>NC_054878.1:42011022-42352265 GCF_018320785.1 Cheilinus undulatus | reverse complement strand
GGCTGTTCTTCAATGGCCCAGCCAAAGCCCTGATTTAAACCCAATTTCGCATCTCTGGAGAGACCTAAAAAATGGATGTCCTTCAAAAATCACCATCCAACCTGACAGAAGTGGAGAGGATCTGCAAGGAGGAATGGCAGAGGATTCCCAAATCCAGTTGTGAAAAACTTGTTGCATCATTCCCAAGAAGACTCATGGCTGTATTAGCTCAAAAGGGTGCTTCTACTCAATACAGAGCAAGGGTCTGAAAACTTGTGACCATGTGATATTTCAGTTTTTGTTCTTTAATAAATTTTCAAAAATGTCTACAATTCTGTGTTTTTCAACTTAAATGATTTTAGCAAATGGCTGCAAATTA
The DNA here is from genome assembly GCF_018320785.1 of Cheilinus undulatus. NCBI lineage: Eukaryota > Metazoa > Chordata > Actinopteri > Labriformes > Labridae > Cheilinus > Cheilinus undulatus. The sequence goes on along the minus strand of NC_054878.1, from coordinate 42,351,907 downwards.
ACAAAGAGTGAAAGTTTTAACGGAGACTGAATACTTTCCATACCTACTGTAGTTGTAATGTGGAGGCATTACATTATGTGAGGGGGCATGTTGGTCCTCGGGTGAGCATTGCCAGATCACAGTGGGAATGCAAAAAATAAAAATTAAAAAAAGAAAGTAAACAATCAATCTGTTTAGCATTGTTTATAATATTAATAATACTCTATAATAATAGCTTGGATTTGTTTATTACATATCATATATGTTTAAAATAAAAAAATCTATACATATATTCAACTGTATGATATGTAGAATAATTACATTTATTTCAAATCATGGAGTACATCTTCTCTTTTAACTGAGAAAATACAAGAAAGTGAATTCTGCTTTTGTGTTTTACTGTCAGTTTTATATCAATATGGATCACTGATTACAAATTATTCATTAAAATCAATTCAATGTGATCATTTGAGCTTTTTTATTCTGGAAACTTGCACAATCCTTGTCTACTTGCTTTGCATTGCATAGCGGATCTGCCTCTGGCAACATGGCGGCGAAGTCGACATCTGGCCAGCTAATCTCCCTTCACAAACAGTGTTGCGTCTGTTCTCAGTGATACGTGAATTTGGATCATAAATCAATTCATTAAAAATAATGTAATGTTATCGCTGTGCTTGTTAGTCTCAAAACATACGTATGTGACAGGGCTGCCTCTATTAATATGGCGGTGTCGCAGAAGAAAACGTTAGTTCAAGTGACCTCAGTATTAGAAGACGAGATTTGGCTGTTTTCGTTCCAACTTCCGGTGTGAAGTAGAGGTCCTCAGCTGCATCCAGGTACTTTTCTCGCAAACAGCAGACTATTGAAGCCAACAACGGCAAATTCTGAGTAACTGCTGATCCCTGGTTGTCATTACATTTAGCCAGGGCTTGACATTAACTTTTTTGCTCACTGGCCACCGTGGCTACTTGTTTTTGAAAAGTTACTAGCCACCGAGAATTTCCACTGGCCACAATTGTGTTGATTGGAAACTATGTGTTACATGCCAAATTGGCTATGTCTATATGAGATGAAACACATACTCTATTTCCTTCTTGAATGGATACCAAGTTTATATTATTATTAAAACAGTCTTTTAATTAACTTTATTCAAAAATTCTGAAATGCAATTAGTTTCATCTAATTCTCACTCAGACAAATATCCACCAGAGAATGCTGAGGTTGTGACACTGATAAATTCCACTGGCCAAAGTGGCTAGTTGAAGTCAATCTGGCACCTGCCACAGCTGAAATCCACCCGCATTTGTCTGGTTGGCCAGTGTAAATGTCAAGCCCTGCATTTAGCCATACCAATACCTAAAAGTCACTGCATCCCACACTTGGATTCGTATTTCTGTACACTTCATACGCCTGAAAACAGAGCTCTGATGGTTATTACATTTACGTTGACCCTAACCCGAGTGTCTTTACCTTGTTTGCAGGGTCAGCAGTGGGCTGTGACCGCAGGTGACCTCCTCCTTCTGGACCTCACTAATCCTTTTTGAGTAAAACAACCCTTATCTCTGGAAATGATTGATGCTCCAAAATATTAAAGATACTCCTTAATCTTTATATCTGGGTATGTTTACAGCAGCAGTTTCAGTAGCATCCCTTTGACTTTTACTACAGGAAATAAAAGACCATGATTTTCTTCTCATAATGCCTTCTAACTGTCTTGCATGTAAAACAAAGTACCCTCCTTAAACCCCCTAACCCTGATATGAGAACATCGCTGGCTAATCTGATCTCATTAAGAGATCTATCAGGGTAAAGAAAAGGTTAAATCCGTCCACTTTGTTAAGATGGTCAGAGAAATACGCTGTGTTGTGATTGGCTGAAGGAAACAGGTCTTTTGATTTGATACTCAGGCAGGAAAAATGCATTGAAAGTGGAAAACTGACACAGAAAACTGCAGATTTAATAAGGTCTGGATTGCTGAGTATGTATTTATCATGCATCATCTTTCCTAATACTGTAATTTCTTTTGCAAATGACAGCATGCAGCAGTAAAGAACACCTCTTGGGGGGCAAGTATTGACTTCTATAGAGAAACACAACCAAAAAAGCAATGCTATGATGGGCAAAAATAAAAAACAGAATTTTAAAAAAAGCAAGTTTATGACAAAGTGAGGATTTTTTTTTTTTGTATGTATTAATCAGACCATGCAGAGAACTTGGTTTTACCTTATATTTACCATCATTTCTCCTAATCTATAGTCATTTAAGATGATTCAGTCAGGACCAATTTGTTAAAAACACATGGTTTGCGGTTAGAAATATTTTTCTTTCGTAGCCGTTATTAATTTTTCTGTTATTATTGTTATTTATATTAAGTGATGGGGCTGTTCTGGGATCCCACTGCCCTGCCATGAGCCTACATGGAAAACATTAAGCTGGAACAGCGCACCTTCCTGCATTTCCTGTGCCTAAAAAGGAAAGCCTGAGGCAGGAAGAGAGGCAGCAATAAACCCAGAGTAGAGCAGGCATCACTGACAACAGAATGACACTGATTAAGTCAGATATAGCATAAAGGAGGAGCTGGGGTGGAGGAGGATTGCAAAAAACACCTCGCTGAGGGATCAGGAAAGCGTAGCTAGGGTTAAACTGACATGTCCGCATGAGTGTGATTAGCCAATATAATGCTTAATTATCTTTCCAGGTAAGACTTAAAAGAGTAACATGTCATCACAAAAGAGCCACAAGAGCGTTGAGAATCACTGCGCTAGATGCTAGGAGCCTGCAGGACTGAGTCAAAATCACTTATTTGTTAAGTGTAGTGATTGTATTTAGTGTATGTAGACATTTTCTGATGATGATTGCAGCGTAGAGATCCATTTACAGCTGTTAAGTACAGTTTTCCTCCATCCTTATTCATTCCTAATGGCACCCCCCTATTCCCCCAACGAACATTCGAGATCATGTGATTGCAAACAGCCTATACTGGCTGATAGGTGTATTTTTATGAAACAGATCAAATATTTAGTCATTCTTACTAAAACGTTCAGGACTACTGAGTTTTTGATGGGGTTGAATCAATAGCTGCGGCGATTTAAAGACAACACGTACCTTAAAAAACACAAAATCTTTTATCCTTTGCACACGATTTTAGTGATCCTTTGGGGGCTGGATAGCAACCTATGGGGGTCTGATCCACCAGTTGATGATCACTGGCATAAGGCTTCTTTTTTGCATGGTGCAGGTTTAACTTGTACTTGTGCATGGCCCAGAAAATTGTGTTGAAGTATCTGAAAGTGTTCCTGAGTCCATGCAGTACAGAATCATTCTTGTGTTTTTTATGTGGTGGCCCCTGAGAGCCTGAAGATCTTGAGCATTCCAATACCGACCTTTAGCCTTACAATAACACTTAAAACATGGTCTTTAATGACATCACAAACATAATGACTGTTAGTTTATGTATTTTTTAATTTTTTCTAAATCTTTTCACCTTGTAAGGTTTGATTTATGTGTGATGTCATGACAATCCCACATAAGTCCCCACCCCATCCACCAAAACCAACCCTAACTTGACTGTAACCATCCATTTTAATGGTAAAACTCCATTTCCATTGTTCCTGAGCAGCTAAACATAAAGCTTCCTTTCATAATGGAGCTCTCCAGTGTGATATTCTCCCACACCCAAGTCTCACACACAGTCTATAGAGGAGGTAGAGACACAGACAGAGGGGTGGGGGGTCCCTTTACTCTCATGCTTCAGTAGTAATTTGTCAGCGGGCATGAATGGACTCCTTCATCAGCCAGTGGAGACAGCAACAAGCAGTGTATGTGTACACTAGAGGGGGCCTAGTCTCAGATCGGGGTTTTGCTCCAAAGCCTCTCCACTCCTTTGTATGGGCCCACCGTATGCAGTTGCCCGACAGCCAATCGGGATCCAGGGATCTCATTACTTCACTGTCTGATGGAGGTCATGCCAAGTTGGAGCAAAATCCACCACCAAAAAAGCAAGCTAATTTTAAGTGAGCAGGACAAAAGGAAAGAAAAGTGCCAGTCAGTGAGTGAATGGTTTAAAGCATCAACTTCAAATTTGCTGTACTGACTTCCTTCAGGTAAATGTATGTACTCAACCTTGCAAAGCTGAGGATCAGCCAGATTCCATAGCCATCATCAGGCGGTTTCATCCTGCAAAGCTTCAAGCTGATTTTCTAGTCCTAGTCAGAGAATGACTAGACAAACGAGCAACAGAAAGATACTGTATCTGTAGTTTAGTTTTACAGCAAGCTGGGGAACATAGCAGCTAGTGAAGAAATTGGCATGTATCCTGCTACGCATAAGAGCAACCCAGTCTGGGTACTTTGTTGAAGTGATGCCAGCCACAGTCCTTCCTGGGTGAAAATGATCCATGTTAATGAATGGGAAAGCATCTTCATTGGAAAGAAAATGATTGTTTGGCAATTTAAAAGCTTAGAATTTGAAAACCACACAACTTAAAGTTGTAGTACGTTATGCATATGGGAATTTGGGGAATTGTCATAAATTTTGAATGTCCAACAGTCCAGCACACATACTTCAGTCTCATTACAGTAGTAAAAACTAGTCAAACTGTGGATACTTGTGATAGGACGACCACAATCCGCTGCCAAAGTAACATCAGGGTGAAAGCAGGTGACTAGGGTGGTCTGTTGAAAAAGGATGAATGCCATCTCACTCAACAGTCACAGAGTTACATTGATGACCACTCAACAGTCACAGAGTCACTCTGATGACCACTCAGCAGTCACAGAGTCACTCTGATGACCACTCAGCAGTCACAGAGTCACTCTGATGACCACTTAGCAGTTACTGCTGCAACTCTGTCCTTTTTTGCACTACTACACCCAGTCCATCTCGTATACCCTTGTTTATATTTTTATAGACATATTTCTTTTCTTCCATCACTCTACAACCACTTTGTTTACTCAGCATTGGTCCATTTCACATTACCTTCTCTTTTCAAAACTTCTCTTTTCTTTTATATATTTTTAATATTTGCAATCATGATTCATGTTAGACTTGTTCCCTTTGCATTTTGTAATGCTTCTGCTCTTAAGTGTCCCCGTGGAGACAAATAGATATTTGAATTTTAATTCTTTCTGTTCAAAGTGTACAACAAGGTCAACTTTGAGACACCTATCTTAACTTTGTAACTTTGACGAACATTTCTCGAGAGCTGCTCTCGAGGAAGGTAACAGCAGTTCCTGTGTCTGTACGGGTGTGTTTAAAGCTTTTCAGTGTTATTTCACTGTGTGTGAGCTGGAAGGAGGCCAACCACTGACGTCTCTGCTGCACGGTCGAGTCTCCTCTTCCAATTAAAACTTCACCCAGAAACAGGACTCGTACGTTTCCCACTGGAGTAGAGCTATTGTGTAAGAACACAAAGCCTGATTATTGTGTGGCTGATGAATTTATGAATGGGCACAAAAGATGGCATCCAGTGAACAAAAAGTGATTATGTTGTGGAATGTGTTTTTGTGGTTCTGACAGGGTGTTAGAAATGATGTTGGAGAAATTTAACATAGAATATTAAAACTTGACTTGTATCGGCTCCTCCATTTCTGATCATAAAACCTACAACTAAAGCCTGGTCCACTCACAGGGTGCCTTTTAGACAACAGGGGTTTCCCAACACTATAATAAATATAATAATACAGTCCCTACAGTATATTCTCAGAAATGTTTTTTTCCAAATTAAAAAGTAAGTGTAAAACATTGAGTAAGTTGGGCTAACACCAGCACAAGTTGTATTTATTGCAGATGATGTAATAAATTGTTGTAATGAAGAGGTAGCTGAGCTGGAAGGTAAAGCTTTCGATTTACCTGACAATCTTTGTACCATTCTTCATCTGTGGCCCCGAGCTTTGGGTAATGACTAAGATAATGAGATCACAGAGACAAGCAGCTGAAATGAGGTTCCTTAGGAGGGGGTCTGGGCTCAGCCTTAGAGTAGAGAGGAGCTGCTGCTCGTTCGCATTCAAAGCATCCAGTTGAGGTGGTTCTGGCATCTGATGAGGATCCTTCCTGGATGCCTCCATGTGGAGATCCTCTATGAATTTTTAACTGGGAGGGGGTCTTAGGGTAGACATAGAACTCACACAGCAACACCTCTGAATCCCAAAGAAGGGACTAGAAAATGTCACAGGGCAGGGATGGATGGATGGATGGATGATGGATGGATGGATGGATGGATGGTTTGTTGCATGGATGGTTTGATAGATAGATAGATAGATAGATAGATAGATAGATAGATAGATAGATAGATAGATAGATAGATAGATAGATAGATAGATAGATAGATAGATAGATAGATAGATAGATAGATAGATAGATGGATGGATGGATGGATGGATGGATGGATGGACGGACAGACAGATTGATGAATAGATGGATGGATGGTCAGACAAGCAGATGGATTGACAGATTGATGAATGGATTAATGGTTAGTTGCATGAATGGATGGATGGATGGATGGATGGATGGATGGACGGAATGTCAGATGGGGGGATCTGGCACATCATGTCAGATATCTGGTTGTACACATAAACACTGTCATCAGAGTTTCTTCAATCTTGAATATTAGTGTTCAGTGACGGAAAACTTTTTATCTTGAGAAAAGATTTTTACAATGACATGTCACACGAATGTGGATTAAAATAAATGTGATGAGAGTTATTGATTTGAGTTAGACAAACACTCTAACTACAATTTGAGCTTTAGTGATAATAAAGACATTTTGATTGATGTTTGTCGAAGATTTAAGATTTTACGGTGTGTACCTGTCGAATAGAGAAAGGACTATAAAAACCTAAAACAACTTAAAAATATTTAGCTTGCTTCTTATGCACAGGAGTTTCGTCTCCACATTAAAAGCCAGTAACTGTAGTAAATTCCCCATGTCCCTTCTTTTATCTTTTTATTTCTACTCTTCCTGCACAGACCTGTGGCTCTGCAAAGACGGAAATCCAGGAGGTTAATCTGACTGTAAATCTTAATCTCTTTGTTCTTCCCTCCATGCATCCTTTACTTTATCCACTCAGGATCATCCAGACCACATCCCCCCACCCTCAGCCTCACCCTGTCTGCTGTGCTTGCAGGGTCACTGGGTTTGCCCTCATGTTACAGGCAGAGAGGGGTCGAGGGGTGTGGCCTGCAGACCGCCGTCTTTGATCGCTGTAGGGGTTACCTCCCCTTTTATTCCACCTGATCAACACTGTACTGACCCTGCCATCCCACCCCCAGCAGAGACATAAATGCATGGGGGGAGGGGGGGGCTTGGCTAATAGGGGAGGGTCTGCACAGGATTAATGTCCTCCACCAACAATCCTCTTCCTTTATAATCAACTTCTCATTGAAATTCAGCAATATATATGTGTGTATTTATTTCTGTGATTGATTTCATGCTGAAGCATTGACACAGGCGGCAATCAAGAAAAAAACATATTTTATGAGGTCATTAGCATGAAAATAATCCCATTAATGGTAATGCAAATTAATCATTGTATCCACAAGATTTTAAAACCCTTGGTTCATGGAAACTTTGGCATCAGGTTTATGCATGATCTTCTCCCTCAGTGGTGATCAAAAATGCTTAACACAGTGATTTAAAACTGTGTCAGTGCTGCCATCTGCTGTTACTTTTGCACTATTAGTATTTTGATATCTAAGTAGATAAATGCAATCAATCACAGTTTTAACACATAATCAGGGAAGGGTTTCAGGTCAGGTCAGGTATGGAGCATATGCCAGTTCAACATTTTGCTGCATCAGCCTTGGTCCTGTACTGCTCCTTGGCCCAAACCCATGTCCCATCTCTCCAAGTATCCTCCAGGGTGCAGACGCATGCAGACCAGCCCAGCAGATCCTGGAAACCCAGTATGCAATGAGCTTGATCAGGCCTGGGAAAGCATGCCAGGTGTCCGTAAAAGCACAGCTGCCATTTCCACAGCAAGCACGTCAGCATTAGACCCAAGACTTGCCAAAGATACCCAAAGATGCACTGAAGAGAAGTTGTCTAAAAGGAGTCCAGTCAGCACCTCTGGCCATCAGCCAATGTCCAGGCCTCACAAGAGTGGGGTAAGACTAGAAGACTCCTACTTTCGTCTGGAACGCCACACTGTCTAGTCCAATTCTTCAATTGATCTCAGCAGTCAGCAGATCGATGGATTACACTGCCAAGGTAGGTGAACTGCTCTACTCTCACCATTCACAGACACAGATTGGATGGCAGCATCCCCAAATGCCTGGATCTTTGTTTTGGCCCAGGAGATGTGCGTTCCCAACGCTTCAGCCTCCACACTCAGCAAGTTAAGAGCCCCACAAGGACGTCTACAGTCTCTGCAAGAATCAGAGCATCATCAGCAAAGTCTGGATCAGAGATCAGTCCCACTAACCGCCCCATTATCCAGTCCATACAGGTACTGAAGGGCGTAGGGGCTAAGATGCACACCTGCCTCCCCCCAGAATCAACCAGGAAGAAGTCAGTGGTGGAGAATCAGGTTTCTCAACATAATAAAATATTTTTTCCACTGGTATTTGGTGCATGACATTAACCCAGCAAGGAAAACACAAAAATCCTTAAAGCCTTAAATCAAGTCGCCTCAAAGAGCTACTGGTCATTTTAACATTAAATGTGCACCCAGTGTCCTTCACAGTAAGTACTGCCTAGTCCAACTATGAAAATGTGTTTTGCACATGCATGCATTGTTTCAGCCTTATCTTGGTGTCTAATTTAAAAAAAGGTATTACCTCGGTTTCAACTTTGCCTGGGACCCCTTTATCATTAGCCTCTGGTGGGAACCCTTCTTGCAAAATTCCTTAAAATCTCTTGTACACAATAAAATAAAATAACAATGCCTATTTCCCCCCAAAAAAGCTTATTACATTAAAATCCGTGATTAATATTCTTGACATGTCATTGGGGCATTTTGTAACGGCCTTATAATAAATGTCATGACTATAAAAACAGCAATAGTAAATGTACTTTTTAGTGTTTTTCTCTCGTTCTCTCTGTTCATATGTACAATATATGTAGAGCTTTATTGACAAAAACATAGTAATGGGGGACTCTTTTTTTTTTCTTCATCTTTCTTTTGACTTTTTGTCACCTTTAGCACAACAAGGACCCCCAGGATCCTCACTAAACACACAATTAGGCTCCATAAATGGGTACATGCAAACTCTATCATTTATAAAAAATGTATTAAAGCATTCATTGCTTGCAGAAATTCTAACATTTATACCAGAAAATATTTTTAAGCTCTGTTTTTTGTGTGGGAAGATCTTTCTTCTTTTACCTGATAGTGGAAAAAAAAAAAGGTTGGTGACGAGTGTATGTAAATGTTTGGCTACAACGTGGGTAACAGCCCAGGACAGTTTTTAACTTGTGGGACAATAAAGTTATTCCTGAACCTTGAATCTTAACCTCAAGGCTCCAGACAGTCACCTACATTTGTCTAATGTTAAAACTGTCTGTAAACTAGGATTGTCAAGATAAATGTCATTAATTAATTGTTGTTAACTGATATCCACAATTAGAGCATTAATTTTATTAATTGCATGATTTTTTGTTACTTTAAGGACACTTTAGTTTAGCCATGTCAGCGCCTCCCTGCAGCCAGTGGACCAGTCAAAAACCACCTGCACATTGTGTTACCAAACGTTTGCCTATTTACTCTCCTCGTATTTCATTGTCAATCCATAACAAGTTCCTTTTTCTGTAGTTAAGTTTATGTCATAATTTAATCTATATAAAAGCAGGTATGCATCTAAACAGGAAGTCAGTTACCTTTAGTTTAGAAAAAGGTAGAAAAAGGTAAGTTGACACAACAACAATTTTTAATGCAAAATAATGAAATTTTAAAATATTTTTTAAAAGGATGCCATTAATGTCACTATTTATATTGACTTTTACTCTCCTTGAAGGCTTTCCACAAGATATTGGAGTGTTTATGTGGAGGTTTGCATCCTGTAGAGCATCTATGAGTCAGCTGCCGATGTTGGACGAGAAGGCCTGATTCACAATCTCCGTTCCAGTTCATCCCAAAGGTGCTCCTGTGTGGGCCAGTCAAGTTTCACATTGAACTCATCAAACCATGTCTTTATAGTCCTTGCTTTTTGCACTGGGGAACAGTCATGTTGGAATAGGAAAGGACCATCCCCAAACTGTTGCCACAAAGTTGGAGGCATTGTCCAAAATGTCTTGTTATGCTGAAGGGGCCTAGCCCAAACCCCAAAAAACAGGCCCATACCATTATCACTCCTCCACCAAACTTCACAGTTGGAACAGTGCAGTCAGGCAGGTAATGTTCTCACAGCATCTACCAAACCAAGACTCTTCCGTCTGACTGCCAAACGGAAAAGCACGAGTGTGATTTGTCAGTCCACAGAACACGTGTTCACTGCTCCCCAGTCCAGTGTCGGTGTGCTCAACATTGACATTGGACTTTTTGATGTCAGGCTTGACTGCAGCAAACCCATTACATGAAGCTCCTTTTTGTGCTTACCAGCAGGGATGAAATTTTACAAACCCTCTCATTGCAAAGGTGGTATCCATCACAGTACCAGGTGTGAAGTCACTTAGCTCTTCAGAACAACCCATTTAAAATCACACATTTGTACATGGAGACTGCAAGGCTAGACAATAGATTTTATACACCTGTGGAAACAGCTCTGACTGAACACCTTCAATAATTTACCCGTGTGGCCTATAGTGTATGTCTGAACTATTGGTTGTGGTTTGGATTCCTTTTCTGACATCTATGCATACAATTGAACAGCAAAGATACTCTGGTTGATCAACAACTCAAAAACTTTAAACAAAAATCAGCTGTTAGATCCTAAAATAAAATATGATCTGTAGTAAATCAACTAGAAGAATTAAAAGCAGAAAAAAGTGACCAGGGCATACTTAATATATTTTACCACACTTTAAAAACACTCTGTATAACAGGGAACCATCATCAAGCAAACATGTCTTTTTAAATTATGAAAGCATGTTGCATTACTAGCTCACACCAGCAGAGGGCGCCACAGCACCTCAGTGTCTGGGTCTGGATTTTAGAACACTGAAGAGTCAGTGGCGTTGTCAACATATGCTGCCAAACCCCATTTTATTTATGACAATATAGAATAATAATGAATGAAATCTTACAGGCAATCAGACTTTTAATTCATGTAAATATACCTGTGCAAACACAATCTCATATAAAACAAAAAAGCCACAAAAACAGGCACACAGGTATAAAAATCCCTGCACCATCAAATGAACCACTTGTTAAAAAAAAAAAAAAAGCTAGTTTAAACTGGTAGTAGTCAGAGCCTCAGACTTTACCTTATCTGTAGTTTATTCTTATGTTAACCAGTCCAGTTAATCAAAGACTCAAAGCTAACAAATGCAGAAAATGACTGCTGCATTGCTGAAAACACTACATGATAATTTATGCATGTCCACAATTCATTAATTCACTCCTACACCTACCCATCAGAGCTGACAGAAGCTATTAACACTCTCCAGCTTCTCCTGGGGCACCATTAACTTCTCTCCACCCCCCTCCACTCAGGATCACCCTTTTCTCCACCCACTTTCATCAGATATTATCATAGCCCTGGTCTTAACTATTATCAAATGCTTATTTACATAGAAAACAAGGCACAGTACATCATGAATGCAGAAAACCATACAGGGCATCTCTCTTGTCATTCATGAACTGAAAACTGAAACTAAAGTTGCCTTGACGTTGATCAAATTTGCCTGGTCAGATGAGTGTTGTTTCTGCAGCAGCGTTAGAATGGTAGGGTCAGGAGTGAGCCTGTCAGACCACCAGCAACAGCTTCATCACTAATTTGAAGTCCCTCACCTTTCATTGCTTTATGATCGTTCTCTTTTGAACTATTTGGAAATTAAAACACAGAACAAACAACTTGAACAAACAAAAAATAAATAATTTACTTAATTATAAATAAAGATTTTTGGACACAACAGTTAACAGCTTAGTGCCCTCTTCTGGGATCTTAACAGATCTCTTCAAACTTAAAGGGATATTTCAGTATTTTTGAAGTTGAGTCGTATGAGGTACCTAGCAGTAGATGTGGCTTTAGCCTCCAATGATTTCAGTGAGCATTGTTCCTTTAAGGACTCACTGTTTGTACCGGCCAGGAAGCTAGGCTATACAGCGTAACAGATGGGTACAGTTTCACTCTAGAATTCAGCAAGTTTTCAGCTAAAAATAGGCCACAAAACAACGTTGGCTCAAACCTTAACACCTAAAAAAAAAGTTTGTGTTTCATATTATACCTAGAAAGCATCTGTGTTTCTGTCACTATTTTGCAATGCAAAAGCGTGTAACCGGTAGCCAAAGCCTGCATTGCAAAATAGTGGCAGAAATACAGAGGCTTTCTAGGTGTAAAATAAAATGCTTCAAAGGTTACTAATAGTGTGTACATTTGAACAGACATTGTTTTGTGGCCCATTTTTACCAAAAACTCACTAAATGCTGTGAAGAAACTGTCCCCATCTGTTACGCAAGGGGTGTCAAACTCAAGGCCTGGGGGCCAAATCCAGCCCATGGTACAGTTATACCAGGCCCACCAGATCATATCATATTTGTATTATAATTTGGCCCACTAATATGACGTCTGCAGATTTCCTCCAGTTTAAAAATGTAAACGTAACCCTGATGATTTAAAATATCCTTGTTGTCATATCAATGAGAACATGTAAAAAGGTAAAACAATTAGATAAAGGGTCAGGAATATGGGAAAAATAAATTTCTGTTTTATTTTATATTCTTCATTTTGCATCTCATAGTAATGACACAAAGTTATGGTTTTGACTTTTCATTTCATATTTTGACCTTTTCAATTCACAATTTTAACTTTTTATCTTATTTTTTTTACCTTTTAGATCTTTAATTTTACATTTTTAGTAACATTTTAACCTTTTAAACTCACGGTTTTGAATTTTTTTCTCACATTTTGACCTTTTAAGCTCCTTACTTTGAATTTTATCTCATGATTTGATCTTGTTGTCTTTTCAGTTTTACATTTCAAGTAACATTTTGACCTTTAAAACTCAAAATTTAAATTTTTTCTCATGCTTTGATGTTTTAATCCAATGATTTCTAAAAGCATCTCATATTTTGACCTTTAAAAGTCATGATTTTAAATTTCCATCTCATGTTTTAAACATTAAAAATTATGTCAACTTTCTATCTCATATATTTTTAAAAAACATCATTTTTACTTTGAATGCCATGTTTTGACCTTTTGAGCTAATAAATTAGAATTTTAATCTCAGATTTTGAGCCTTTAAACTTATCATATTGACTTTTTCAATCTCAAAATCATTTCTCACCTCTAATAAGGTTTTTTTCCCCCATAATTCATTGCTCTTGAAAATTAGATTGACAGTTTATGGTTAAATGTTGACCCTGTTCGGCCCTCAGGTTAGACCCAAATTCAGAATTCGGTTCCTGCTGTGATTAAGTTTGACATACCTGTGTTACACTAACCTGACAAGCCAGATGGATGTGCTTCACACATCCATGTATGAAAATATTGTCTTCTGCATCAAAAATTGTCACTCATGGAGATGTGCACCTCAAGATGTGAAAATGGTCTTCAGCAGCAAAGATTGTCACTCATGGAAATGTGCACCTCAAGTATGAAAATGGTCTTCAGCAGCAAAGATTATCAGTCATGGAGATGTGCAACTCAAGTATGAAATATGTCTGCAGCAGCAAAGATTATCACTCATGGAGATGTGCAACTCAAGTTTCAAAACAGTCTGCAGCAGCAAAGATTATCACTCATGGAGATGTGCAACTCAAGAATGAAAGTGGTCTCCAGCAGCAAAGATTTTAGATTGTAGCGATGTTCTACTCCAGATGTGAAGTCTCAGAAAACTGCAGCAAGCTTTACACTGTGTGTTAGCTCAGTTGGACAGGTAGCTCCCTTGGAATCATGAGGTTGTGGGTTCAAATCTTCTGTGGAGTTTTGAAGCTGCTGGTGTAAATCGCTGACTCAGGAGTAAAGAGGACTGCCATAGAGTTGGAAGGTTCTGGGTTTGATTCTCAGTGCATTTTTAAGTCCAGTCCCCAAATGCAGAGATCAGATCCTCTGAGAAACATGAACAGGCGTGTGTCTCTGTGGATTAGTGGAAAAGACAACTAACTGTGAGTCAGGAGTTTACAGGTTCAAATCTTACCATGGGTTCATCTATTTTAAAGTCTGAGTTTACAGGTTCAAATCTTACCATGGGTTCATCTATTTTAAAAGTCTGAGTTTACAGGTTTAAATCTCACCATGGGTTCATCTATTTTAAAAGTCTGAGTCTAAATCTAGACGTCAGCAGACCTGGACAGGAGTTGGCCTTTCAAATCTAACCAATGTCTTTAAGTTTTCAAAATTTGAGTCCAAATAAAGAAGGAAAAGCCCCTCTGAAGCTCTGCTGCATGTCTGGCTCTATAGCCTAAAGAGATAGTGGACTGACTCAGAGTCTGGAGGTTCCAGGTTCGACTCCCATCTTGGTCTCAGTGAATTTTAAAGCCACATCCTGAACAAACAGGATAAATGCGCCAGGAGAAGAGATGGTAGTGTGAAAGGTATGGCGGCAGTGGCACAGAGGACTGGACTAGACCAGTTCTGCAGGGGATGCTGGGGTTCAAACCCCACTGTGGCCGGTACCTGGATCAAGGCATGCCTGATGGAGAAGGGGGGACGCGGCACGGCGCCCCCCTGGGGTGCCGTCAGAGATGTGAGTAGGGGGTTATACAACAAAAACACAGACACAGCTGGAGTTTTACAGGATGGAGTCTTTATTTGCATGCATGGATGATCACTGAGCCCCTCATGGGGACTTTATCTCCTCTGCTGTAGAAACAGGAAATACTTACCAGGCTCTCCTCCAGGGTCAGGGTACCAAAGTATCATTTATTTTGAAAGGGCATTTAAACGAACAGAAATCAAGAAAACGGACAACTTCACTCGTTTTTCCATTCTGGACACAAATGGAAAAATGAGTGAAGTTGTCCGTTTTCTTGATTTCCATACGTTCAAATGCCCTTTCAGTATAAATGATACTTTGGTACCCTGACCCTCCAGGCCCTTCAGGTCCTCTCTGGTCTGCTCCCTCTGCTCATTCAGCAGCCTGCAAACAAAAACCACATGAACTGACATTCCACATAAATAAACTTACGGATGAGTCCTTTACTCACATGAGTTTCTGCAGCTTGGCGTCCTTCTCCTGCTCTTCAGTCTTCAGTTTGTCCTAGTCTGACATCAGCCTCTCCTGCTCCAGCAGCAGACCCTGGTTCAGACTGAGAGGAGAAGCTCGCTAAGCTCTGATTGGGCGCTTTTTAACAGCAGAGTAACTGTCTGGAGAAATGTCATCAAACCACATCTACATATATTCATTTTGTTCATCTGGTTTCTAGAAATTTCTCCAAACAGTTATTTAGCTTCAAAAATGGTACAAGGCAGAACATTTCTGAAATGACAGACTTTTACATCAGTGGGTCCCAACCTTTTTTCTTTGGGGTCCCTCTACTCTAAACACTCTGAAGAGACATTTCTATTCACTGTTTTCAGTTTGGATCTTTGTAAATTCACTAGTTTAGAATGTTCAATTCTGACATTACAAACTTAAAATTTTAAAGTGCATGATGTAATAATTTAGGACTTTTGAACAAAAAAATTCTGAGGTCAGGTTCTTGAAAAAATACGACTTTATCATCTCAAAAATGTACTTTTAAATGTCACCTTTTCCCAAGAAATTTACAGATCCTCTTTATTTTGTTGGACCTTGTAGAGGGCCCTAATACTTCCTCTTACATTTTCAATCATGACTCTATAAATAAAAGTTCATTATAGGCACCCCCCCAGGTGTGCCTGGACCCCAGGCAGGGAACCTTCACATGACGATGAAACAGGTGTGTGTAGACTTTTAGAGCCAGTGTAAAGCCAGACTACAGTTGTATGCAGCTAAAAGTTCCGGGCTCAGTAAAGAGGAGTGGTATGAGGATTTCACACCCTTCCTCATGAGGATCACACACAGTAGACAGTCATAATGACTGTCACTACTTTGGTTCGAAAAAACTGTAAAAAACAAACTTTAAGATCATTTAAACCAGCATAAAGTGGTTCAATGAGAACCAATCAAATCTGTGAAAACATCCTAGATCTAAAAAACATCAAACATGAATAGGTTTGTTGCTTTTTCTACTGCTTCATTCATCTCTGTGGACTTGAAGTCAAAATTTTATGCCTGCTTTAGACAGTTTTAGACTAAATTCCAGATCCAGTTCAAGTCTCGTCACAGACAGTTATTAGTCTGAATGAGTAAAACTCAACGTGTGGCTTCATTGAGATGGTTTGTGGCTCTTTTATGTCTTCATTTCAAATATTTTCCCCAGAAAACCTTAAAAAAAACTTTCACCTCAGGAATTATCCATATCAAGTCACTTTAATTAGTGTGTTTCCACTCTTATACAGGAGGCTTTAATTGTCGACCTTTATTTTTCTCTTAATTTTTTTCATTACCTTTATTTCTAATTCTTCTCCCTTTTTTCCTTTTTTTTGACACTTTTTATCCATTTTTGCTGCTTTTAGCCCATTTGTTTCACTTCTTTAGTCACTTTTCATTCTTTTTTGCATCTTTTTGCCCATTTTAGTCACTTTTCACTATTTTTACCACATTTTTGCAGCTTTTTGACCAATTTACTTACTTCATCAATTTTTTTTACCACATTTTTTGCAGCTTTCTGACCATTTTTGTCATCTGTAACTCCTTTTTTATGTCGCTTCTCACCCATTTTTTGCCATTCAATTCCAATTTTGCACCTTCTCACCAATTTTTTTGCTGCGTTTTGACCTTTTTAGTCACTTCTCACTATTTTTTACCACATTTCTGCTGCTTTTTGACCATTTTAGTCACTTTTCTTTCATTTTTACTACATTTTTGCCATGTCCTGTCCATTTTTATCATCTGTAACTTATTTTTTAATGTCACTTCTCACCCATTTTTGCCACTTTTCACTCATTTTTGGCCATTATATTCTAATTTTGCACCTTTTCACAATGTTTTTGCTACTTTTGGTAGTTTTAATCACTATTCATTCATTTTTACCATATTTCTGCATCTTTTTGCCCATTTTAGTCACCATCCACTATTTTTTAACCACATTTTTGCCGTTTTTTGACAATTTTAGTCACTTTTCATTCATCTTTACCACATTTTTGTCGCTTTTTGCCTGTTTTAGTCACTTGTTACTATTTTTTACCTACCACTTTTGCAGCTTCTGACTATTTTTATCACCCATAACTCTTTTTTTTATATCACATTCCCCCCATTTTTTCTACTTGTCACCTAGTTTTTGCCATCTAATGCCTATTTTTCACCTTTTCATCAATTCTGTTTCTGCTTTTTGGTTATTTCAGTCACTTTTCACTATTTTTAGCACATTTTTTGCTGCTTTCTGACCATTTTTGTTATCTGTACCTCCTTTTTAGACACTTTTCACCCAGTTTTTGCCATTTTATTCCAATTTTGAACCTTTTTACCATTCTGCTTTTTGACTAATTATGCCTCTTTTAATCCATTTTTGCCACTTTTCACCACTTTAAATGTGGCTCTTGCAAAGGTATTTTTCAACAATTTGGCTCTTTGGTTTAGCAGTTTTCAGTAACACTGGTCTAAATAATTAGTATACTTATTTTACTGGAGACTTTGATTAAAATATCTCATGCCTCGTGTTTCTTCTTATGTCTGTGGTCTCTAACGTCTTTAAAAATGTCAGACTTACTCTGTGAGCTCGTCCAGCATCATCTGCTTTGCTCGATCTCATCTCTCAGTCGGCTCAGCTGTTTGTGGTGAGCCTCTCTGTGGTTCTCCAGCTGCTCCTCCAGAGTTTTCTGTGCCACACAGACACAAAAACATTCAGCTATTTCACATTTCTGTAACAGAGATTCTCAGTGACGTGTTTCCTCCTCACCTTTATGTCCACGTCCCCAACATGTCTGCCAATGTCCTCCTTCTCCTTGTCCTCTCCTCACATCTCGTGTCTTTTCTCTGATGAAAAACAAAGAGGAAAATTCCATCAAATTAACCTGTTTTTACTTGAGCTAAGATGTTTTAATGGTTAATAAAAATGTGCAAACCGTGAGCCTGCAGCTTAGCGAGCTCCTCAGTCAGAGCGTCCTGGCTCTCCTCCAGCTGTTTCTTTTTCTGCTCCATGTTCTGCATGTAGTCTGTCAGAGACTTGATCTTGGCCTGGTGCTGCACAGTTGACACAAAAATGTGCTGCTCACTTCCTGCCAACATTTGTATGTTCCCATTTTTGAAATATCTATTTATTTTGTGGTTGACTGTCACTAGGAAGCAACCTGACTTCATCTATCCACACAAACATTTGTGTGTCAGCCATGTTTGTCTGTTGACACCACCAGGAGGAAGGAAAGGTGTGCATGCATGTGATTCATTGTCAGTCACACTGCCAACTACTGGCCTGGCATGCATACTACAGCAGTTTCAGGCACATTAGTGGATCTGATTGACATTTAAACACCAAACCTTATAAAAAAAACAATAAAACAAAGAAGAAAAGGGATTCTGTTTTCAGAGGATAGTTTTTGTGTAAAAATGGCTGTAGTGATAATTATGCTAAATGTGCTGCTTTTTGACCACAAAAATAGAAATGGCAGACTTCCTGTTTGTTTTACGGCATGGGTCCAAAAGGTTTTTTTGTAGAACATAAAATGATGTATAAGCTCAAGAATTTTCAAACTCCTCAGATAATCCTACTGCAGGGGCTGAATTTTCAAATGACTGTAGGGGGCGTTACTGAGCCAAAAAGCCATGCCCACCGACAGTCATCCTATCAATCATCTCGTTTTGCTGCTGGGTGTTTTTCTGCCGTTTCATGGCTTTACAAGTTTTGTAAGCATTAGATAATTCTACTTCCTGTTACATGGCGAATGAAAAATTGTCACCGCCACACCATTTAAGTAATATCAACCTTGAGGGATGTGGCTGGGCTAATTTCAGCAGGATTCGGCCAATCTTGTAATAAATGGAAATTTTTTAGAAGCATTTTAATTTAAGGGGCCACCATGGCCACACCTTTCGACTAATAACGTTCCCAATAACTTTAGACCTTTAGACATCTCTTCTTGCTCTACACCAAAGATCAAGTAGTTTGGATGAACGCCCTAGGACAAGTTTGTTCAAATACGACCCCTAAAATACCAAAAAATTCAAAATAGCCGACTTCCTGTTTGACTTGCGATAGGGGTCCAAGAGGATTTTTTGTGCATCCTGACATGACACATCTACCCACATATGTTCAAAATCCTGGGTTAAACCTGCTGGGGGGGCTGAATTTTTTGAAATGTTGTAGGAGGTGCCATTGAGCCAATAGGCCACGCCCACCTACAAAATGAATATCAATCATCTCATGCCAATTAGATTTTTTTCTGTCAAGTTTCATTGCTCTAGATGTCTTATAACCATTTGAAAAATCTACTTCTTGTTTAATGGCAAACAAAAAATCACCATGGCCACGCCCTTTAACGTAGACGTTTGACCATTGTATATGTGTACGGCCAACTCCTTGGGAACAGCCTGAGAGAATATCAGAATGATTTGCCCAACCATGTAGGTACTGTGATGTGAAATTCAGGAGTAGTGACTTTCTGTTGCCAGAGGGTGGCGCTGTACAATTTTTTCAAAATTTCAAGTATGGATGTGTTCTGGCCTGGACTGCTATCAAGCACATGAAATTTGTCTCAGACATGACATTGTACACTAGAGTTATGACTGTCTAAAAATTTTTGGCAAGACAAAATGGCGACTCTTGACTTTGTCACCCCGCCTAGGCCAAGCCCTCTGACGAAAAGTCAATTTTATTTTTCACAAAGCTAAATCCACTTCTTTAGGACATCCTGACACAAATTTGAAGTGGATATATTGCATTGTTTTTTTACTGTAGCTTGCACCATAAACCTTGACATTTCCTGTCACCACTAGGTGGTGCTTTGATCTGTAAAAAATCTGGCCATGTGAATGGGTGCAGACCATGACCGTCAATATTCCTGAGCAATATAAGTCCAATCGGACAATGCACAGCTGAGTTGTAAACTAATTCGTGTTTACCAGAGACATATGCAAATTTGAGGGCTCGCCATGGCCACACCTTTCGACTCATGAGAAAACCCCAAATAACTTTTCATCACCCATGTCTCATGTAGCTCTGTGCCAAAGTACAAGTCGATCGGATGAAATCCCTCAGAGGAGTTTATCCAGATATGACCCCTGGAAAAGGCCAAAAACAGCCCCCTTTTTTTGCATATTTATTCAGAATGGCAGATTTCCTGTTGGAGATAGAGTGTAGGCCCAAGAGGCTTTTTTGAAGCTCTCCCCAAGCCGCACCTGCTCGCACCACTTGGTGCTCAGGCCCTAGATATTTTCATAGCCTAGTGCAGGTATGTCAAACTCAATCACAGCAAGGACCAAATTCTGAATTTGGGTCTAACCTGAGGGCTGAACAGGGTCAACATTTAACCATAAACTGTCAACCTCATTTTCACGAGCAATGAGTTATGGGGGAAGAAACTTGATGAGAGCACTGATGAGAAATGATTTTGAGATTGAAAAAAGTCAAAATGATAAATTTAAAGGCTCAAAATGTGAGATTGAAATTCAAACTTATTAGCTCAAAAGACCAAATGTGGCATTCAAAGTAAAAATAATGTTTTTAAAAAATATATGAGATAGAAATTTGAAATCATGACTTTTAAAGGTCAAAATATGAGATGCATTTAAAAATCATCGGTTTAAAATGTCAAAGCGTGAGAAAAAAAAAATTAATTTTGAGTTTAAAAAGTCAAAATATTACTTGAAATGTAAAACTGAGGAGACAAAATGGTCAAATTATGAGATAAAAGTCAAAGTAATGAAACACGTGAGAAAAAAATTCAAAATCGTGAGTTTAAAAGGTCAAAATATTACTTAAAAATGTAAAATTAAAGATCTAAAAGGTTAAAAAGTGAGGTAAAAAGTCAAACTTGTAGATTGAAAAGGTCAAAATATGATATAAAAAGTCAAAATCGTGACTTGTGCATCTTTACTGTGAGATGCAAAATGAAGAATATGAAATAAAAGCAGAAATTTACTAACTTTTTATTTAATTGTCTTAACTTTTTACATATTCTCTTTTTTTATGACTTAACAAGGATATTTTGAATCGTCAGGGTTAAGTTTACATTTTTAAACTGGAGGAAATCTGCAGTCATTATGAGCTAATTATAATAAAAACATGAAATAATCTGGTGGGCCTGGTATAACTGTTCACGGGCCGGATTCTGCCCCCGGGCCTTGAGTTTGACACCCCTGGCATCGTGTAAGGAATCATTTAGGTCAAAAGGGACAAAAACGGGTGTGAAATTAAAGGGATGCATGATGGTTAAAATCAGAGGGGATGCAATGAGGAATCTACACCACTGATTCTGAAAATCAGAACAAAGAGAAAATAAAGGAAACCAGCTCTCCAACGGGATCCAGCTCAGGTCTGTCCCTTTAAATGAACAACACATGAGGAATGAAAAAACATTTCTGCTGGAAATATAATCTTTATTAAATGTGACATCAATATTACCCGCCAGGTCAGATTCTATATTCTTAAGTTTCATTCACAGTACTGCTGTTAGACGGCGGTGAATGTCACTGAGCTGATTGGTCCGCTTTAAACTCAGCTGTCAGCCGTGTACATCCACTCAGTCTGGCACAGCAGAGAAAAGTGGACTGCACATACAATAGAAATTAATTCAGCATGTTTAAGTGCAGCTGTCTGCTCTGCACTGAGCAGGTGCCGCCCCCCCACATAACCCCCAGCCAGCAACCACCCACCCCCATCCATTCACACATCCACTCCTCTGTTTCAGCTCGTGTTGCAGCTCCACTTCATGTGAGCAGCTGTCAGCAGCTCTGTGATAAATCCTCAGAGAGGATATTCCCTCTCACTCCCTCCGCCACAAATCAACCAAAGTTTGAGTGCAGGTTTGTCTACCACATGCAGGTGTTTGTAGGTTTAGTGCGTTTCATCTTGTATTTTAAAGCTTCAGCATTTCAATAGTTTTGATCAATAAAAAAACAGATTGCTTCCTTTTAAAATGGGAGTTTCCAGGGATCATTCATGTCCTTTAAGCCATATTGTGGTCTGCACTGACTGTGGTAAAAGGGCCCAATGTTGTATCTCTCCACAAAACCTAGGGGTGATGCCCTTTTGGGAGAAAAACTGGAAAAATAAGCAAAAGTCAGATGAGTTTTAAGAGGATAAAAAAAAAATCTGTTTTTAGTAAGAGAGGGTTGCGTGAACGACACACACTACATATCTTGAAATAAAATTTTCACCCCCACAGCCTGCAGCGTTCTCTGCAGGAAAAAAGCCAACAACAATCCTGACTCACATGCATGTGCCACCTCGGATAAGTCGATGTATGACTTAATGAGCAAACGAGCCAGGTGTGGTTAGAGACGACACGTTTCTGTGAGCACAAGCCACAAATACAAGAAAGAAACACGACATTTCAAAATGGTGACCCAATTTTTAAAGTACAAGTCTTCATGACCTAATCTAAAGCTTGGCTAATGCAAATTCTGGACACTCTCTCTGGTCTTGACCAGGTGCTTTCTTTTTAACAAGCCTAGAAGGGGCTCTGTGTGGGCCAGTCAAGTTCTTCCACACCAGACTCATCAAACCATGTCTTTATAGTCCTTGCTTTGGTCACTGGAGCACAGTCATGTTGGAATAGAAAAAGGGCCTTCCCCAAACTTTTGCCACACAGTTGGAAGCTAACCCTAACCCATAGCATTGTCCAAAATGTCTTGGTATGCTGAAGCATTAAAGGGGTACTGTAACATTTTGGCAAATTTGCCCATTGCCATAATCCCTATAATCTTGGTAAAAGGTTCGTTACCTTTAGTTGTCAGTGCAAGCTATTTTTAGATCGGCACTGCCGAGTTTGGAGCTGTTGTGCCAACTCAATGGAGACAGACGGTATTTTTCACTTTACCTCATCAAACTCATCAAATACACAATCCAACAACTCCAAAACGCTCTTGTGGACAAGTTGTGACCTGCACATTCACCACGCTATGAAGTAATAATGTATAATTATTTAACATTACAACACATGCAGCAAATACTCGGAACTACTTTCCGAGTAAACCGCTGGGCGGAGTGACACAGTGCGCACCTGTGGTAGTGCTGTAGTTACTTGGTAGTTCATTTAGCTTTAAAACATCTCCGTCCCGTAACGTTCCATGATTATTTCATAGCGTTTATGTTCAGGACTCTTCAACTCTGGAATCAGCAGAGCGTTGGCGACTTTTACGCACCATGCACCTTAGCAGGTGTTGACCCCGCTCTGTGACTTTTCATGGCTTTCATGGTCTTATTTTTGAGTGGAAAGACCCTTAAGGGCAAAACAAAAACTATGCTACAGTGAAAAAATGAAGTCACTGCGTTCATCAATAAGGAAACTACTTCTCTGAAACAAGTTACCTCCAGTTTCCTGGTGTAACGGCTGTGCCACGATCCCCCAGCAAATCATACTGCAGAGCTAATTGCTCCCTCACTAGTCAATCAGAGCGGTTCCACTTCCCATGCTCCAGTCCTGCACCCGCATGCCCCTGAAGCACCTCTCCACTTTGTTGGAGATGAACTGCAGGTCTGTTTTCAGTGCTGGCTGATGCCAAACTGCTTCAGTCCACATAGAGCAGATCGATCCAATCAGCAGGAAATATATGCAGTCAGCTTCAAAATACTCCCAATCGTACATAGTCACTAAATCAACATTACGTCTCATCCTGCACCACAAGCAAAAGGTCATTAGGTCAGTACTTTGTTCTGCAGCGCTCTAGACGTGCTTCCAGTGTGCTGGGTTGCTTGAAACTGTGGCACTGCAAAATGCCGCACAGCTGTTGTATGTTGAAATTGCGGGTCAGAATAAGTAAATAAACCCTGTGGAGAGCAGGAATGATGGTTGGAGTCTCAGGCAGGTAGCCTTTGACAAGAAGAGACTGGTTTAACAGGTTTAATAACTTTTGAACCCTAAATTATAACCACTCATTGTTTTTATTTTTACTAGAGGCCATCTGGTGACAGGCTAATGAAGCTTCCATGCCTTTATAGTTCTTATGGAAGCTTTCTAACAAGTCTGGGACTAAATCCATAACAGTAACTCCAACAAAAAAATGCCTTTTTATCCATTTTTAATGCATTTTTCAATCCTATAAGCTGCTAGCAACTCATGCTATCCATCATTTAGTATCCCACAATGCTTTGGGATGAGCTGTGGCAACAAATGACAGGCTGTTCCTGTTGATGCGTAATAGTTTTACAAACTGTGCATGTCTTTACACTTAGCTCAGGCAAGAGATGGCCTGAATAAATCATAATAGAGAGAAAGAGAGACAGAGAGCCTGTGATGTGGCCCTCTGTGTCTCTGCAGACAGGAACTGCTCTGAATACAGGGCAAATATAGAGCTGAGACAAAGAAGTGCTTTGACTCTTGTTGTAGATATGTGAATATTTTGAAGTCTTTTTGTCATGAAATGATTATTTGTTCACTTTTTAGTCCCCAAGAGATGAGAGAACAAGTTTGTGCAAAAAAAGCCATAGTCATTATTTCTTACTGTGTCACACAGATAAATCTTTGAGTTTTAATTTAGATTTAGTTTGTTTTCTTTTGTCCGTATAGTCCTGTTACTTTTGATAAATTCAAGTGACATTACTGCAGCACACATATTCTTAAAGCCCAGGTTGTCCTTAGAAAAAGGATGTTTAGAGCTTGACTGTGCACCACAGGGTAGATGTTTCACAAGCTTTTAAAGACAACAAGTCCAGGCGAGACTGAATAGTTAAAAAAACAGCGTATGGCTCAGGAAAAAGGAATTGTACAGCCCTAGAACTGCTGGACTGAAAGTCTGCACAACTCAGGAGTTTGACATGTCTCACTGGGAGACATAGCTCACAGAAATAAAAAAATCCACACACACTTTAAGTGTGATATCAGTTCTGCTATTAACCATATCCATTATCTACAAACTAACTTTATCTGATATTGTTATCTACACACCTTTTTTAATCTTGTTAAATGAACACCAAGTGTCCCTGGGTAAATATACTGGCACTTTAAACCTTTTGTTTCCTCTGGGAGACTCTGCAAAAAACAGATTCTAGTGCAACCATAGTCTGGATTTGGTTTAGTTAAATAAAAAAGAGCACTTTGGCATAAATCAGCTTGATTAAACCATCACCAACTAAATATAAGTTTGAAAACTTCAACCTGTGTCCCATCTGTTAACATAAAGGGGTTGAGGTTTCTGACCTATACAATATCGAGTCTGTAGGGGGAGCTCTAAATCCTTTGGCTTCACTCTCTATCAGCCGTTGCTCTGTCCATCTTTATATACAATCTGTACTGATTTAGCTGAGGTGACCTTCCAGAGTGTGTTAATATTTATCTAAGACAGAGGTGATATTTGAACTAGTTAAACACATTATTATGGGGAAAAAGAGTCTAGATCTAAAAAAACCCTGACAAAATCTTCTTATTATCAGCACAACAGGAGGAAATTTTAAAAATGGATGTATATCCACTTCAAATGTTCGATACCTCACAGATATCTGACACTTTTCTATCTAGGCACATTTTCATGATCCACTTTAAACAGCCTCACTACCAGTTTTAAGGTTCCAACCTACCACTGATTTAGAGGATACATCTCTGCACATATATACGGGAAAAACAATAAAAGCGAAGAGGAAAGGGAGCTGCAGGGGCCTCTGGTTCTGCCTCAGGCCTTGAACATCTAGATACCTCCCCCATCTTCATCCTCCAGCCCTTTAATGTCTTTTATACCTTCATCTTAGAGCCCCCCGCCCCACCTCACCCATGGGACTCTCTCTCCTCCCTTCAGCATCCTCTCTCCACTCTTTCATCCTTTTTACTCCCTCGTCACCTTCGCTTTTTCTGTCCATCCTCCATCATTCTGTCACTCTGCTACCTCTCTCTACAGTGGCCCTGAAGGCCAACTGCAACTGTAAAATACATTAAAATGAGCTAAAATGGGTTAATAATGGCAAAAAAAAAAAAAAAAAATGATGGGAAAGGTGGTGAAACTGGATTTTAAAAGTATCAGAAATAGGTTAGAAATGCCAAAAAATAGATAAAAGTGGCAAAAAATAATTTAAAAATGGCAAAAGTGACTTTAAGTACCAAAAATGGGAATATTAAGTGGTAAAAGGGGAATCAGAAATGGCTGAATTGGTGTTAAATTGGCAAAAAATAGGTGGTAATCTGGTGGAATTGGATGAAAATTGATATAAACCGGCAAAAGAGGGTTAGCGGAGGCAGAAATAGTCAGAAACTGGCTAAAATGGACGTATCAAATTATGAAATATGGCTTAAAAATTGGTAAAAGGGGTTAATATTGGCAATATTGTTTCAACAGGGCCAACAATAGGCAGACAGTGGCAAGATTTGGTTTAGAAGTGGCAAACAGGCAGAAAAAACAGGGTGGAAAGGGTTTAAAATGGACAAAAAATGGGTTTTCAGTTGCAAACCTGTTAAAATTGGCAAAATTGGTGGGAAAAGTAATAAAAAATTGGGTTGAAGTCACATAAAATTGGTGTCAAATGGCAACTGTGATTCGAAAATGTTAGTTTTTTTTTAAGGCATCTGGAGACCCCCTTTCAGTGTGTCATGACCCCCAATGAGGTCCCGACCCCAACGTTGAGAACCCCTGCCCTAATTTGTGCAAAAGGAGCCCCAACATACTTTGCATTCCTCCAAATGTTTTTGTGTCCCACGATTCTTTTTTTCCACTAATGTTTTTGTGTTTGTCTATCCGGGCCACCGTACTCTCTCCTCTTTCATATTTTGTGCCTCTTCATCTCTCTCCTCCCCCTCCTCCCTCCCTCCCTCTCCTGCCGGTGGCGTCCACACACGGAGCGTTGTCAGTCACTTTCCCAGCGAACAGACGGCAGCAGCAGGAGGAGGAGAGGAGTCGGTAATCCCCCCCTCCACCCTCTCGGTCCACCCCACCCCTTTCCTAAAAAAAAAAACACACAAACCGGCGGCAGGAGGGGAACAAAACCTCGCGGGACACCTGTGATTCCGGATAGCCGTGTTTTTGGGCTCACTGAAGCTGGATTTGAGCTCTAAGTCACACCTAAACTGTGGCTGATGAAGACGGGGAGCGCGGGTGTTTGAGAGACGAGGAAAATCCGCCTCTTTTCTCGGTGACGGAGCGGCGCGCGGCGGCGCCACCAGCAGCAGCATCAGTCGGTCGGCGGATGGAGATGACGGCGGAGGCATGCTGCTGATGTTCTAGGCAGGTGCTGCAGGATCGTGCCGCAGGGAGACTGGTGATGCTGTCGTCGTCATTGTGCCACAGAGAGAGAAAGAGAGAGAGACAGGAGAGGAGAGGCTCTGACATGGAGGGAGTGAACGGATGTTCGAGCTCAGGCCGCCCGGATCAGCAGGTTGGATGTGCCGCTTGAAGCGTGGAGGAGCTGAGGCATGACAAACACGGTGGTCAAAATCACTATAAAGTTCATTTCGTTAAGGTGGAATTGCTTTTTATCCTGTGCGTAAAAGTGGTACGTACACATATGATGATTGAGCATCACAGGAGCATCACAGCAGCAGCGTCTGTGCCAGCTCAGGGTGGATTACAGAGCAGCAGGCCTCCATCTGAAGCCAGCTTCTGATCCAGAGAGAAGACTACCAGAATATTCTTCACCCTGTTGCTGGAGCTAACAATTGATCGTGTTGTTTCTCTGCTGTGGTCCCCCGTGGAGGGACAGCTGTTGCAAAAGATGACTCACTTGCAGGCTGGCCTCTCTCCAGAGACTCTGGAGAAAGCCAAGGTGGAGCTCAAAGAGAACCCGGAGACTTTACACCAGGACATCCAGGAGGTCCGGGACATGATCATCACCCGGCCGGACATCGGGTTCCTCAGGACAGATGACGCCTTCATCCTCAGATTCCTCAGAGCGAGGAAGTTCAACCACTTCGAGGCGTTCAGGCTGCTGGCTCAGTACTTTGAGTACCGACAGCAGAACCTGGACATGTTCAAGAACCTGAAGGCGACAGACCCGGGGATCAAACAGGCCCTGAAGGACGGTTTCCCCGGGGTGCTCTCCAATCTGGACAGATACGGCAGGAAGATACTGGTGCTGTTTGCAGCCAACTGGGACCAAAGCAGGTAATAAAGAGGTAGAAGGTTGTGACTAAGGGTTTCTCCCATATGGAAGACAGTTTCCTCTTTTCTCCTGTTGTTGTAAAGATATAAACATGGCAGCAAATTAAGAACTGTTCAGAAGCTGAAAGACTAACATCAGACAAATAAGCCCATCACTCAAGCAAATCTAGATGGACATAAAGAAAGCCTTGCTTCATGTTTACTAGCAGAAACAGCAGATCACAGCAGTAATGTTGTCATCTTAAATGTGTGAGAGTACACGCTGTGTCTACAGGCAGTCCAGTCCAGAAGAAGACATCCCAGCTCTGTTCGTGGTGTGAGCTGTCAAATATCAAACCTTGTTTTTGTACACATTTAGGCGAGTCCACATCCAAAAACCTGAATTTGATATCCCAGTTAATTTGTTTCATAAACAGCGTGTTAGTCTGATCAGACCACAGGTGGACAGGTGCAAGACTGTACTCATATAAAAGTACAGTAACTTTGGTCAAAATTTATTCAAGCAGATTTAAAATTACTAAATCTACTCAAGTAAAAGTATTTAAGCTAAAGTTTGCTCAAAGTACTGAGTAGCTACTGAGGAGTAACATATTTCCTCATTGCCAATTACAACATTAGCACATGACTCTTCAACCTGGCTGTACAGGTAAAGTCAAACCTATCCATCCATTTTCTACCACTTATCCCATTTGGGGTCACAGGGGGGCTGGAGCCTATCCCAGCTGAGAGGTGGGGTACACCCTGGACTGGTCACCAGTCAATCACAGGGCTGACATATAAAGATAGACAACCAGGCAGGCTCACGTTCACACTTACGACCAATTTAGAGCCATAAATTAGTGGGAGGAAGCCGGAGTACCTGGAGAGAACCCACGCATGCACGGGGAGAACATGCAAACTTTGCACAGAAAGGCCCTGACTGGGAAGTGGACCAGGGACCTTCTTGCTGTGAGGCAACAGCGCTAACCTCTTTGCAGCCCAAGCCAATGCTAACTATCATGTGTAGTCAAAGCCAAACAACTGAAAAAAAAAAGCAGAACCTCAGTGTTTTGATTTTTATTGTTTTTTTTAACTCAGTACTTGATGCTTTTTAAAATAATGTAAAGAAGTGCAATAATTCCCCAAAATATAATTAAGTAAAGTAAAATTTCTGATTTCACATTGCACTCAAAAAAGTACAAGTACACAAGAAAGCTACTCAGTTACAGAAACTAGAGCCCTGTGTGAGACTCTTTTATTTATCCTGCTCCTGCTGGATTACCGCCCTCATTCACACAGATTCTGACAACCTATGTTAAGTATTTAGAATAACAGACAGTGCCTTAAATTAAAGGGGACATATGCAAAAATCACTTTTTAAGGCTTTTCTAACAAAAATATTTATACCCCTTGAAGTCCACCCCCCCCCCCCCCCCACACACACACACACACTCTTTCTCCACCTTTCAGAAAATGTGTGCTGAAAAAAGCTGTTCTCAGATTTTCCCCTCATGATGTCATGTGGGGAGTGAACACCACCCCCAGGTTTGGTTTGCCCTCCCTGCTTGGAAGAAAGCCCCTGCTGCTACCTGAGCCGTCCCGGAAACCCGATTTGTACTGCGCATGTGCAAACACGAGTCTACATCTGCTCAGCATTAATTCTAACCCTAGCCAGTGGAATTCAAATGCTAAACCTAACCCCAGGAAGGTAATGAATTAAAATATACACCTACCCCAATGAGCTACCCCTTTTAAGATGAGCTAAACTTGTCTTAAAAGGGTTAAATATGTCTCCTTCAAAGGAATGTTAATATTAATTTGATCACATAAGCACCACCCTGACAGAGTCTCCTCTCTGAATAAAACAACCCCAACACTCACATCGTCAAGCATTACAGTGTCACACATAGATAAAACAGCAGCTGGGTGATTTAACTCCTGGTTATGAGTTACATAATAATAGCAATGTCAAAGTAAATTTACACATCATTTATTTTAAAGT
Source organism: Cheilinus undulatus (assembly GCF_018320785.1). NCBI lineage: Eukaryota > Metazoa > Chordata > Actinopteri > Labriformes > Labridae > Cheilinus > Cheilinus undulatus. The sequence continues at coordinate 42,321,653 of NC_054878.1, read as the reverse complement.
CATACAGAGGTGGAATTATTTTCTGATCTCTGGAAAGTTTGTGCGTCATTAAATCTGCAGCTCACTTCCATCAGTGTGTAAAGATTACACACACTGTGATGAGTTTGAAGGTTTTAGAGGTGCATGTGTGAAAAGGGCTAAACAAAGACAAAGAGAACACATCTAAACTAAATGGGCTTCAGTGTGAGGAGCTGTCCATTCAGCACCACACAGTCAGAAAACTACTAGACGTACTTTTATGTTTCTTTTCTCTAATAGGCTCTTAAAGTCAGTACCAGAACAGAAATATTAAAACTGACTTATGGTACACGGACACCCAGAAATATCCAGCTGCTGTCACAGCCTTCGGTCATCCTGAAGCCTCTGTTTATAGTTTTTCCGCCACTACATAGCTGCAGGGATTTGTGTCCATTCAACCACACCATCACCATTCAGCATCATTCAGGCGGCTTTCAGGGTTGTTAGGTCTGGCTCACTGTTGGTGGTCCTGGTCCTGGCTTTGGATTTAAGCTCTAAATATATTTTTTAATTTTGTGTTTTGCTTATATGGGTGTGTACCAACCAACCCTCTGATCTTTAAGGAAAAACAGATCCACATTTTCAATTCATGAACCCTAAGAGGTGACAGTGTCCCCATTATACCCCCTGGTAGCCTAAATAAACCTTTGAAAAAGCATAACAAGCTATTAGCAGCATGATTAATTATTTTAACCTCGTTATGTGGTACTGAAATAATAACAGCTGACTCAGAGATGACTAGCGTGCACCTGCCTGTATTATTATTGTTTCTTTTACCACAGAACAACTATTTAGTCGGATCTTTAAAAGTTAAATATTGTTACTGGTAGGTATGAATATCTACAGCTGTTGTATCAGCCATACATCCACCTTACAGTCAGCTGCACACAGCCATGCTCAATCAAGAATGGTTGTGTGCAAATTTACATTTTCAGCATGTTTTTAAACATTACTTTGATTTCAGTATAAATCTCACCAAGTGACCATGTGTTTATTTATCTAATTTTTAGCATACATTTTTAAAATAGCAACAGTTTGTAATCATTTGAGAATATTATCTTGGGACCCCCTCCAAGCGCTTCATGCCTTCCTGGGGGGTCCTGAACCCCATGCAGAGCCACCTGCCTAGTGCAACAATTGTCAGAAATTTCCATAAAAGTTTATGTTACTTGTTTGGGTATTTTAAGAATTTGTTTTGAAAATTTCAAGCATTTCCATAGAAGTTTTGGAGACATGTTTGTTTATTTTTGACAATTCAGTTGTTTTTTTTGACAAAATTTGCTTTGAATATTTTGGGTTTTTATAATGGAATTTGGCGAATCATTTGCATGTTTAAGGATGTTTTTTTTTTTCAATTATCAAGCATTTTCATGGAAATTTGGAAATGTTTTTGCCATTTTCAGGGGATTTGGATGTTTGAGGAGAATTATCCATTGTTTTCATGTATTTTGGGTGACTGTGATTTTTAGGAATTTAATTTGAATTTTGGGGGAAAATTTGCTGTAAAACCTTTGAATTTTTTCACAGAAATTTCGGGGGATTTATTTGGATGTTAGGGGGAAATTTCCATTGTTTTCTTTATTTTTTTATATATATATATATATTTGGGGTATTTTATCAAGCCTTTGTTGCTAGAGGAGGAGATAGAATTGGAAACAGGGATGAGAGACTTGCGGGAAAGGAGCACCAGTCCAGACTTGAACCTGGGTGGCCTACACACGGGGCGCAGCCTAACCACAAAGCCATCTGCGCCCAAAACTTTCCATTATTTTCATATAGTGTTGGGGACTGTATTTGTACGTTTTGGGAATTTAACTGGAATTTTTGGTAGAGAATTTGCTCTGAAATCATTGAGAATTTCCATGGAAATTTCAAGGAATTTGTTTGGGTGTTTGGGGGAAATTTATCCATTATTTTCTTCTTTTTTTGAAAGATATATTTTGGGGATTTTCAAGCCATTACTGATAGAAGAGGACAGTGGATAGAATCAGAACAGGGACGAGAGACATGCAGGAGCCACGATCCAGACCTGAACCCTGGCAGCCCATGTACATGAGGCCCAACATAACCATTGGCCATCTGTGCCCAGAATTTTCCATTATTTCCATGTAATTTTAGAGAATGTATTTGTAAATTTGGGGGAATTTGATGACATAATTTAGAGTGAATTTTCTTTGAATTTTCTGGCATTTACATTGAATTTGGGGGATTTTTTTTGTTGGAATTTGGAGGCATTATGATAGGGTTTCACTAAATCTTTTGGGGAATATTTTCAGAAAGTCTGGGGTACGTTTAATGGGATACATTATGGTATGTTAAAGATTTTTTACGGATATTTTAGGGCATTTATGTGGATTTTGGCACCATTTATAACCCCTAACGTCAGGCCAAAATACTCAAAAAACAATCCAGGTCTGTATTTTCTGCAAAATCATTTTTGGTCAAAATAATTCCTGTTCAGAGATGGGGCTGAGCTTTTAAACTTAAACAAATTCATTTACCTTGAAGCAAAATCCTGCAATAGAGAACAATGTGACATGAATTATTCCACTAAACCCAAACAGTGATTCATTTCCCTGTCTTAATACAAGTCAAATTTAAGAAAATCTTGACTCCTTTATGCTCTGGTTTTTACTTTTTTCTACATTAAAACATCAAAATACTCAGAGAGAAATTCTGCATGACTCAGATCTGCACTTTGTGCTTGAAGTTGGAGGAGTTGTGTCTGTTTCGCTGCCAATTAAGAAACTTAAGAGAGAATATTTATGATCTGCAGAGGGAGGCAAAAGGTTTCTTGATAAAGAATCAGAGGAAAATGGAGAGGGAGACGAGATAATGAGGGTAAAAAAAACAGCGGTTAAAGAGGACAGTGAAATATCAGCTGGGTGATAAAAACCCTGAACAGAAACAGAACCAGGAAACAGCTGAGAGCTCAAACATCCAGCTGTTCTGTTTTACTTCTCCACTCTCTTTCCTAACACGCTAACAACTCCGACTCACGCCTCATTAAGTCAGTAATGAACTAGACTGTCAGAAGAAATGACTGATATTCTCCTTTTAAACTTCGATCTATTAAGCAAACCGTGCCGTGAGATTGAAATCAGATTTACAGTTTTAATCACATTTAACTTTAGATTATTTTTGACAAGAGAACAAATTAAGGTAAACAGACTTGTGCTTATGTTGCTCTTTTCCAGTCATCTGACTGTTTAAAGCGTTTTTCAAACTCCAAGTTAGACCCAGTCACTCCATGTTCACACTCTAGAGGGGTTTCCATTCAAATATGTCCCAAAGATTCAATAATTTATAGAAATTCAGCCAAAGAAAAGGCTAATTTTTGCATGTTTCCATCCACTGTTTTATTCACATACTGGGAGCAGCAAGTGGTGCTGCCCTTGAAAAGGAAATAAGAAGCTGCAGTGCAGGAAGTGTGGGAATCGTATACATTGTGTGTAGAAATCTTATGATAATTCCAAATCCACCTACTGTATCAGACTGAGTACAGAACAAGTGGGCCCAGCCATGGGTCAATTTTGCTCATGTGACAGTAAGCCAGGAGGGAGAGGAAAAAGGGAGGAATTGAGTCGCGGCACAGTTCAAATCAATCAGGCTTAATGTGAAAGCACCCTAAGGCTGTGGGAACTAGAGTAAGCGCCATTATCCACAAATGGAGAAAACTTTGAACAGTGGTGAACCTTCCCAGGAGTGGCAAGCCTACCAAAATGACTCCAAGAGCTCATTGACGACTCATCCAGGAGGTCCTGAAAGAACCTAGACCAACATCTTAAGACCTGCAGGCCTCCCTTGACTCTTGAAATGCACTATATAAATTCAAAATATTATTTATTATTGACTCAGTCAAGGTCAGAGTTCATGACTCAACAATAAGAAAGAAACTGGACAAAAATGGCATCTATGGGAGAGTTCCAAGGTCAAAATCACTGTGGACCAAAAAGAACTCAAAGGCTCGTCTCACATTTGACTAAAAACATCTTTTGGGGAAATATTTTCTGGACTGACCAGACAAAACCTGACCTTTCTGGAGGGTCTGTGTCCTGTTATGTCTGGAGTAAAACTAACAGCATTTCATCAAAAGAGCATCATGCCAACAGTCAAACATGGTGGTGGTAGTGTGATCGTCTGGGGATGCTTTGCCGCTTCAGGACTTTGACCACTTGCTGTGATTGATGGAGCTATGAATTCTGCTCTCTACCAGAAAATCCTGACGGAGAATGTCCGGCCATCATTTCATGACCTCAAGCTCAAGAGCACTTGGGTTATAGATCAGGACAAAGATCCCAAACACACCAATAACTCCAACTCTGAATGGCAGAAAAAAAACCGAAATGAAGGTTCTGATCTGTTAAATATTACTGAGATGCCGTGGCATGACCTTTAACAGGCTGTTCATGCTGGAAAAAAATAAAACAATTATGAAAAGAAGAATGGGCCAAAATTCCTTCAAAGCTTGCAGTTCTTGCTGCCAAGGGTGGAACAACCAGTTATTAGGTTTAGGGGAAAATTACTCAACACAAGAAAATTCTTATGGCGCACCACTGATCTTTATCCCCATCATTTTTCTTTAAATTCTGTTTTTTTATTCACCTTATTCTTTAGTCAGCACTCTTCACTAGATAAGAATGTAAGAAAACCTCCTATCTATTAACCTCTTCTTTGTTTTTCCCCCCAGATACACCTTTGTGGACATACTGAGGGCGATCCTGCTCTCTCTGGAGTCGATGATAGAAGACCCGGAGCTGCAGGTCAACGGTTTCATCCTCATCATTGACTGGAGTAACTTCACCTTCAAACAGGCGTCCAAACTAACTCCCAGCATGCTCCGGCTTGCCATCGAGGGGCTGCAGGTAGGATGCTCAGCTGTCAGAGAGCGTTTTGTTGTTATGTGGTGGCCTCACAATGCCAGAACTGTATTTGTGAAGCATGTTTGGATCTGTTGAAACCAGTCACTAGGAGACCTACCCCTGTTGAGACTGGAAATTTGACACTCGCATTTTACAGAAACAGAAAAACGGTAGTTTTTACCCTCGTCATAGCTGAGGGTAAATGCTAAATCATAACAGTAAATCAACTGTGAAGGACTATTTCTCATGTTCTGATAGAGACAACTGCCTTCCCATCAACTCCTGTGCTGTCAAATGTTCCGCTTAAGAACAACTCGAGTGCCGTGTTAAAGTTTGGAGCTTATTCAAAGCGCGATGAAAGGGAATAATGGCATTTCCATTGTGATTACTCACTGCTGGCTGGTTTCGTCAAGGCTCATTGGGCAGAGACGATGCAAAAAAGTAAATCTAAGTGGTCGTCCGTTCAGCTTTCTTTGGTTTTCATGGTGTCTAAGGCATATTCCTGTTTATTCTCCTGTGGAAGATAGGCATCAGAGCATTGAGATGAATTTGGCAGAGCTCATTGGGTTTGTATCTGTGATTTTTTATGGCATGAATATCAGGACACCTTTACTGTCATTATTGTTATAAACCTGGAGAGAAAAGGCTCCTCTGGGTCCTGGCCAAACACAGGAAGTAACATCTTTCTTCTGTGTGTGTAGGAAGCTGTTTTATTGCTTTCTCAACATCCCTGTGAATCATCTGCCAGTTCGCGTTGTGCTCCATTAGTCAGAGTGAAATCTAACAGGAAGTGTTTCTGGAGGAATGTGTTGAGTAAGGCGCAGCAGTACGGCCTTAAAGATTATCTGATTTACTCCTGATGGATGCCAAACTGTCAGCTCTGCTCTCCTTGATTTTAGAGAAAAACTGCAGCTTAAATTCAGTTACAAAGATGACAAAATAAGAGCAGGACATCTTAGTTCTTAATGCAGAAGAAAGTCATGCAAATTTAGCTACTTTTTAAAGGCTTAAAAGTACCTGGATTTATTTTGATTTTTTTTCATTTAAGGGCATTTTTGTGGTACACCTGCTTTGAAAGGATTATCATATAGTCAAATTGTTGCAGCTGAAGATACAACTGTGATTTCATCCTGCTGAAGATTTGACAAATAAATGCTTTAATTTTAGATAGTAAATGGACTTCAGCTTGGGCAGCACTTTTCTAGTCATCTGACTATGAAAAGCCCCTTTTATATTAAAGTTTATACTTAACCATTCACAAACTGATACTGATCAGATAAAGTGAAATAAAATAAAATACGATATAATACTGAGTGATACAAAACAGCTGTATACGACACTACTATATGATACCATAAAATACAATTAAATACAGTACAGTACAATACAATATGATTGAATATGTCTTACAAGGCAGCGTGATATGACTTGAGACGGTGTGATACGATGCAGTGTGATCCATCACACTGATATATGATGCACAATAAACACATTATGATACGATACAACACAGTGCGTTACAATATGGTACAAAAAATGATACAGCGTGATGCATTACAGTATGTTATGATACGATGATGTATGATATGATACAATACGATACAGTATGATATCACACCATACCATACAGGATAGTACAGTATGGTATGATATGGTATGATACGAAACAATACGATACGATACTGTATAGTACAATATGGTGAAATAAAATACAATATGATACGATATGACACGATACAGTATGATACGTTACAGTACAATATGATACAATACAATACGGTACATTACAATACGATACAATATGATAAGGTACGGTACAATATGACATGATGCAATACGGTACTGTATGATACAATACAGTAAGGTATGACATGATACGATAGGATATGATATGATATGATATGGTATGATACGATATGGTAAGGTACAATACCGTATGATACAATACGTTATGATACGTTACGTTACAATACCGTACGCTACATTATGGTATATGTTATGATATGAAATGATATATGTTATGATACGATAGGATACGATACATTAGGATTTATTTCATTCTATGAGACAGTTATATGATATGATACGATACAATAGGATAAATGTCAAAAAATGATACGATTTTATATATGACATATTATGATACAATATGATACATTATATGTTATGATATGATATGATACTATACTTTTGGATTAAATACAACACAATTCAGTGTCATATGATATGATACGATATAATTCAATATGATATGACACAATCGATATGATACAATACTATATGATAGAGTACAGTGTGATACCATAATACAGTACAATTCTTTACTGTTTGATATGATATGAGTAATATGATATGGTACAATAGATATGATATCATGCCATACAGTGTGGTGCAATATGATAAACACAATGTAATAGCATGTAAATGAACAATACGAGATGAGAGATACAGTGAGATGCATTGTGATATGATGCAATACGTCACAATTCGATATGACATGATCCATAAGTTACGATACATTGTGATATCATGTGACACCTTGAACATCAGTACAATTTGATATGATACGATACAATATGACGTGGTGCGATATAATACAGTTCAGTAGGATACAATACAAACTGATATGATATGATATGATATGATAGGACACAATAAAAAGACATAACAATGTGGTTCAGAACAGTACAAAGCAATACAATAAACTACAATGTGATATGACACAAAACACTACAATTCATTAATATCAGGATGTAGAGGGCAGGATATGATTTACATTGCCATGCACATTATATTGGTTTATAACCTTGTCCTTCACAAAATTCACTATAGCAGCTGTTGTCTATTGTTAAGGATAACAGCAAAGACAAAAATCTAGAGGATCCTACAATTTTAAACATTTAAGTTCAAGTCTTTTGATCTTTCAAATGAGTTGGAATATTCTGTGCCTGAGCTATTAATAAATGCAAATATGACAGTATTAAATATTTTAACTTTAAATGGCCCTCTCTGTTGTCTCTCATGCTGTTTTTTATCCAGTGACCTTCTGTTTTCTCTTTACTATTAGCTAACTCGTATTTGCAAGAATATATTTTTTCTTTACATTTGCATTCAGCGTAGATGCCATTGTTTCTATAATGAACCAGTGAGCTGAGATGAAAGAGTGTGTCTTATACTCATTGAGCAGCTGTCTGGGCCCTTTATTACTGGCTACACTGTATGGTTCAAGTCTAAACTGCGCTGCTCGTGATCTTATGATCCTGTTTAGAATTTGAGGGGAATTTTGACTTTACAGCATCATATTATGCTGATGGTATGGCCGGGTGTAATGAGTCTAACTGTTGTTGTTACCCGTTGTCTTTTCATGTATAGTTTAAGATCAGTGTTGCTGCAGTATTTTACCTTATTCTGCACAGCTTACATATTGCATGACTCATGACCTCTCCTGACTGTTTCCTGCAGTTTTGTTTTTGTTTTTGTTTATTTCTCAAGTGTATGCTGTATCTTGCACTTTAGCATCTACTGCCACTCAGTGGCTTTTCTTTGTAACCATAGAAGCATTTGCAGCCGTATCAGTTCGGTTACATCTGTATCGATGAAAGTGTCAGCTAGGAATAGATGATAATATATTCTGCCATGTTGATGTTTGAGCACAATATGACCAGCTATAACTGTCCATCATTATAGGATAAAGAACAGTAAAACTTAGAGCCCTCTGCAGTGGTATAAGAGGAATGTCATGCAGCTTTTACAACAACTTCTCTGTAATTTTCAGCGAGTACTGAGAGTAAACACACATCACATTTCTACTTTGGCCAGATTCTTGAAGTGTTTGACAAGTCTTCCACTTCCTCCTCTTTCTGTGTTAGTTTTCTGCAGTGTCAGCATACCTGAGTCCTTTTTCAATCTAAGGGAAATAACTTTAGACTGGCTTCAGTGCATCACTGAGACGTGTCCGTATATAACACATCAGTGACGGGTCTCCAGACACAGATTAGAGGCTGAATTATTGATGGGCGCTATTAGCCCAGCCCTGAGTCATTCCTACCCATGCAACAGCTCGACATTTGGTGCAAAACAGGAAAGAAAGGACCATAATGACAGTGATTTAGTTATATTAGACAAATAAAATGGATGAAGCACATTGTGAAGATCATTAAGGAATGCCTAATGATTTTCTGCTGGATGCATTAAGGGAAATCAGTTTTAGGAGTGTTAATGATCTTTGTTTTTCCTTACTGTCAACAAATCAATCTTTAAACGTAAACCAGCTAAGGACAGCAAGCCTTGAATTGTTTCTTTTTTCTTTTTTTTTTTGCAATGAAGCTTTATTGTTGTTTAAAAACACTATCTATGCATTAGGTAATGTGTCTTCTTTAACCCCTTAGAGGACACTCTAATGGGTTTGATAGTGATCCTTGTAGTGTTAACTCTGTAAAGAGTTCAATGATCTAAATTCAACACATTACCATTTCAAATTTAGGGGGCGGATTTTCTCGTTATACCCTCGGGCAGGATGTTTGGATGTTGGCCTGTTGTATAGGCCACTGCTGGGGTTTATTTGCTCTTGTTTCTGGTGGATTGTTGTTGTCTTTGATGGTAGACACTTCTGCACCATGAGTGAAGTTGTCCACTGAGTTAGTCGCTTCCTGTCTGTAGCAAAGATGCTCTGCAGTGAATGGTGATGTGCAGACTTTTATGAAAAGGGTTTCCATACCCTGTCTATTTGTTGCATCCTTGCCAGAAGACACTTGAGTACAGGATTGCAATCTTTATTGAGTATGAAAAGTGCACTACAATATGTCAGTAATAGGGCCCAGTGAAATGTGTTAAATTTTTTGCCAAAATACATTTTTTCTCTTTGATTAGTGGACATTTACACTAGTCTTACTATCAGAGAGAGTGTCGTGTTCATGTTAGTGAATAAAATGTCCACTAATTAAATAGAAATAACCTTGCATTTATTTTATTTTTTAACATTTTTTTGTGGGAAATAGGAACAGGAAAATATTTTAAATATTATAAGATATTCATTAAGAAATTGTAGGAGTTTGAATGCATTCATACTTTTTTCTTGTTGCACATGTGCCATTATGTCTAACTTTACAGCCCTGTGTTGAGTTATCAAGTGTTTGCCAGCGTTTCAGGCAGCCGCTCCAACAGGCTGGCATTGTTTAGAGGGGAGTGGGCAACTGTTCTTGAAGTGATGCATGGGTTGTGCCGTGCATTTGTGATCCCCGCTGGGATCTCAGTCTCAGTCAAATTAAGTCCATATGTGTTTATTTACAGATTCTGTTGTTATTATCATTCTGTTAAATGCAGATATGATAGGGCCTTACGATAACTAAATTCCCTGTAAAGGGAAATCTAAAATTTGTGTCTAAACCCATAAGGTATGTAAGAATAAGGAGGCTGTAAGCTTTTGAAAATCCTGAGATCTATGTATGAGGTTTTTCACCTCTTTCTATGTATGAGGTTTTTCACCTCTTTCTTCTAGTAGGGCAGGGCAAATATAGTGCCCCATGAAGTCACTGTGGACGGAGGGAACTACCCAGCCCCCTTATGCTACAATAACATATAATCAACAAGCAGTTTGTCTCAGTACAGACAGTTGTTAGCCAATGTCACTGCCTTCAATAATGATAACTTTTTGTGCATTGTGATGTAATTTTGTCAAATCTGTCAGCCATGGTGGACTATGGGTCATTGAAAGTATCATAACAGTGAGATTTGTGCCAGAAAACAGTAAATTTGATCCCAGTCTTCTGTCTCTGCTCGGGCACAGGGCCTGACAGCTGTGCTTTAGCCAGAGTTCACAGTAAGGTTAGGTGGCAGACTCATTGCTGGAGTGCTCAACTATTTTTCAGGTGCACTAGGAACAAACACTTTACCTGCTGAAGGTGTGTTTTTCTCCATATTTCACTTGTCTTTAGTCCTGGATGATTAGAAGCAGACTGTGGCTTTGTCCCTCTCAAAGCAGCAACAGTTTAATTCCTCCTGTGTGTTAGCATTGTGATGCTCAAGTTTAGTGAAGCATCCAATGATAGACACATTCTATTCCTGCCAGGCCTGTCACAGTAAAAGCATCCATTTCTAATCATCATTGAAGACTTATGTTGAAGAGCAACATCGGAAAATCATGTGTTTTCAGTAGTGATCAAACAACAAAGACGTCTCATGAACATGAGAGAGACATCACTTCATATGGCTCAGAAAATTAGATATAATATCTGAAGACTCATCTAGAATGGCATCTCCTGACAGTCTGAGACATCACATTCGGTGAGGTTACCTCCAGATTCTGACCACTTCTGGAGATAAGACACATTTGTCACATTACTTCTCTCTTCTCTCCATCAAGCCTGTAAAAAGCATTTACAAATCTATCATAAACACCTCTCTGCATCATTGTTCCACCCGCTGTACAGTAAGTGAGAATATTAATGTTGAATTTGAGTCATTGCTTACACTCCAGCGCACACCGAGGCTTAAATATTGTTAAACAGCTTCAGTGAGTCACTCCAGTCTGAGCAGGTCTGCTTCTGAAGCAGAAAAGCAGGAAGTGTTTAAAGCGGCTGACTCACTCGTATCTGCAGGCAAAGACGGACTCTTCTTCTGCATGAGGCTCTGATGTAGTTTGATGGCTGATTTACACTGAACGCATCACTCAGTTAACTTCTGTCTGCATCAGCAACTTCATATTTACTGCTGCTGCTGCTCTTCCCTTTTTCTCTGTTTTCAAAGATTTTTCAACCGGGGTATGATTATCTGAAGTCTTTATGATGGGACGGAAACGTGACAAATAACAGACAGAAATTCACGACCGATACAAGAGTATGTCTGACTTTTTTAATTCCAGTCAACTGATTTTGTTTATACTAGTGCAGCTGATCATCCTAATTTACACTTTTAATTTTCATCCGTTTTTTTATGCAGAGCCCCTCTGATGGCATCAGTCATGAAATATTGCATGTCCATGCATGCCATGAAATGTAAACCATTTTCATTCTATTTCAGTCTCGGGTAGATTTTTTGGTCTCATGCAGGCATGGAAGGAGTGTTTTTGCTTTGGCATGAGTTTTTGATAGTTGTGGGTTGGGTTTAGTTTACAGCAAGCCGGTAAACAAAGGTGACAAATGTAGCGATTAACCTCAGATTAGTGCTGCATGATTTAGTAAAAACGTGAAATTGCATTTATACTGGGAAATATTACAATTTTCAATTCCAATTATGATTTAATACATGAATGGGAACATGAGTCTACTTGCTCAGTTGTGAAGGAAAATTCAGAGAATAATGATAGTTTTTAAGTTCAAAACAGTTTTTACAAAACTGCTTCCAAATTTTCCCCCAAGAGAAAATGTTTTTTTAATGTGAATAAAAAATAAGATTTAAAAAACCTATAATTTCAAACATGTATGACTTGTCTTTAAGCATTTTTATTTTAACATTTCTATTTTCTTTTCATTTCCGTCTGCATGTGTTTTTTAAACATCCATCTTTACAGTCAGTCAGTTATTTGAACTCATTGCCAATATTACCTAATTATTATGCTCTAATTTAGTAGGAACTCTGAGTTTGCATCTATATCGTTGATGCAGGATTGCATAACAGCAGATCATCCCCAGCCTTCAGCCTTGCCTGGTGCCCACCTTTGATCACTGTCGGTGCCAAAAACCTGCCTTTGCACAAGCTGTCTTAGTGTTCAGTGTTCAATGTCTCAGTTACCTTCAGTGCCTGAAATTCCTTTTACTTTTTGTCTAAATTCCCCTGGTTTTGTCGCTAGACTTAGTCTTTTTGTCTCAATATGACCCCAGGGTTCACACAGCCTTATGCTGCCATTAGCTTGTACATCTTTGCAAAGATGCAAAGATCATCAGGACAAATGCAGGAAAATCCAAACTTAAATAGTCGACTCTAGTAAAGGCTCTACATTAACTATAAATCCGTCCATTTTTCCTGATGCACAGCAGAAGTAAGGAAAACAAATCACCTTTTCCTAGTTTATTGTTCCACGCCAGTGGACTGTTCAGTAAGTGCTGTTTTTTTCACATCTGCATTGGCTGCTACTTACACTTATCAGTTGCTTCCTTCAGTACTCAATCCAAGGAGGTTGCTTTGACACATTTACATAGCCACTGTATTTGTATGATTGTATGACATAAATACACAATGGGAGCTTAAATTGAATGGAAACCTAATATCTAGAGATGCACTTATTGTAAAAATTAGAGCCAGTACTGATACTGGTGTTTCAAATGAGAATTAAGATGATGGCAGTGGCAGTGCTTTTTAATACTTCTTTTAGTGTAACACTCCTAGTATGTCAACATTTTCTCTCATTTTTATCAGGCGGGACTGTGGCTTAGCAGGTAGAGTGGGTCATCTCATAATCTGAGGGTTGTGGGATTGATCCCAAGCTCCCGTAGTCACAAGTTGGTGTGTCCTTGGGCAAGACACCCCAGTTTGCTTCCACAGTGCTTCATCAATGGCGTGTAAATGGGTATGGAAGTGTATGAATGAGATTAGCTAATACTGATAGTCACATCTCCATAGCAACCTCTGCGGTAAACGAATGGGTCGGTGTGGCCTGCGGTGTGAAAACGCTTTGAGTAGTCAGATGACTAGAAAAGCTCTATACGAGCTTGAGCCCATTTACTATGAAATCAGATCAGAGTTCGTCCAAAAGGTCACTTTTTCTACCCTGTAAAAAAAATGTCTGATTTGATCCAGCAGCTCGATATACTTACTACCACTTAATACTACTACTACTACTTACTATACTACTTAATATCAGCATAAAATTGATCAAACACAGCAGTTAAACATTGATTACTGATATCTGCTCATGCCAAATTATGTGGTCGATGTAAAAAGGGCTGGTATCATTGATCTGAATCTGTGTATCTCTACAGATATTAGGAAAAGTTAAATAGTAAAATATGGAATATAGACGTTTCTAAATACTATATATTTTGTTTAACATGGACAAATTAAACAGTGTAAGAAAACAACACAGCTGTTGAGGTTACTGGCAGGGAGAAATGAAGAAACCATGAAGAAAGAAAACAGTTTAATGAAGTTATAAAAAGACGAGGCTTTGGGGCAGTTTATTTATCCTTAACATTAAATACAAAGGAGCCTTAATTACAGCCAGTTGGGAAGCTGTTGTTGATTTGGCTCTACAGTTGTTTAAATGCTTTTCTTGAAGTAGTCTGAGTCATCTTTTCTCACTTTATGTCAATAAATGAAGGGTTCAATTCATGCACATTTCCTTCTTATGATAATAACCTTAAAATAAGTTTATAATCTAAATTGAATCATACTTGACAATAAGGTTTTCATCAATAAGGAGAAAGAGGGTGACTAAGCCGTCTTATAAAACCAATAAGACATTTCCGAATTGTCCTTTTTTTAATGTAAGAGACCATAATTCCTGTTTTATCCATCCTCCAGTTATGACTCATCTCCTTTCTTTCTTTTGTCTCCTCCGTGTCAAAGCTGCTCAAACCGCCTCGATTGTGATTAAATCTTTGTCATGGCAACCCCGACTATGTTCATTTTGAAGCAAACACAAACAGCATGTAGGCCACATGCCTTGGGATCCAAATTTGTAGCACAGTATGCTGCACAGATCACAGCAGCAGAGAGGCTGTTAGTGTGGATCCCTGCTAGCTGCCTGTATTTACAGCACACAATGCCACGCCGTTGTTTTGTTTACTGCTCTTCTCTGGGTTATTTTTTGGGAGATTTCTATACAGTAGAGGCAGACAGGAAACGCGGGGGCTCAGAGATGTGTAATCACATGCAACAAAGGTCTCTGGATTTGTACTAGGGGTTTTAAGGTTTGGTAATTATTTATAACTATTGCAGAATAAACATTACGCTGATAACTGTTTCAGAGCCTAAATAGTAACAGGGCTCTAATTACAATAATGGGCCTCAGGGCTGTGCTACCTATGGGGCCAATCAGCAGAACTGCATGACAATATGTTGAGTAAGACTCGTTTTTTTCTGCCAACACAAGTGACAGAGAGTGACAGGACCAATCAGCAACGAGGGGCAGTGCTTTCAGGTGCAGTGGAGTCGTGACGTAAATAAGCAGCAACAAGAGGCCAGTGCAATAATGGCAGAAGAGCTTAGCGCGGATGCTGTTAAAGCACCAGTTTTATCAGAACTTGACGACATTTCTTCGCTCTTCGGTCGCGGCTACATCACATGTTTTGTTGCTCTGATTGGCCTGTAAAGATGTGTCTGACAGAATGTTCATCCAATCACCCTCCGAGTTTTGTCTTCAAATGCTCTGCCCTTTCCCAAACGCTTAGTATTGAAGGTTATCCAGATGGATGTGTGAAACAAGTCCATCTGGCGTGTCAGGTTAACATTTTATAGCTTTGTGGAAAAAACCTTGTGTACCTGCAGAGACCGCATCCTTGCACAGGAAGAACATGCAAAGTCCACACAGAAAAGCCTGGGGCAGTTGGGATTTAAACCTGGAATAGATTTTTTTAGAGAAAATTTAAGCCAAAATATATAACCAATATAGGCTGATGTTTCAATCTCATATAGGCAGACACTGAAAAAAGATAAAGGCCAATATTTACAGCTGATATAAGGTTATATTTACAGCATTTAAAGGCTGGTATTGAGAGAAAATTGAGGCCAATATTTAAAACAGATACAGCCCAATGTTAAGAAAACATATAGGCCATTGTTTACAGCAGATATGGGTTGATACTTGCTGATATAGGTCCATTTTCACAACCAACAATATCTAGAGAAAATATAGGCCAGTATTTACAGCTGATATAGCCCACATTAAGAGAAGAATTATGCCGATATATATTTATAAGATAGGCTAATGTTTAGATCGAATAAATGCCAATATTTGATAAAAGTATAGACCAACATTTACCACTGATATGGGACAATATTCAAAGCTTATATAGGCCCATTTTCAAAGCCAATAAATGGAGATATTAAGAGCATTTTAGGCCTTTATTTTCAGCTAATATGGCCTAATGTTTAAGGAAAGATGTAGGCCAATACAACCAATATGGCCAATGTTTAGATCTCATATGGGCCAATATTAAGAGAAGATATATCCAGTATTTACAATTGAAATAGACCAGTATTAAGAGAAGATATAGGCCAATATTTAAGGCTTATGTGCCAATATTTCCAGCTATTATTGTCCAATAAATAGAGAAAATAAGGCAAATATTTATGTCCTTTACAGGCAGGTATAAAGCAAAAATCTTGGCCAATATTTACAGCTGAAATAGGCCAGTTTTAAGAGACAGTATAGGCTAGTATTTACAGCTGATATGGGCCCATTTTTAAAGCCAACATAGTCAGAGTAGGAGAAATTTTAGAGTGATATTTTCAGCTGATATAGGCCAATATTGATAATAGATTCAGTCCAATGTATAACCAGTATAGGCTGATGTTTCAATCTCATATAGGCTAATATTAAGAGAAGATGTAGATAAATATTTACAGCTGATATAGGTTGTTTTTAAAGCTCATACAGGCCCTTTTTAAAAGTCAGTATACTCAGATATTAGGAGAAATTTTATAGCGATATTTTCAGCTGATATTGGCCGATGTTAAGAGAAGATTTAGGCCAATGTATAACCAATCTGGGCTGGTGTTTAGATCTCATAAAGCCAATATTAAGAGAAGATATAGACCAACATTTACAGCTGATATAGGTCTGTTTTCACTGTAAGTAGAGGCAGATTTTAAGAGAAAAAATGGGCTAATATTTAAAGCTTGTCCTAGCCAGTATGTATCACCAAGACAGGTTTATATTTAGCTAGAAACAAACTGAAATTCACTGCTGATAAAGGCTAATATTTACAACAGATATAGGGAAGTATTCACAGCTGTTACAGGCCAATATTAAGAGAAGACATACGTAATATTTAGAATAAAATTAGGCTGAAATTTAGTGACTATGGTAGGCTCTCATGTATTTTAGAGTGATATCGTCATTTTGACATCACACATAAGAATTATTTGTGTTTGTTTTTTTTTTTCAACCAGCCTTGAACTGGGAGATACCCTGCCCGACATGTTGGGGGTACCTTTGACCTGAAATCAGGCTCATCATTGTCTAATATGTGGCCTGTTTTAAGCAAGAAAATTCAAAATATTACTTCTTACTTTTGACAGCAGTCAGGAGGGAAATCAGACAGCAATACTCCTCAGACTGCTGACATAAACCTCCGATATTCATCCCCAACCGCCCGCAGGAAAAAAAGTCAGTCTTGACTGCCTCTGCTTGCACATCAAAAACAACAGCTGATCCTGCAGAAATTCATCTGGATTTTAAAAATAGACAAGAATAAAACCAGCTGAATTCCAGCAGATGTCAAAATAAAACGTCCTGTTTTAAGTTTACGAAAACTGAGGTGGATTACACTGATGTGTTTCATGCTTTTTTAATTTAAACTGTTAATCTGACACCAGTGAAAGAAGCCTTAACCTATTAGTCTGTGAGGGAAACATTAGAATATGTTTGCAGCTGATTCATCAGAGCGTTTATGTCCTTAAATTGACCCTCCCTCTCCCTCTCTCTCTCTCTCTCTCTGTTGTGCAGCTCTTAAAGCCGTCTGATTGTTTGTGCAGCCGACTGTATTGTCTGGGGTTACTCTCAGCGCTACAGTACACGCTCCACTTTAGCACTTTTATTCTTACACTTCTTTATGTGCTCATAAAAGAGATTATATTAAGGAGGTGAGCCTGTGTGTCGTAATCCCGCGGGATTACAATATAAGAGACGGATTAAACTTTCAGGGCTGCACAACCTTCTTTTATAAACAACTTTTAAAGATTTTCTAACAGAATTCAAAGTAAAAAGATGGTTTTAAAGTAAATTAAGCCTTATATATGAGGGCATACTTTGAGTTCAGGAGTTCAAATTAGAAACTTAGTTTAAAATTATCAAAGCAGAGAAGAGCAGGATCTTTATAAGCAAAAAACTCTTTATTTCTTTGATATATTTTATGTTTTATATGAATCTCAAATACTGGCCTCATCCTTTTCATCAACAAGCATAAAGCTCCTGAAACTGCAAAGCATCAAAGCATGTTTTAAGGCTTATTTTCTGCATCAATCTGCAACTGCATGTGCAAAGTTCTGCAAAAGATGACTTAAAATGCCAATTTAAAGAATCTAACCACATTGTCCCAATCGTTCCAGAGTTAAATGGTTGCTTATTGTTTAATCTGTGTATCTATGACCTTTTACTGTATCAGCATCTGTTAATCTTCTCTATATTTTTGTTTTTAGTCCTTTTTTTCTTGTTTAAATGTGATGAATGGAGACTTGTGCAGCGTGCTTTGCTGTATAGACGTCCTGTCTGAGATATATGTGAAGTGAATCACCTCATTAAGGTGATCAGTCACGGCCCGACACCTCCTGACCTCAGATCAGCGACCTGTCAGTCACTAATGACTGGGCCGTCATGGCTCTCTGACCGTTAATGGACTGTACAACAGCAGACAGACACTACGTGTTAGCTGTGTTTGAATCAGGGTGGCAGGATTTGCATGTTTTTTGTTTTTTTTTAATCTGAACTGATGACGTCTACATCTCTGTGTGTTTAGTCCGGGTGGCTGTGGGTCGGTACTGGTGTTCGTCGCCTGTAAACCAGAAAGCAGAGGGTTCACTAAAGGCTCCTGCAGACACATGTCGAAGTGACCTTGGAGAAGGCACTCCTAGTCCCATTACTGCATCAGTGGTGTCTGTGTGAACAGGATAAAAGTGTATGAACTCGTCAAAAAGCAGCCTCTGCAGCCTTGATTGCAGGCCCAACACCAGCCGAGCAGGAGAGGGATGTCATTTTCAAAACTAAAGACCTTTTTGCTGTTTCTCTCCAGCACTGTGTAACATGTCACACATAGGAGCTCTTAATTAGAATCAGCTTTATTGGCCACGTACGCTTATGCAACAAGGAATTTGACTCTGGTTAACTTTGCTCTCATTGTACAGGATTAAAAATTAAATACAAAATAAAAAAACTTACAAAAATATTAAAATTAATATTTAGATATGTACAAGCTTTTGTTGGTATTATTTCTAGTATGTACAAGTCTGTGAGCATTGATTTTATAGTCACAAGATGGGCAAAGGGTGCAAGGATGCTGAACAGACGTGATCCATCCATGCATTTTCTACACTGGGGGTCCCAGTGTAGAAAATGCCTATCCCAGCTGTCATTGGGTGAGAGTGGTGAGGTACACCCTGGACTGATATAGTCAAATGTGATTTTTTTTAAAAAGGGTGGAGAGTGTTGAAAAGGATTTAAAAGTGGCAAAACTTGGTCAACAGAGACAACAATAGGCAGAAGTGGCAAAAACAGGTAGAAAAAGTGATGGAAAGAGGATTAAAAAGTGGTGAAAAGGGTAACACTTTCAGAGTTAATTTGTGGTAGTTACTACTTTATTGATGACACAAAGCAAGGCACTTTTCATACTTTATAAAATATTTCCACTTCATGTTGAATACCTGATGCAGAGTCAGGTGTCTTCTGACAAACATGGTGCAAAGTGACCGACTCAGACTAGAGTTGCAAGCCAGCACTCACGCCTCTAGTGTTGAACATAGTTCTCAGCTGGTCCAGCCTCAGGACCCCATAGTTTCTACAATGACAAATTGCAACCCAAATTTCCAAAAATGTTCAACAATGCATGGTTCTTTTAATGAAAAATGTTGCAGTGTGGGTCTTGAATGGAATAAAATACATGGCCTAAAAGAGACACAGTACAAAGCAGAGACATTTCACACCCCATTTCCCCACAATTACCAGTAAAATCTGCCCATTTCCAGAAATCTTGCGGAATTACCTTACAAGTGTGAGAAAAGCAGTTTTGTTATTGCACGATTGTAAGATAAATGAGTTGAAATATTGAGAAAATATTTAAACTTACCTATAGTAAAAAAAAATAATGTATAGATAGTCCACCAAGGACTTTTCATAGACTTTTCATCTCTTTTTTTCCCAAACACTCATTTGAGACCTACTGAAAACAGCTCTGCGATCCACTTTTGGGTCTGGACCCACCAGTTGAGAACCTATGGTATAGTTTTGCTGTGCTCTCACCTTGGCTATGTGTTTACACTTTCTGCTCTCTCGAGCTTCCCTCCCTCCTCTTCTGATGGTTGTGTGGAGGAGAGTTTTCTGGATGGGTCGGGTGAGTGTGCCGTTTGCGATGAGAGAGGCGTAAGGAGACAGTGGGAGAAGCAAACGTCTAAATAGGACTTCCATGCAGTTTAAACTCTAAGGTTGTGATGTAGTTATTTTATATTTGTCACATGGCAAAAGCCATGATATGACATAATATGTTCGATATATTGCCCAGCTTTTATTTATTACCTCTGCCAAGGAGGTTATGTTATTGGCAGTTTTTGGTAGTTAGTTTGTTTGTTAGCTTGTTAGTTTGTTAGCAACATAACTCTAAAAGTTATAGACGGATTTTTATGAAATTTTCAGGAAATCGCAGAAATGGCAGAAGGAAGAACTGGTTAGATTTTGGGACTGATCCGGATCACCATCTGGATCCAGGAATTTTTTAAAGGATTCTTTACTATTGGGAGTGCTTTTCTAGTTCATATTAAAAAATGAGACTTATTCAGGACCTTCTGCCATGAGGGTAGAGTTCTTCCAAGCGCTCCAAACCCCCTGGCTTTGAATGTGAATATAACATGTTGTCTTCAATGTGCAAAGTTTTCACCTTTAAGTCCCACTGACTTTTTTTTATTTTATTGCCCTTAAATTTTGATTTGTAGTAGTTGCTATTGTGCTTAATTTAATTTGATTTACTGGGTCAAATACATTTATGCAATATGCATCAATATGCATAATGCATTTAGAGGTGCATTGATTGTAAAGTAGAGCTGATATTAGGGGGGGTTTGCTGTTCTTTCCATAAAGAAATCCAGATTCACCTTCAGTTTTTGGTCCACAATAAATCTGTTGATAAAAAGACAGGTTTTGCTCAGATATGAATTTGTTTGAACACATTCAGTCATCATTTCTGAAGAGAGAAGTCTGAATCCTGAACTTTCAACACTGACCTGAGGAAGCTTATCACTTTTGTATTGTTGGTTGTAATTTTGAGTCTGAATATACAGATGACAACATTGAACAACAAAATCAAAAGAAGAAAGAAATCTGATGGCAAACCAAAACTGAAGATGTCAAAACAGGTAGATAAGAAGGAAACATGACAGTGATCAAAATAAAACACTAAAATGCCAAAAGTATGAGTAAATAAACAGTGATTACATCAAAAACACTTCCCATTTGATTATAATAATTATGCAATCCTCCTTCAGCTGGCATCTTGACCTGTTTCAGTCGATCTTGTAATATTTAAAAAGAGTGAAATAATGGAGGAGAATATCAAGCATGCTGTCAAAGCAGAGTCCAGGCGTCTTTTCTAGTTTATCCTCCTCCTCCTCCTTCCCTCCTCTGTCCCCACTGGCCTCCCCTCCCTTTTCACTTTTGTTTTCTTTACCCTCCCCCTCCTTTCTCTCTCTCTCTCTTTAACAACATCATCACCATCCCCTTCCCCCTTATCTCTCCCCTCTCACTCACTAAAATCAGCCACTCCATCATCGTCCTACAAAGACCATCCTGACCAGACAGTCTCACTGACGCCTCTCTCTATTCATCCTTTTGTTTACTAATGAACCCAATAATCAGCCTTTACAAGTATTAAAAGTCATTATCAACAAATCAGCTCTGCACAAACATAACAGAGTGTAAAAGATAAAGATCCTTCTAGAAATCTCTCTGTTCCTAACGCTTTTCTTCAGTTAGATCTTAAAAAGCCTCATCATCAGCAGGTGATGTAATGATATAATGTGCCTCGTCTTACCCCGCTCTCCTCCTCCGCCACCCTCCCTCCTGCCTCATCCCACCCTCGCTGCGTTGCCACAGCAACAGGACGGCCTGCCGTGCTATCTGCTCCGCCCTCTTCTCCAGATGGGCTCCCTTTTGTTGTGTGTCTGTTTGTCTCAGACGGACTCACACTTCTCTCTTCTTCCAGGCACTCAGAGGCGGAGCGAGTGTATTACACGGTGTGTAAATGTGTGTTTCAGACTTAATAGTTCATTGGTCAGGAAGACATTTAAGTTTATTATACAACCCCACTTCCAAAAAAGTTGGGGCGCTGTGGAAAAGGTTAAAAGCAGAATGCAATGATTGTCAGATCTCATAAACTCATATTTTATTCACATTATAATATAAACAACATGTTAAAACTGAGACATTTAACTCTTTCATGACATATATTAGGGTATTTTAAATTTGATGGCTGCAACATGTCTTAAAAAAGTAGGGACAGCAAACAAAAGGTTGGAAATGTAAGTGTTACTAATGCAAAACAGCTGGAGAAGAATTTTGCAGCTAATCAGGTGAACTGGCTACAGGTTGGTAACGTAACTGGGTATAAAAGGAGCATTTTAGAGAGGCAGAGTCTCTCAGAAGTAAAGATGAGCAGAGATGAACCAATCTGCATCTAATTCTAAATGATTCTGTACTGGAAATCACTGCCAGAAATCATTGTGTGTCAACATAGTTCACCATGCCATCCACAAATGCAAGTTAGAGCTGCCCTCTCTGGGCCAAAGCTCATTTAAAATGGACTGAGGCAAAAGGAAAACTGTTCTGTGTCAGATGAATCAAAATTTGAAATTCCTTTCAGAAACTATACTGACCTGCAGACTAAGAGGAGAGAGACCATCCAGCTTATTTTTAGCACACAGTTCAAAGGTCTGCATCTCTGTTGGTATGGGGTTGCATTAGTGCCTATGGCGTCGGCAGCTTACACATCTGGAAAGGAACTATCAATGCTGAGAAGTATGTAGAGGTTTTAGGGCAACATATAGTCCCATTTAGTAGGGGTGAGGGAAAATATCGCTACAGCATAGTATTGTGATATTTTGTGCAGGATATATTGTATCGTATCTTCTGCCAAGTATTCCACCATAATATTTTTTCAAATTAATTGCTAATATGAACTGAAGTCTATGGTACTGGATAAATAGCATCAGTTGCTTTACTGTCCACTTGATGATGCTGTTGCGTCCTTTGTCCAGTGAGGTCGGCAGAGGTGACAGTCATACAGCAGGAGAAAGTTAGTCCAACAAATATGGCAGCACCAGGGAAAGGACATTAGGAATGCAAGCAGGGCATGAGCAACATGGACATGACACATGGGGTTTAAAGGAGTGTCACATGAAAATAAAATACTGCGTTAATATGATAAAAATGAAGGCAAGGCTAATGCTGAATCAGCTAACAGTTTAAAAATGGTATGGATCGTAATATATGGTATCCCAATACTCTGTTTATTGCAAAATGTTAAAGATAATATCAAACCATGGCATAAGTATCATGATGATAATGTATTGTGCCACTAGTGATTCCCACCCCTACCATCTAGACCAGAGGTTCTCAACCTTTTCAACCCGCGACCCCCAAAATAAAGGTGCCAGAGACCAGGGACCCCACTCTTATCAAAGAAACAAATAACGCTTTAATCATTTGTGTAGTAAATAGCCTTCTTAAAAATGTAAATCCCTTACGTTAAGAAAATAATAAAAATGGATTAAAATTGCTAAAATGGGTTAATAATGGCAAAAAATTGTGGAAAATGTGGTGAAATTGGATGGGTTAGAAGTGGCAAAAATTTAATTAAAATGGCAAAAAAACTAAAAAAGGGGTAGTGGTACAAAGGAGTTAAAAAGTGTCTGAAATGGCTTTAAATTGGCAAAAAGGGTTGAAAATTAAATGAAATAGGAGGAAACATTTATATAAACTGGCAAAAAAAGGGTTAACTGTGAAAGAAAAAATAGGTAGATATTGGCAGAAGTTGGTTAAACTGGCAAAAATGGGCTTATCAGATAGTGAAATGTGTCAAATTGAGTGTAGAAATTGGTAAAAAGGGGTTAATAGTGGCAATTATGGGTCAGCGGAGGCAACGTTAAGCTTAAGAGGCAAAAATTGGTTTAGAAGTGGCAGAAACAGGCAGAAAAAAAGTGGTTGAAAGAGTTTAAAACTGACAAAAAATAGGTGTTCAGTGGTAAAAATGTGTTTAAATTGGTGAGGAAAAATTATGAAAAGGGGTTGAAATTTGGCAAAATTGGTGTTAAGTGGCAACAGTGTTATTTAAAAAATATTGTTTGTTTTGTTAGGGAATCTGGGGACCTCCAAGAGGGTCCTGACCCAAAGTTTGAGCACCACTGATATAGACAACGTCTCTTTCAGGGAAGGCCTTGATTATTTAAGCAAGACAGTGCTAAACCACATACCACATCCATCACAACAGCATGGCTTCACAGTCAAAGAGTCCAGGTCCTGAAGCGGCCTGTAGTCCAGACCATTCACCAACAGATGCTGTAGCTCTGTCTCTACTTTTTTGAGATGTGTTGCTGCTATCAAATTCAAAATGAGCTCATATTTTTCATGGAATGGTAAAAAGTCTCAGCTTCAACATCTGATATGTTGTTTTTGTTCTAATGTTATTGAAATATAGTTGTTTTTTTAAATTTGTCAATCTTTGCATTCTATTTTCATTTTACACAGCGTCTCAACTTCTCCTGAATTTGGGTTGTATAAGCATTTTTGTAATGTATTTGTTTTAGATGAGAGTTATGACCACTTAAATTACAAATCTTCCCACTGAGTTTCTCCTCAAAGTTTTGCAAATTTTAGGTCAAAATGGACAAAAGAAAAGTAAGCTAATAGCAACACCTCTTTTCATCACCCCAGAAATCCTTTGTGTTTGGCACTACTTTGTAACGCAACTCTTGGCTATGTGTTCCTCCGCACCAGTGTATTGCCTATCATCTCCTGATCAGCTGTTTGAGCCATTCAGAGGTAAAACTCTATGGCTCCTTTCCTGCACATCCTTCCCCAGTCTCTCCCTTCTGGTTCCTCTTCCTGTCAAACAAAGCCCTCATCGCCCCAAAATCAGTCTTAGAATATTCAGTAATTATTTGTTAACACTGTTTTTCTGCTTATTGTCAAACACAGCTTGATGCAGCTCAGTAAGTGTGATGAATCGCTTCTTTCTCTGTTTTAGCTTCTTTGGTTTTAGTGTCAGGCTGGAGAAAACAAGCCCAGTGTGTTCTTAAAGACATTTTATGATGAGCTATTTATTTAGAAAAGAAGTATTGCTTGTAGCTTTCATTAAATCTGAATAATAGTTTTGCCACTTTATGACTAAAATGATCCGTATTTATTTTTCTTGCCTGATATTTCTGTGTAACCTGCATTCATGTACGATGCGTTAGTGTCCAGCAGAAGCGTCTTTTCTTCCTTTTATAGATCCTGATTATGCAGAGATATTTAGACCACATTATCACATACAGTAGCACAGCTTCAGTGAGTGTTGTCTCAGTGGATTCACTCTGCATTAGCATAGTTACATAACAAACAGACGGCTCCGTAGAAGTGGGACTCCAGAGAAAAGTGTGCCAACAATGTGTGCAGAAAACACAGGAGTATCTGACCTACTGTATCTCCTTTTTAATTCTTTAACCATATCGCCACACTAACGAAACACTGCTGTCTGAAACAGTTTAGATCTGCTGAATCCTCCAGGTCATGTTTTATAAACGATGAAAGGTTTCAGATGTGTTTTATTTGACAATGTTTCTCTGTTGATTTAATGGCTGTAGATATTAAGAGACTAAAGATACCCTATAGACCACAACCCCTCTTCTCCTCCTCACTTAGTCAGAATTTACTCAAACTCTGGGGACCGGGATGGGAAGTTTTGGGGGGCCTGATGTGGCCCTCTAGTTGCCAGTTGATGATCACTGCTCTAAAGCATCAGTATCGACTTTTCCTGCTACCTTTTATAATCATTGTCAACATTTTTGGCCTATTTTCCCAATTTAGATTTTTTTTCTTGAACATATTTACACACATGTGGACTTGAGCAGATATTTCTGTTCTATATCAGTCATTTATTTTTAATATATGGGCCTTTTAATGCAGCTGATAGTTCATTTGTAGTTTATTTGTACATTATGAGTTTCTAATGAGATTAAATCTGTGGCTTGTGATGTTGTAGTGATGAATTTACATTGTTTTTTGATTTATTGCTATCTTGATTTTGATAAATTGAGGAGTACGCAGCACTGTAGAGCTAGGCAATATGGCCTGAAATTGATATCCCGATATATTTTTGCTATATCCTGATTCACGATATATATGGCGATGTTTTGAAATGGATGGATTTGAATTAATAAAATTGTTTGCAGAAAGGGTAAAAATCAATATAAAGTCAAATTTAGCAGTTTTATTTTGAAAAGGATTTCATTCGATCTTTTACTAATAAATCAAAAAAACATAAATCATGAAATACTCGTGGTATTTTACAGTGTATGGAAAGTCCTGAAATGTTTTATGTGTTATGTTTACTATTGCTGATTATAAAATGATTATTTTCATCATTAAGAGCGAAGCAAACCTTCACAAAACTCACCAATCCTGCATGTAGCCAAAGGCCAAAACCCTGCAGTCTAGTCCATCATTCAGGCTCACAGCTGTGACTGTATTAGTCCGTTATCTGTGCTGATGAACACTGGACCAGTTTCTGACAAGTTCATGACATCATGACGTCTTTAGGCTTATTTAAGAAACTCTCCTGTGTGATCATGGGGGGGGGGGGGGAAACGCTTGTCCGGAGGCGGGAACATTTTAACTTCTCGACCTCGGAGATCCCGGATGAGCCTCCATGAAGCCAGCCGTTGTCTAAGCAAGCACACAGAACACTAACTCACAATATCAGACCCTGTCTGATGATAGTTTGTATTGTTATTCCCACATGAACTTGTGAAGTGATGACCCAGCGACGGTACAAGTCTTGCCTCCAATAGGAGCAGAGCTGAGAGGACAGATCATTATGGACTCGAAGGAAACAGCTGTCAGTTTTTGACCTTAAAAATCTAGCTTCTCTCCTTTTTCGCTGTCAAAAATGTTCTCATATTTAAAAGAAACACTGCAGCCTCTCAGTGCAGGTCAGGAACTCTTAGATTGTTTTCTGTCCTAGTTGACCTCCTGCTTCCTTCTTATTAGATACAGGCTGACTATATGAGTGGGATATTTTTAATAGGTTAGATATTAGTGAAGTTTTAGCTGTCCATTATCAAAAAATAATGGACACTGCAGCCAGTCAGACACGAGTATTCACCGGACTTTAATTTTATTAGTCAGCACGCACTAGTCTGTCTTGTAACAAATATCATGAATTTCTTTATCTAGTCTTAAACTCCCATCAGATTCCCACCTTGCCATCAATCTTGAATCATTCAGAGTTGCATTTAAGAGCCTCGTCATTCCCTAGTATGACTGCAGACAGCAGACAGGAAATGCGGTTATATTTTGGCCGGGTTACAGAGCGTGCAGAGTCGACTCTGACTCTCCTGTCCACCCTTTATCTCCTCGCTGCGGCTGGGAGAAGACGGCGTCTGCCTGTCCGTATGTTCTCCCTCCTCAATAGCACAGATCACACCAGGGTTTGACTGATACCAGGTTTAAAGAAGCTCCCAGCAGCTGTTCTTTTCTCTGCCAATATTCCAAATCTGCTTGTTTAGATTTTTTCTTTTACATAAACCAACAGCTTTGGTTGTCTGATGTTTGATGGCGAATCTCTCTGGGGGGATTTTGTTCGCTGTTTGAAGGCTGCTGTTGAATTCTGTCGCCTACCAACACAGAATACGTCCTTTTACCATGACCACAGTGTTTCTGTGGCCATAGCCAAGCAGAGAGCCTTACCTTAGTGTCTGTGAAAATCCCACATGACAGGTTCATAAATAAAGTTTCAGAGATGCTTTCAAGCACCAGTCCAACAACAGAACCTTCAACTCCTTTAAAATCCAAACCCTCATCATGTAACTATTTAAAAAGTTAGAATGTATGAATAGTGACAGAGAAAGTACTGTACATTAACTTTACATTGTTTCATTATTTCATATGAAAATTTAGACTTTCACAGTGTGTATAATGTTAATGTTTATACCATAAACCAGAGTAGGCTCTTAAACGGATATTTCAGTATTTTTGAAGTTGGGTTGTACAGTGCCTATAAAAAGTATTCACCCCCTTTAGATGTTTTATCCTTTTTATTTTATAGATGGATGGTGGTCTATCTGATTTGACTTTTTGGACAAAAAAATAACAAAAATAACTGTTTAATGTCAAAGCAACAACAGATTTCTACAAAGTAACATCAATTAAATAAAAATAAGTGACTCAGTCACTCCAGAATATTCACTTTGTTATCTTTAAATCATTTCTCTGTGGCTTTCTCTGTATACATCAGGTCATTGTCTTGCTGGAAAATAAATCTCTTCCCAAGCCGTAGTTCTCTTGCAGACTGAATAAGACTGTCCTCCAGGATTTTCAAATATTTTGCCGCTTTTATCTTACCCTCTACTTTTCCAAACCTTCCAGGGCTGACTGTGGAGAAGCATCCCCACAGCATGATGCTGCCACCATAGTGCTTCACAGTGGGGATGTTGTCTTGTCTGATAGCCAAAAAGCTTCATTTTGGTCTCATCAGACCAAAGAACTTTCTTCCTCTTGACCATGGAGTCTCCCACATGCCTTTTGGTGAACTCTAGTCCAGATTTAATCTGAGTTTTCTTCAACAGTCTTTCTCTTTGCCACTCTTTCATAAAGCTTTAACTGGTAAAGGACCCGGCCACCGGTTGTTGTCTGCAGAGTCTCTCCCATCTCATCTGCTGAAGCTTGGAACTCCCTCAGAGTGGCCTCTCTCACTAGTCTCCTTCTTCCACACTCACTCCATTTGTGAGGACGGCCTGATCTAAACAGATTTACACATGTGCCATATTCTTTCCATTTTTTGATGATGGATTTAACTGAACTCTGGGGGATGTTCAGTGCCTTGGACATTTTTTTGTGTCAATCCCCTGATTTATACTTTTCAGTAACCTTTTCTCTGAGTTGCTTGGAGTGTTCTTTTGTCTTCATGGTGTAATGGTAGCCAGGAATACTGATTAACCAGTGACTGGACCTTCCAGACACAGGTGTCTTTATACTACAATCACTGAGACACATTCACTGCACTCAGCTGACTTCCTTTTCATTAACTGTGAGACTACTACTACTACTACTACTACTACTAATCTACTTTCTATTGACAGTAAAGAGAGTTTTTTTGTCATCTTTTGTCATCATGATTGATTTATAAAATCTATAAAAGGGTAAAACATCCAAAGGCAGTGAATGCTTTTTAAAGGCATCATCCCTGGCTGGTCCATCTTACACCTTAATCCGCCTTTATTCAAAGTATCAGACTTATTGTAGCTCATTAATGGTCTAATTCAATATTTCCAGACATTTGTCATCCTGTGAGGATCAGTGGTGTGTTATTTTGCCTGCTGTAAAGGTTCAGTAATCCACACAGTGATGAAAAATGAAGAATCATCTAAATCAGTGCCGTGTCTCTGTCTTTCATCTCCTCCTCTCTGTTTGGCAGAACGACAAAAACCTGCTGAGCTTCAGACTCTATCAGGTCCACAAAACGCTCATACAGGATGAACACACAGAGTCAGATGAGGGGCAGAAACCTGGAAATCCTGCAACAAAAGAGCTTAGCACAAACATGGAGTAATTCATGATATTAAGCTTTTAAAAAGGATAAAACCAGACTGATTGATCAAAAATCCTGCTGTTTAAATGACATTAGATCAACAGGCCTGCATCAACCAGTTCAGACAGAGTGAATCCCTCTATAACCTGCTGAAATAAAAGGAAATATATGCAGGTTTCTGCCTGCATAAGTCCTCTCTGAGAGCTCCTGCATGGATTTGGCACTATTAGAATTTCCTGCAGTGCTGCAGTTTAATCACCATGACCTTCAGTCTCAGCGTGAATCTGAGAGAGGAGAGAAAATAGAAAGTTACATCTGTTACCTAAAAAGTGTTTTACAACCTGAAGATGTCTGATGTTAACTAGAGAGGAGGTACGGTTAGAAACTCCACCCTGGGTTACTCTCATTACTGAACATTTTTAATGGTAATTAGGATGCACAGTATTAGCGGCATGATACCTGCATTGGCAGATATTAGCTTTCAAAAGTGAAATATCGGTATCAGCAGTTATTAACATTTCTGTCAATAATTACATCAGATAATTGCCGTACATGTCAGCTGTATAAATCAAATATATGCCTTGAATATTGATCAGGTCTGGTGTGGGAGCATTTATCGGTTGGCAGCATTGCTGGTCCTGTGTTGCTCTGCCTCCTGAAGGCCATCATCCAAGCCCATGTCCCATCTCTCTGCGTTTCTTCCGTTTGTCCCCCAACAGAAAAAAAGCTGCAAAAATGGATTAAAAGTGGTGAAAAAGTAGAAGAAATGAGCATACAAAGGGGAAAAAGCAGCTTAAAATAGGAATACAGTGGCAAAAAGCGGCATTAACAGGGCAAAAATTAGCAAAAACTGGTTAATGTGGCAAAAATGTTTAAGACAATACAGTAAAGAACAGGTTAAGACACCATCAAAAAACTGGCAAAATTGGCAAAAATTGACAAAAAATTGTGTTACGACCAGCTCATGTAGGGAAAGGGAAGTAACATAAAAACCAAGGTGTTTAAGGTTTAAATAAAGTTATTTATTAACAAAAGTAAAGTTGGTTTGACAATAAACAAAAGTGAGGCAACTAAGGGCTAAAGAGTGCTGTGCAAAATGGAGAACGAGAACAAAAAGAGACTCTAACCTAGAGTTATTAAACTAACTGAGTTTTAGCAAACAAAAGAAACCAAAAACCTAACTACCCTAATTAACAAAAGGAATTACAAAACAGCACCCAAACTAACAGATAAACTAAGTGTGTGTATAAGGTAACTAATTAGGCTATACAAAAAAACCACAAAAGACTAGTGCCTCAACAAAGTTACAGAGATACAATAGTTTAACAATAATGTCAACTAGCGAGAGGCACGCGAGCATGGCTGGTTACAGCTTGCTGCTGTCTTCTGGTGGCTGGCTCCTTTTATCCTCTGCACTCTCTTCTGGTTGGTGGATTGGGCTGCAGGACCTCCAGGCCAATCAGGCTTCTTCTACACAGGTGGATGGAATCACTGCAATAAGCCTACGCAGCAGCGGCAACCTGAGAGCTGCAGATGTCAGGCAAACAAGAACACTCACACACACGAACACACACACTCAAATAGGGAGGTAAAGGTTCCCAGACGGCGGCGGCCGTAACAATTGGTTAAAAGAGGCAAAAATGACCCTATGATGGAAAAACAGTGACATAAAAGTGAGAAAACAGCAAAATATGGGTTAATAGTGGTGAAACAGTAGCAAAAATGAATGTAAAATGGCAAAACAATGGTTAAAAATGGGCAAACAGTGGCAAAAACTGGTATGGAAAGGCAGAAACAGAAAAAAAACCCTTTAAAGTGGTAACAGGTTCAAAATACTATCAAAAACAGGTTAGAAAATGGAAAAATTTGTGCAAAAAGGTTAAAAAAAAATTGGCAACAAGGCAAAAAAGAGGCAAAAAAGGGCTGAAAGTGGCAAAAAAAGGTTTTAAAAATGCCATGAAAACTGGTTAAACTAGAAAAGCACTCTGAGAGTGCAGACCTCCACCATTAGCCCTATCTCCCAATAGTAAAGAATCCTTTAAAAAAAATTCCTTGATCCAGACGGTGATCTCGATCAATCCCAAAATCTAATCAGTTCTTCCTTATGCCATTTCTGACATTTCCTGAAAATTTTATCAAAATCCGTCCATAACTTTTTGAGTTATGTTGCTAACAAACTAACAAACAAACCCTGCCGATCACATAAATCTCCTTGGTGAAGGTAATAATGGCAAAGAACAAAGAGGCAAAAGGTTTTAAGAAAGTGGCAAGATGGGCAAGAATTGTCAGTAAATGGAAAGAGGAGGCAAGAAAGTGGCATTTAAGGGTAAAAAACAGCAATAATGGGTAAAAAGTGGCTAAAAAGGTTTAAAAAATAATGTCAAAAAAGTTTTAAATGGCATAAAAAGGAGCAAAATGGGCACAAGTTGGCTAAAAGAGGTTAAAAGATGCAATAAAGTGGTGTAAAAGGACAACAAATGGTAAAAAAAATGGGTTAAAAGTGATTAATATTAGTATGAAATGGCAAAACAGTATGTAGAAATGGGTATACAGTGGCAAAAGTGGCAAAAAGGTTTAAAAAATACAGTCATTAAAGGTTAAAAATGCCTAAAAGATTTATAGCAAAGTGGCAAGATGGGCAAGAATTGTCAATACATAGACAGATAAAGAGACAAAAAAGTGCATTAAAAGTGCAAAAAAACGACAGTAATTGGTAAAAAGTGGCAACAAAGGTTTAAAAATGCAGTTATTAGAAGGTTAAAATGGAAAAAAGGGAAAAACTGGCAAAAAAAAAGGTTAAAAGGGGCAAAAAGTGGCATTACAGGATAACAAACAGCAAAAATGGGCTTAAAGTAGCAAAAATAAGCATGAAATGGCAAACCAGTAGATAGAAATGGGCATACAGTGGCAAAAGTGGCATAAAGGTTTTAAAATAAACTTGGGCAAGAAGTGTCAATAAAGGGATAAAGAGGCAAAAAGGTGGCATTAAAGGGTTAAAAACAGCAATAATGAGTAAAAGTGGCAAAAAGAAGTTTAAAAAATACCACCAAAAAAGGTTAAAAATGGCAAAAAAAAGTAGCAAAATGGGCACAAATTGGTGAAAAGGGGTTAAAAGAGGCAAAAAAAAGGCATGAAAGTGAAACAAAGGGTAAAAAGGGGTTAAAAGTAGCAAAAATGAGAATGAAATGGCAAAACAATAGCTAGACTCTAGCTGGGCATACAGTGGCAAAAAAGGTAAAAAAAAAAAAAAAAAAAATCCTTCAAAAACAGGTTAAAAAATGGCCCAAAAATGTGGCAAAATGGGGAGAAATTGTTTTAAAAATATTTAAGAGAGGCAAAAAAAAGGGCCATTAAAGGGCAACAAACAGCAAAAAATTGGGTTAAAATGGGCAAAGAAAAAGTAGCACAACTGCAGAAATTGTGTTGAAAAGAGTTTAAAAATTTGCACGGATAAAAAACTTAAACCTCAGTACCCAGTGATAGTTTGACAAGTTTTTTAAGGTCCAGGAGTTAACTGTTAGCAAGGATGCTAACGCCAATGCTACTGATCCAACACACACGCACTGATGTCATCAATGCTTTGAAACCGGGGAGGGTCCATTCTCTGGGTTTGTTTGGCACAGCCAAATCTGTGAGCAGCCATAGTAAGTAATAAAACTAAACTAGCACCATACATACAAAACACAAGAACCAATTCTGTGATCAATGTAGATATTTTAAGGTAAAATTCTACATATTGTGTCATTAAGCAGATGGAGAAAACATTTTCCTTAGAGTAAAGTAAGGCTGGTAACCTGACAGTATAAAAGCAGAGAGAGGTGAGATGGATGAAGAGCTTGTGCGGTATACTTTACCTTTTAGAAGTGAACTCCAGAGTTCATCTCTGACATTTTTATACATTGTCTGACCAGAAGTGAAGCGTGGCTGAACATTTCAGTGAAGCAGTTCTGCTTTTGTAAGCCTCTCTGTTGATTCAGCCTCCTTTTTTTAACTCCAGTCTGCCCATAAAGGTGCTTTTTGTAAAGAACAGGCCGGCAGCGAAACAATGTCACCGCTCCAGGCCACACTTTGTGTCCTGAGATGAAAAAAAAAAAACTCTGAAATGGAGGTCATCTTTTTCCTCCTGAACTCACTTTTTGCCCCCTTTTTACTGGAGGACATTTTTAGTCATGGTGCTGTGGATGTGAAGTGACAGGAGCAGAGCGGAGGAGAGAGAGCTCATCAACCTGATGTGCTGCACAAAGACTGAGACACCACGACGGAGGGGGAGAACATGTGCGACCACAGACTCAGACACATACACACGGAGGAGGACGAGGGTTGTCACATATTGTAACATCAGCTGCTGGCTGGCGGAGTTCTGATAGACTCTCTTATTCCAACAAAGATGTCAGAACTTGCGTCTTTTTCTCAATCTTGGCCTCAGTCATACTTTTAGGTCTTTTGTGTAAAAATCAAACATCAGAAGAAGAAAGATTCAGAAACAGAGGATCTCAGTAATTCTATGTGATGTTTTTCTTTGACCAATCCTGAGCCTTTTTTCTCTCAGCTACAGTGAAATCTCTCCAAGTGTCTAATGGATTTGTTCTTTATACGGCAATGAAAATTGTTTACAGCGTGATTGGCTCTATGGGGTTAATTGTTAATGTGAGCAATTAAACCATTTGATGGTTTTGGGCTGCGTTTCAGTGGTGCATTTTGGCAAATAACAGCACTGTGTGACTCAGATTCAGTATATACCCATTATTGTGGACTGTTAGTAGAGAATTTGCATTGCAAAGGGGACATCTCTACATGGATATTGTTGTTTTTTGTGTTGTATGCAATTAAAAAAGGGGTGGAAAAGCAGTTCTTGGTTTTCTAGCTTTATTGCTGCTGGCATAAGGATACAGGAGATGTAATCCGTAAAACTCTGTGACTGTTGATAGGTCATCAGAGTAACTCTGTGACTGTTAAGTGGTCATCAGAGTAACTCTGTGACGGTTGAGTGGTCATCAGAATGACTCTGTGACTGCTGAGTGGTCATCAGAGTGACTCTGTGACTGCTGAGTGGTCATCAGAGTGACTCTGTGACTGTTCTGATAATACTGCGACTATTGTTTCATCTATGCTAGCATCTTCAGTGGCTGCTGTTGTTTACAGTCTTGCAGTAAAAATAAAGCAGGATTGTAGCATCATTTGATTTCCTCAAATGATGCTGATTGGTCCGGCTTTGACTTTGTCCAACAGAAAAACACAATCAACTATCATTGCATGCTACAACACACTCACAAATGGGTTTCATTTTTATATCTTGCTTTGTTTCAACTATGAATTTCCCCAAATCCAATGAAAAACCCTTATCTGATAAGGATATACTGTAGATAACATCTGTAAGGGGGACTTCTTGATCAGTCAGTGAGCAGCTTTTTAACCCAGCAGTCAGACGTCTCAGTGAAGTGGCAGCTTTGTCTCCTGCTGGTCAGCCGACTTCTTCCGTTCTGTACTTGTATCGGCGAGGAGAAGTCGACACGTCACATACTGTTACAGCTGGGTGTCCGTGTGAACGCACACTCAGTGTTTAACCCTCAGTGTTGGTGGCAGCCTGTCTGTTTGTGTCCCCCCTGGATCTGTGAGGTTTTCTAACCGCAGCGTTGCACGAGAAGCTGCATCCAGGCGGAGTTCATGTCATTGGAGAGGAGAAAGTGAAATGACAGGCCAAGATGGAAGCTGTCAGTGTTGTCATCGCCAGGTTTAAGATACAGAACAAAATGTCGTTACTAAGCCACCGCTGTATGGGTTTATTTTGTTAAAAGGATTTATTTAACCATCACACAGTGATTTTTACAATTTCAGGAGGCAGAGCAGGTGGTTTAACGCTCTCTAAATTGTGTCTTTAACCTACATCTCCAGGTGTCAGGAATTTGATGCTGAACTAAGAAATCCCTCCTCAGTTTGTAGTTCTTTGATTGGTTTGAGTTAAAGATAGGTGCTGTAAGCAGGGGCATCTGTCAGAAAGTGAAAATGCTCTGATTGATCATTATCTGCTGATTTTAATCAAAAATATGTCATGGGTAAATCAGAGTCTTTGCACTAAACACTTAAATCACTGAAACAGTTCCCCCGTGGGTAATACTAGAGGCACTGTTTGTATGTTATAATGTAACCTTTCATATTATTGAACTGCCAGCAGATTCACACATCAGACACTGATTGAACATTGACAGTCCTGATGCCCACCTACGTGTTTCAACCACTTTTATTTTCATTTTTTAAAGAAAAAAAGTCATTTTTAATTGGATGAATGAAGGATGAGTAGACAAGCCTGGCTTGTTACTCCTACAGAACGCCATCAAAGAATGTGAAGAGGAGCAGGAGTAGAAAAACTGCTTTAAGATGCTCTGTTGTTTCTTTGGTGAACAATACAGTAGCACCCAATATACTGTGTTAACTTGATCAAATATGACTGTCTTTAACTAACAGTACAGAGTCAGAGTACTCTAAATTTAACTCCTTCTATTGTTGACTTGAAAAACATCTCTGTTTACTAATCTGCACTTTGTCACTGATACCTGATCTAGCTGGTTATGTTTGGAGACAAAGATTTTAAAAAAAGGCGTGGACATGAATGTGGTCAAATGTGACTTTTAACAAAGGAAATTAAAGTTTTAGAAAGAAATTTTGAATAAATCAGAGTTCATGTTCTGAAACTTGTCACCTTGCTTTGGTATCTCAGCGGCAACGTACAAAAAAGACAAAATACTATGTGATTAATGCAACTTTTAAAATTTAGTGTTAATTTCAAACCTTAATCAAACCTTTATCCATGTTTTAATGCTGACAGCCCCAGTTTAAACGACCTAAAATAGGACACTATAAGAGTTTTGATTCTATCAAAGAGATAAGACAATTAACATTTTCAGCTTTTCTATAAATTCTTTTGCTCCAGGTCAGATTAAGAGAAAATCTTCTTCTTTTCTACACAGCACAAAGCAGCAGGAAGCTGCAGTTTTTCTACAGCTAAATAAGCTCTAAAGAGAAAATCGCTCCTAATGTGTTTATCCTCTTCAGTGACGCTGCAAGCTCCCATGAGGACAAGTTAAGAGGTGAAGCAGCAGAGAGCTTTAAGGGCAGAAACTTTCAAAGCATCTATATATAACCTGGTTTCAGAGACGAGTCCTTGGTCAACGTGTTGTCCTGCAGATGTTGACAGACTTTTCTGTCACCTTGAATTCTCTTCAACCTTTTCCTGTAACTGAAGATGCACCACTGTGACCTGCAGTGTGAGGATGGAAATATAATCCCCCAGAGTCGTTCATTTGTTTAGGATTGACATTTTCCTCCAGAAAAGAAATCAAGGAGAGCTGAATCTGTTGGAGCGCCTGGTTTCCTATCTAAGAGGTTCTATATTTACTGAGTATGTCAGCTGTTTACCTGCCAAACCTCCTGATTTAAGGACTAAAGCAGCTCCGAATGTAGGTTAAATTTATCAACATCCCTGGCTGTTTCTGCCTGGAACGTGTCTGCTGTTTTGATCTATCAGTTTATATTTTCTCTGCATAGTTTAGAACAAGCTCGGTGATTTTGAGGTTATATTTAGTGCGTCTGCTGTGATAAACAGCAACACCCATAAAACATGAGTTTGCCATAACCACTGCGTCAAGCCAGCAAAATTTAACCATATGGATTAAATAAGATTGTGTCAACAGTTTTAAGCAGCCCCAGGAGAGAAAACAAAAAATATCACCTTGTTATGGACATTTTTTTCCATGTTCTCATGTTGTTCAAATCAAACACTGAACGCCTTCCTAGATAGGATTACTGTCAGTCATTTGTCAACCATAGATTTGCAAATTAAATGTCTTATTTCCAATCAGGGAGGTAATTGTGTTCGAGTCTTATTCAATTCTTCAATAATCATTGATATATTTTATGTTTTTGTTCTATTTTGGATCTTTTACAGATCATTATAAGTGTGTTTTGTTAATATAAAATAAACTTATAAAAGATCATTTGAATAGGATACATATCAGGTGGATACAGGGAGTGTTGTTTATGTATAAAAGAGAATAAAACCAAAAATAAATGGAGCGCGATGAAAAAGCAAATATTGCCATGGCAATCCATACATGGAGGGCATCATTCATCTAAAATTCACTTTCCAGGCTTACGCAGATATGACAAGCTGGTTTGATGTTTGGTTTGACTGACAAAAATATGAAAGTTGTCTGCACAGAGTTGAATATTGATGTTTGCAATAACATCCCTCAAGAAGAGCATTCAAAAGGAGAAAAGTTGGGGACCAAAATTATGCCCTGTTGGATGCCATAATTTGTAAAAGCTGGCAATTATAAGCTTTGGGATCTGAAATGATTATTTTCTGCACATTTTGGTGAAGAAGTCATTCTAAAATTTGAGGGCATCATTCATCTAAAACTCACTTTTCGAGCTGAAGCAGTTATGAAGCGGCTGGTTTGATGTTCGATTTGATTGATATAAATTTGTAAGTCATCTTCATAGAGCTGAATGATGTTTTCAATGACATTCCTTAAGAATAACATTCAAAAGGAG
Source organism: Cheilinus undulatus (assembly GCF_018320785.1). Classification (NCBI taxonomy): domain Eukaryota; kingdom Metazoa; phylum Chordata; class Actinopteri; order Labriformes; family Labridae; genus Cheilinus; species Cheilinus undulatus. The sequence continues at coordinate 42,283,582 of NC_054878.1, read as the reverse complement.
AAAAGTAGGGGACCTAAACTTATGCCCTGGGGAATGCCATAATTGGTAAAAGAAGGCTATTGTAAGCGTTTGGAACTGAAAAGATTTTTTTCTACACATTTTGGTGAAGAAAAGTCATTCTAAAATTTGAGGGCATCATTCAACTTATATTAATCTTTTTAAGGTAAAGCAGTTATGAAGAGGCTTGTTCAATGTTTGGTTTGATTGATAGAAATATAAAAGTCATCTGCGTAGAAACTGAGTTGAAAATTTATTATTTTAATATCAATCCTTAAAAGTTTTGGATAACACAGATTAAGCTTTTATAACTACCTAGATTCCTTTCCGTTCATTTTGGGTAGCATAAGAAAAGAAATGGCCCTTTAGTATTTCTACAGTGCTTAGTCGTTTGACAGGGGCCAGAGTTAGATATAAAGCTAACTGACATCTGTGGGCAGGAAGATATTTAAACATACAATACAAATGTGATGATAAGATGGATTGGTGGACCTTCAGAGGGATTAAAATACTCTTCTGGAGAGGCCAAGCTGTAATGATTGATTTGTTCGCCCTGTTTGAAGGCTTGAATGGCTTTGATTGACATGTAAATATGAAAGTAATCTGCATAGAGACTGAGTTGAATGTTGATGTTTATATATATGATGTATGATTTATATGTATGATGTTTATAATAACAATCCTTGATAGAAATAGAGAAAAGTAGGGGATCTAAACTTATTCCCTGAGGAACGCCATATTTGGTAAAAGCGAGGGAATACAGAGAATAATGGATCGCGTATGGAAAGAAAATTCATTCTAAAATAATTATTAGTGTAACGGTTGATTTGTAAATCCTGTTTGGATGTTTGTATGGACGAAACATGTTGGCTTTTTAAATTATTTTTCCATTAAATCAAGGCTTCTTAAGTATTTCCTTCCTAATTTTTTTAAATTTTTGTCATTTAAAATGCCTAGTTTCTCCTCTTTTATAGGTGATTGTCCAAGAACAGCTATTTCCTTCTGCTCTGACCACATTTAGCAGCCTTGCTGTTTCTATTCTTTGGATTAGTAGAGAATATTTTTAACAAGGAATATGATAAGATGAATTAGAACAAGTACTGAAAACTGCTACAGAAACAGATTGACACTTGATCTGGTTTCCTTTGGTTGCAAATTCTTTAAAGCTTTTAGAATCTGTGTTTATGCCTCCAAGATGGCAATAAGTTTTAGGGTTTTCTGTCTTTTTGCCCATCTCTGCGACAGTGCAGGCCATTCTTGTAAATGTGATATCTCAACAACACGAGAGATTTTCTTTGAACTTTGCACAGACCTCCTCTCTGACAAGGATAAAATCCAGACATTTTGGAGGTACAAGGTCTTGGAGAAAACCCACCTCAATCTCACTTTGTCTTACTGTAAACCTCACAGACACAGGGAGTACTTCCAGTTTGTTTAAAAAAATCATCTGTTTGAACTGAAACTTAAGGAAAACTGGCGGGTTTTTATATTTACTGTAAAACAGCATCAAAAGCTTGTTGTGGAGAGTTTATTTAAAAACGTATCTGCTTCTCCTCTCCATCCCTCCTGCCTCTGAACATCTTTGGCTCTCCCTTGCATCTCCTTTCCCTGTATTAATCTCACAGCAGCTGTGCCCTCCACCCCTGTTTGAACACTCTTCTTACACCTTTTTCATTTCCTTCAGACATCAGTGGAGTAAGAGCAGATCAAACCTTTGGCTCCGGTTTCTCCTCCTCCTCCCCCGGTCCCTCCGGTGCAGCAGAGACCATGCAGTTCATACTCCATTTTGGGTGTTTCATGTATAATGCAGCAGGTCCCTTCATCAAAGTGAAAATATGTGTCAGAGCTGAGAGCAGGCCGGAGGTCCAGAGTCAGAGATCTGACAGTCGAGGGGGAAGGGGTGGTCTAACCAAAATAAATCTCTTTATTATTGTCCTGGTTAAAACATGATATTCACAAACCTGTTTAGTGTTTATTTAAATTTGATTATAAGATATACATTCTGTCTCTTGTTGATCTACACTCAGTACCCCATAACGACAAAGTGAAACTCCTGAAATGTTTGCAAATTTATCAGAAAGAAAGAACTAAAAAGTAACATTGACAGGTATTCAGACCCTTTACTTGTGTAGTTGAAGCACCTTTTGCAGCCATTACAGCCTCGATGCTTTGAATATGATGCAACAAATCCTCTCAAGCTCAGTCAGGTTTGATAGGCAGCATCAGTGGACTACCATTTTCAGGTCTCTCCAGAGAAGTTCAACAGGGTTTAAGTCATTGTTCTGGCTAGGCCACTCTAGGACATTCACAGTTGTCTCTAAGTCACTCCTGTATTGTCTTGGCGGTCATTGTCAAGTTGAAAGGTGGACTTTCGGCCCAGTCTGAGGGCCTGAGCACTACGGAACAGGTTGCCATTGAGGATATCTCTCTACTTAGCTCCATTCAGCTTTCCCTCAACCCTGACAGGTCTACCAGTACCTGCTGGGGAAAATCACCCCCACGGCATGATGCTGTCACCACCATGCTTCACTGTTGGGATGGTATTGGGCAGGTGATGAGTGGTACCTGGTTTCATCCAAACATAGCCTTTAAAATTGAGACCAGACAGTTCAATCTTGGTTAACTTAGACCAGAGAATCTTGTCTCTCACAGTCTGAGAGTTCTTCAGGTGCTTTTTTGCTAACTCCAAGTGGACTTTCATGTGTTTTGGACTGCGGAGAGGCTTCCACCTAGCCACTCTGCCATAAGGCCTAGATCAGCGGAGGGCTGCAGTGATGGCTGTCTTCTGGAACTTTGTCCCAACTCCACCTAGGATCTTAGTCAGAGTAACCATCAGGTTTTTGCTCTTGTTTTAATTGTGTAATACCGTGATACAATACTGTTTCCATCAAAGGCAAGACAAATGCCATGATATGATTCTAGACCATATCACCAAAGCCAATATCCAATCATTTCAAATCATGTCCTATCTCATTGTATTGTCTTGTATCGTTTTAAATCGTGTTTACCTCTTTGAGCGATTATCTCTAGTTCAGCTGCATTTTTAACCAAACTGGGTCACATTCTTTTTCACAACAAGGTCAAAGAGTCATACTGAAAGCTTGTCTTATTGGAGGACATGTTTTTGCATTTCTCCCAACCAGCCTAGGCATGAGTTTTTTCCAACAACGAGGGCTACTTGTTGTGGACTACAGCACCCCCTGTCTGTGGACCTCAGCAGGTTAAGCAGGTTACTACCAGATCTTGGCATGCCGACTACCTCGTTTTTTTTCTTGTCACTCTGATTGGCCAGTAATAAATGTGACAGACAGAAAGATTGTCCAATCTCCTTTTGAGAAGTTTTTGAAAAGTTATGCCCTTTTACAATTCTTTGTATGCAAGAGAAAAATCAAAATATATCCAATAAAATAGATAAATTTAAAAAGTCTCTCTGGTGTGTCAGGTTGATCCATTTACTCGGATTCATATATTTTGTAAAAAGTTTTGATGTAAGTTCTCTTTGACTCAAAGCATGTGTGAGTATCTACGTTAAATTTCAACCCTTTTGTTCAGCCATGTTTTCCTGCGTACACGTACAAAATATCCCATTGTTTTCCCTTTTCACTCTGTTGTCCCTTTTGCCTTTATCATTCATGTACATATCACATCTTGTGTCCAAACTGTGTTTATTTTTAGGATGCGCACGGCTAACAGGCCTCATAGATGCAGGGGACAAAAGCAGTTTTCATGCAAACACATACACACAGTTCAGATCAAGTAAATCTCTGTTCATAGAGAGACTGGTAGACAACGTCACTGCCACAGCCAGCGGCGGCGACTTTATGCCTTAAATTGGTCAAACCCTCATTTGCAATCCGGGCCTGACCTCAGAGACTCTCGCTGTCTCTGTCTCCTCTGAACACCGAGACCAGCCTCGTATAAACGTCTGTCCAGCGCCTTTTTCATCAGCCAGCTCGGTTATATCACTACATGATGTTAAACTGATGGACCTCAGCCAAAATGTGACTCACACAGTGCAGTGTAATTATCATAATTGTATCTGTCCGGCATTCTAGGAAACAGTATCGGGCCCAGACGACACTCACTAACCTGCAGGAACAAGGGCTCGTCTCCCTTAGGCTTTGTGCTGCGCTGACTCCAAAATAGACCGAACCATTTCCTATTGACGATGAGATTAGAGCCCATTTACAGAACTAATCTAATGCAAAGGGACTGGAAACTCACAGAGGCAATTTTTCATTTGCTGGAAGTCAAAGCAGAGTAAAAAAATCCTGATTGAGACTGTCTCTTTGTCCAAAAGCTGCTCAGAGTCTATAAATCATCTTGTTAGAGAATCCTTCAAACACTGTGATACAAACCAAGGTTTCATTTATAACAAAGCATCCTTTTATATGTAAACACGAAAGACGAGGGACGTATGATTGACCTTTACTTACATTTTCTTTGTTTGCTTTCCCTACAGGACAGTTTTCCTGCCAGATTTGGAGGCATTCACTTTGTGAACCAGCCATGGTACATCCATGCTCTCTACACCGTCATAAGACCCTTCCTCAAAGACAAGACCAGGAAGAGGGTGAGTCAAGACAATATATCATAAAAGCAGCAAAAACCAAAGTATATATGCTTCGGTAGTACCACATCAATCCTGCCCTTGTATTCCTTATTAATTCAAATGAATAAAATAAATCTAAGGATGAAAAAGCTGAGTAAATTTCACCTAACATCAACCCTCCAGAAGGTCAGTCTTACTAGTATGACTCCTGTCTGCAGATCTTCATGCATGGTAACAACCTGAACAGCCTCCACCAGCTCATCCATCCTGAGATCCTACCCTCAGAGCTTGGCGGGATGATGCCACCGTATGATATGGGCACGTGGGCACGGACGCTGCTGGACCACGCCTACGACGAGGAGACAGACTATTGCCCAGAGTCTTACACCCTGTCAGTACAAGACCTGGAGAGAGACCTGGAGAAAAACATGTCCCCGAAAACCATGAAGAGGTAATGCAAGCAGTGATGTCTCTGAGGCAGTTAGCATTTACAGTATACTTTTTTATATATATTTCTCAAACTTGCTCTTGTGTATGTTGAACTTGTTTCTCAAGTTACTCAAAGTCTAGTGAACGGTACTTCACAAAGCTCAAACTCACCAAAATAACTAAATACAAACTGAAAAAACAAACGCCCAACAAAGTGTCATTACACAACCTTACAACTGATTGCCAAGCACCCTGTTTGTCCAGGACTAGATATCATCAGAAATCCAAGTAATCTCTGACAAGCCCCCATGTTTTAATTAGCAGCCACTGTACTAAATCATTCTTATTCCAGATGAGCCCCCATTCATCAAGTACCAAATAGCAAACAAAATCCAATTTATCCCATATAAGCCCCCAGTTTGTCAAGTAGCAAATACTGAACAAAATTCTAATTTTTGCATACCTGTCCCAGTTTGTCAAGTAGCAAACATTAAACAAAGTCCAATGTATCCCAGACAAGCCCCCATGTGTGTAACAGGAAAAATCAGATAAGTTCTGGGTGAGTCCCCATTTGTCAAGTACCAAAGATCAAACAAAATCCAAGTTTTCCTAGACAAGCATCTATTTTTCATGTAGAAAAAGATCAAATGAAATCCGAGTTATGTTGACAAACCCCTGTTTGTTAAGCCAAAAGTATCAAACAAGTCCAATTTATACTAGATGAGCCGCAATTTGTTAAATAGTAATTATCAAACAAAATCCAAGTATCCCATTCTTCATGTAGCAAATATTAAAAAAAATTAAAGTTATCCCAGACAAGCCCCTATTTTTCATGTAGCAAATATCAAACAAAATCAAAGTTATCCAAAACAAGCCCCCATTTTCCATGTAGCAAATATTAAAAAAAATCAAAGTTATCCCAGACAAGCCCCCATTTGTCAAATTGAAAATATCAAACAAAATCAAAGTTATCCCAGACATGCCCCCATATTTCATGTAGCAAATATCACACAAAAGCAAAGTTATCCCAGACAAGCCCCCATTTCTCATGTAGCAAATATCAACTGAATTCCAAGTTATACTGGACAAGTCCCCATTGGTTAAGCTTGGAATATTAAACAAATTCTGATTTATCCCGAATGAACCCCATCTTGTCAAGAAGCAATTACTAAACCAATTATGAGTCATCCTGGATAAGACCCCATTTTTCAAGTACCAAATTTCAAACAAAATCCAAATGATCCCATGTGGGCCCCCATTTGTCAAGTATCAAATGTTGCCTCAATTTCAAGTTATACCGGATGAGCCCCCATAAAATAGTAACAATTTGGTTAGTTAGCTCAATCATGAATGCAGAGAGAGAATGAATGTGGAAAACAAACAAAACCAAACCAGCTGAAGGAGACCTGGGAGGATGAGAGGGAAGATGGTAAGAGTGGAAGTTAAATTAGCTGAGGCCTGATTAACTCAGCTGTGCATAGTTTACTGTTCAATTCACTGATGTCCCCTAAATTCAGTAGAACAGTGAAGACCTTTTTCTCAACTCTCATGTTCTTTATTGTGTTGCTGCAGGTCTCAGTCTGTGGTGGAACCGGGCGTCCTGAAACGACCGGACAAAGTGAAGAGTGAAGAAGACAACATGCAGCCACTGCTCTCTTTGGACTAAAGTACGCTTTCAGCAGCAGTAGTATTGAAGCTTACTGGAGTCAGTATTTAAACACACAAACACGTGACTGACATGTGCACATACTGAACCAAACGCACGGCTTACAGACGCTCCTTGTGTCTCTTGAACTCCAGGAAATCTGAACAAGCTGGTACAAAGCAGGAGGAGACAGGGTGATGTCTCACCACACAGAAACTTAGAGCTACTGATGGTGTTCGATATATTTATTTATTTATTTAGTTATGTGTCAAGTGCCAATTCAGAAAACAGCTGTAAAAATTTATCTGAACAACCCAGCCGCTCACAAAAGGAGAAGACGTGTAAGGAGAGGGAGATGCGAAGGTGCCACGTTTGTGAAAATAGTGTTTCCTACAGCTGTACAGTAGTCCAAAAACCAGAGAGTTCCCGAGCTGCAGTCCTTTCTTTTTCTTCTTCTTTGTACAGTTATTTAAAGAAGACACGGTGTGTGAACGGGAGGCACTGCTCAGGATCAACAGAAGAGAAGATGAGGGGCTTTTTTTCAACCGACTGGACACAAAACTGGCAGACAGGCAGGCGCTTGGGTCACTGGGTGTACTGGTTGTGGAGGTTTCCTGTGAAAATATTGTCTGACTATCACTCTACCTATCTCTCAGAAAAGCATAACCCCTTTAAAGAGAGGAATCTATGTTTTTCTTTGCAGAATTTCTATATTTTCAAACCCATTTATCAAAAAAATCAGTGTTTCTTCTTTCATTTGAAAAAGCTGCAGCCTCTTTGAGAAACTCACCTAGAGGTGACGGAGCAGTTTAATCAGCTAAAGATAAACTTTGGGACTCTTATAGGTAGATACTGTCATCCAGACTTATAAAAAAGATTATTTTTGTGACACATTTGTTGTACTTTAGGCAATAATGATCTTAAGAAGCTTCAGCACGGTCACTAAATTTGTTTTCGATGCATTAGTATTTTAATATTTACACTACACATAATTTTGCATGTTTTTGCCCACTTGCCCAAAACACATTCCTTTATTTGCATTATTCCAGAACATCACTGGTGTTTCCAAATGTACATAGGAGTCAGTTAGTATTGGTATCAGTTTATAATCTTTACTTGTTTGTTGGTTTTTCACCACATCACACTTTCAAGTGATTCTAGGCAGATTTATGTGAATATTTAAAGCAAGAGAGTAATTTCTCTTCCACTATGAGGCGACTGATAAGCTAGACTTTATTCAAAGCTTAACTAATTTCAGAGCCATTGCAGACCATGGTCAGGGTTTCAAATAAAACAAAACATGGACTGTACAGTGCAATCAGAAAGTATTCAGACAACCTTCCCTTTTTTTCTATTTTCTGATGTTGCAGCCTGATGCTACTATTAAAAAATATCTACATTCTCGTTAATCTACACTCAGTACCCCATCATGACTAAGTGAAAGCAGATTTTTTTTTAAATATCATATCATATCATGAAACACATGATCATATGATTAGGGAAGATACCTCCATAAAAGGCCACAAATCTGGCAATGCATAACAGAGCAAAAACCAAGCCATCAATGGTATCCTGCAAGCCCTCATGACCTTCATTTGGATTTCTAGTTGCAAAAACTCCAACCAAATTTAGAGTTTTTCCAAACTCTAAGTGGGCTTTCATGTGGAGATAGCACGCCAGATAGACTGTTTGATTTATCCATTGCATGGATATATTTCACATTTATCTGGGAAAAATGTTTGGGTAGGGCAGGACTCTTCAAAACATTCTTGAAAGGGGACTGGGGGAACACTCTTATCCGTCACATTCATGACGGGCCAATCAGAGCAATAGACAAAATGACGTGTGCATGGCCTTCTCTTGAGCTGACAGGCTACCACTGCTTTTGTCATGAATGGGGGAGCTTCTTGTTGAATAAAATTGATGCCAAGGCCGGTCAGCTGCCACTTTCCTACAGCTACATCAAAGCTAACAGCTACTGCGGCAGCAGCCATTGCATACAGCAGCAATTGCTCACCGTAACGATTGTAAAAACATGCTGAAGCAGAAGGGGAGAAGAGCAAAAACAACTTTTCTGTCATTAAAAGTTTCAGTGTTGCTCTTTGCTTTTGTTTTGATAGAGAAATGGTGCTTTGACAAAACCGCCGCTATGTTGTAGTTACATCCAAGCTAATCACCGCACTGGAGGCAGCCATTGCAATGAGCTTGTATAAGTTAACCCCGCCCATTGCTACCGCCTCTTTAAATGATGCTGATTGGTCTGAACAGTGTTCAGTTCATTACAAACATTGTAGACTGGAGCTTTTCAAGGTGGACTTGCCTGATGGCAAACATGGAGTCTGGCATTTCCATCTGCTTAGCAACGTTGCTGAGTAGAGGCTCCCATCTAGCCACTCTGCCATAAAGCCCAGATCAGTGAAGGGGGCTGCAGTGAATGTTGTCCTTCTGGAACTTTGTCCCATCTCCACACAGGATCTCTGGAGCTCAGTCAGAGAGACCATCAGGTTCTTGGTCACCTCTCTTGCACACAGAGATGAGTTTAGGAGAATCTGCTAAAATGTTCTATCCTATTGGGGTTTCATCCACACAGAACAGGGGTTTTGGGAGCAAAAAAGACCAACCAAAATCTATATTCTCCACCCTTCCACGTCCATGTATACAACCGAGTGCATCTTTTCTGAAACTATCATGTCACAGCCCCCTTAACCTATGTGCATTAACTATGACAACAACAATGACAATGGCATATTGCATGACTGTGTTTGTGCAGCAGAAGCTATTCAGCTCCTCTTCTACCACAGTGAGCAACAAATAGTCAAGGAGAACAGCAGACTCCAAAGGTTCTGAGAGCCACTGTGGAGGGCAGCCAGGAGAAAGTTTTGGCTGCATTCGCTCTTCTTCTCTGTTTTAGGCGTATTTCTTTGACAGCATTACAGCGCCACTTACATGCCTGACATATATACCGCAGCATTTTCAATGATTTTGTGCTCATAAAGACACTTCTTGAAACAATGCCATGTTCACTGAGGGCTTTTTGGGACAGGGCCTAAGGTCCTTCTCCCCCTGATTGCTCAGTTTGGCCGGGCAACCACCTCTTGGAAGAGTCTTGGTTGGGCCAAACTTCTTCCATTTGTCTCTGAGCAGAGAGAGTTCCTTTGGCCTCATGGCTTGGTTTTAGAGAGAGGTGTGAGCCTTTCCAAATCATATCCACTAAGTTAAACCCTTTAAGCGCCAGAGTCACAAAATTGCGACAAGCAACATTTCTGAATTAAACAGGCTCTAGCTTCAAATATGGTGCCTAATGTTGTTACTACTTTACACCAGGAGATTGCAGAAATGAGTAACTTCAATCCCAGCAGCATTTGTGGGTGTGTTTCTATTCAAAGTTTTGGAGAGAGAGTTTTGAAAGACACACTCCCGGTCCAGGAGACGAGGAAAGCGGTGGTTGTAGTTGGAGCGTAACGGAGAGAAAGAGAGCAAATTGTAGCGAAAATACTCACAATGCCGGGAGGAATAGAGGAATATTCACCCTCTGACATGACATTCAGTCATCCAGTGAAACCATGGGTGCGACTGACTGACTGTGAGCACCGACAGCGCGTCGCCATGATAGTCCCCAAGCAGCACATACTGAGGCAGATGCTTTGCCTCACCATGGCTGGGGAGGGAGGGGACGTGGTGGCGGTATCAGGGTGGTAGCACAGGTAGACTTCAGTCAAGGTGTAGAAACATCTCAGCAGAGATGAGAGAAATGGGAGGAACCTGAGCTAAAGGATCTAAATACTTATTTCAATGGGATTTTTCAATGTTTTATTTTTAATCAATTTGAACAATTTTTAAAATTCTGTTTTCAGGTTGTGATGATGGCTTACTGAGTGTAAATTAAAGAGAATAAAAATGATTTTTTTTGACTGTAGCATTAGGCTGCAACTTGAGAAAATAGAAAAAAAGTGAAGGGGGTCTGAATCCTTTCTGAATGCGCTGTATGTATAGAAGCAGCACTGTGCAGGACTTTCACGCCTGTACAAAAAACAAGACCTATTCCAGAAATAAAAACCTGGCCTCAGCTTCAACTTCTTACAAGTTGCTCATATGACGTTTAAAAGACTTCACTGTGAGATTCCACAGATTTCACAGAAACTTCTGTGATCAAGTGTGACATCAGAAGAGAAACAAATATGGAGGGCAACAAGTGTTTTGCATAGCAAACAAGACTGAAGTATTATCACTAAAAGTTCCTTAATTCTGCTGTTGTCTTTGCAGTAAAGTGTTATTTAAAGTATTAAAATGTCAGGATATATGACATTCTGCAGTTGGAACACCACTGCTGCAGTCTGAATCCACTTTCCGTGTTTCCTCCTCTTAGTTTTTGTGCTAGTTTGACATCCTAAAAATATATCCTCTGGAACTAGCTCAAGGTTTTTGACACACCAGTTTAGGCTTCTCCAAATCAGCGTTGACTCCAGGTTTTTATGATGAAGCGTAGACAGTACGACAGGCCAACCGACAGGAAAAACTGTGATAATGACGGGCAGAGGCAGCGGAGGAAAGAAGAAAAAAAAGCCGGCCAGACTGGCAAGCGTGCAGCCGAGCAGATCACAGAACGGCCGGCGGGCGGGATGTGTGAGGTGGCCGGCTGCAACCAGAGCAGACAGCTGGAATGTTAAACTATCACACCAGCGTACATGACATGTCAACCCCACTCACAACAGCTCGGAGGCTGCAGACTGTGCAGAGGAGTCAGAGCGAGGCCTCAGACGCTGCTGCTACAACTGCAGTTTGATCTGCTTAAATCAGAGTTCAGTGTTACGATGTGCTGCATTTGAATGTGATAGTTTAGATTTATTTAAATGAGTTTCCAAGGACAGACAGAGACTACTGAAAACAACAGTCTTGAAAAGCATATGATTGTCTAGTTATTGCCCAGTGAACGGTAAATTCTGTGTAAAGAGAGCCTAAACAACTTAAGTGATATAAAGACCACATTAGAAACCAAAACACTGAGTTTGCTTTCTTCCTGTTCAGCTCATACCTTCCAAAAAATTCATGAAATGCATCAGAAATGGCAAAATGCTTCTGATGGTTTAACATTAGGAACCTAGGCCTATTCCAAGTTCCCTTGACTCAAAAGTGTATGGTACCTGGACACCATGCCTGTGTCTGTTTGGGGAGGTGGTCTTAGAGCACACAGGAGATTTAACCTCCTGAGACCTGAGATTTTGTTTTAAGTTTCTCTCACTTCTTTGGGATAAGTAGGACATGATAAGTTAAAACATCAGACTTGTCTTTAAAAAAACATTTCTTGGAATTTACCTTTCCAAAATATTTTCAAAAAAAAATTGCACACTCAGTCACACTTAATCATAAATCCTTAAATTCACTTTAAAAATGTCCACAAAAATCCCAAGCAAACTCCTGAAAAATTGCAATCTCATTCCCCAAGTTACAGACCAACTACTACTCCAAATTTCTTTACAATTTCTTAAAAAAATATACCATTATTTTCCCCATAATTCCATGAAAATGACAGAAACACCCAAACCTCTGAGAAAATTCCCTGAAATGTCAAAGTACAACCCCCTACCCCGTATTCCAAATCCAACTCCTCAAAATTCACAAACAAATTTCCCAAATTCCCATGAAAATGCCAACAAAGCAGACTCCCACGGTGGCACAGTGGTTAGCGCTGTTGCTTCACAGAAAGAGGGTTCCTGGTTTGAATCCCAGTCAGGGCCTTTCTGTGCAGAGTTTGCATGCATGGGTTCTCTCCATGTACTCCGGCTTCCTCTCACCACCAGAGACATGTTTGTTAGGTGAAGTGGTGACTCTAAATTGCCCGTAGATGTGATTTTTAGCATGCCTGGTTATTTCTCTATATCAGACCTGCAGACCTGCCTCTCACCCGATGACAGCTGGGAGAGGCTCAAAGCCACGTGACCCCAAAAAGGAATGAGCAATTTAGAAATACAATACAGCTTTGAATTGCTGTTGCATAGGCAACCTAAATGTTTGTTTCTTTTCTACTATTTTCAAAATCTTTATTAGTTTTCTGACACTTTTGTGGGTTTTCAAAACCTCACAATGATCTAGAATCGTATTTGAAAGGGAGAAACAGTAGGTGTTAAGAATGAAGAAGATAAAGAGGCAGCTTGGAGCTTGCATCAAGAGAGAAATAATGTATTTTATGAATTTGATAGCCTGGTAATAAATGTGAAAATTTGCATTTTTGGAGTAATGATCTGTAAACCCTTGGAGGCCAAATGTAAGAAGTGATCAGTTTGTTTTAAGAGTCAGAGAAATGGTGGGTTGGTTTAAATAAAGTCTAGAAACTTTGGCAAACTTTCATTTTGATCGCGTTTATCGTTCCAGTCAAGTACAGAGGTTTAAAGTAAGCCGTGTCTGAACATGCACATGTCACTGTGATTCCAACATACTCTTACCAAGAAGGTGTTATACTGAACGGTGTGCATACGTTTGAGAGCTGATTAATTGTAGGGCTACCACTCACTCTTTCAAAAATTGATTTTTTTATTCATTTTCAAAACCTCACAATGATCCTTGCATCCTCAAACCATAACAAAGCTCCACCAGTGAAGTCATAGAGCTATCTGCTATTTGTCGCCATCTGCTATCGCCTTTAAGAGCGTATTAAATAAGTCACTTCCTGTAAGGGAAGCTTTGGACTGCCAGTTTTGTGATCATTAGATTTGCTGTAAAAATCTGTGGGTCAGAAAGTTTGTTTTAGAGATGCTTTAGTGATGTCTCAGATGTAGTTTCACACTTAAATGACAAACTTTTACAGGCTGCAAATATCAGGATTCAGTTGAGCTTTTGCATTATACTGTTTAAGACAGGGGTTCTCAACTGGTGGGTCGTGGCCCAAAAGTGGGTTGTCATGCTGTAACGCTGTTATATGTACAGAAGCCCTAAACAGACAAACGTCCATATATTTCATCTCACTCCATTTCCTGTGATAATAAGGACCCTTTTTATCTCCCTGTTGCAGGGTTAAAAGGCTGGCCTCCCTTTGATGAGATCTCTGGAAAACAACCAAAATTTATCACAGAAAACTGAGGAAATAACGAACACGCATGCATGACCTCTCAGACTTATAGAGGTGCATCGCAAAAAAATAGAATGTCATGAAAAAGTTTATTTTTTCCTGTGATTTACTTCAAGAAGTAAAACCTCCATATAATCTAGATTCATCTCATACAAAGTGACTTTTTTCTCAAACATCAGTCCAGAAAAAAGGATTTATAATACAGAAATGTTGATCTTCTGGAAAATTATGATAATTTATGGACTGGACTCAGTATAGTTGGAGCTTCTTCTTATTACTGCGTCCATGAGACGGGGCATGGAGGCGATCAGTCTGTGGCACTGCTAGCTTCCTCTAGTAGCAGCCTTCAGCTCTTCTGGATTGTTGAGTCTCTCATCTTCGTCTTGACATTTCTTCAGAGACTCTCTACGGGTTTCAGGTCAGACCAGTTGGCTGGCCAGTCAAACACAGTAACACCACAGTTAGTAAACCGGTTTCTGGTAGTTTTAGCTTCACTGTGGACAGGTGCCAAGTCCTGCTGGAAAAGGAAAGCAGTATCTGTAATCTCATGGCAGACAGCTGACAGCGTTGACTCTGGACTTGATAAAGACCTGTGGACCAACAGCAGCAGATGACGTGGCACCTCAAACCATCACTGACTGTGGAAACTGGAAACACTGGACTCTGATCTTTCTCCAGACTCTGGAACCTTGATTTACAAATGAAAATTAAAATTTACATTCATCTGAAAACAGGACTTTGGACCACATAGCAACAGCCCAGTCCTTTTTCTCCTTAGACCAGGTGAGACGCTGATGACGTCTGTAGTTCAGGAGTGTCCTAACACTAAGAACACAACACTTGTAGCCCATCTCCTGGACCAAGTGACCTATCCGTGGTGGATCTTGATCAACTGACTCCAGTCTCAGTCCACTCCTTGGGAAGCTCCCATAAGTTCTTGAATCTGCTTTGTTTGACAATCCTCCCTGTTGCTTGTGCTCCTTTGAAAATGCTTTGATACAGCCTCTGAGAACAGCCTGGCTTTTCAGCAGTGACCTTTTGTGGCTTACCCTCCTTGTGGAGGATGTCAGTGATTGTTCTCTGGACATCCATCAAGTCAGCAGTCTTCCCCATGATTGTAGTTGTGTGAACTGAACCAGAGTGAGAGAATGGCGGCACAGAAAACCTTTGTAAATTGGAGTTTTCCTCAAAACTCCAAGCTGTAATCATCCAGATTAAATAAGAAGTCTTGAAATATTTCACTTTGTATGAGATGAATCAAGAATATATAATGATTTTACTTTTGCAGTAAATCATGAGGAAAATGAACTTTGACATGATAATCTAATATTTTGAGATGCACCTGTATATGCTTTTTAAAGAAGTTTGTTTTGTCTTGTCTCTGTGTTCGGTAACCTTCTGGATGTCCAAATTTCCATTCAATTCATTTGAGCCACTGGAAATAAGCAGACATTTGAGTCCTCATCCTGAGGTGTTTGGTGGGTCCTGAAGTCAGACCAGTTGAGAACCGCTGCTTTAGGAGAACACCAGGCGTACTCTCTCACAGACAGCCACTGTAGATGCTTCCAGTTGTTAGGATTCAGAGTTTACATGAAAGAAAAGCCCGTTTTACTGCTAGATTATACGTCATAATGAGCGCTGACTCATCGCCCTGCAGGTTTACTCTTTATTTTATCTGTTATCAAACTTCCTGTACGTAGACAAACACCGCTGGAGATTTTAATTTATGACAAATATTCTCTATGGATGGAGCGGTGCCACACATTCAGATTTTAAATGTTCTTTTCTGTATTTGATGGAAATAGTTATCTTATTACACATGAAGCAGATTTGTTGTATGAATAGTAAAGAGAGTTATGAAGTTGAAGTCTTTTATTTTGAAAAAATCAGCATTTTGAATGTTCTTGCTGTGTTTCTAACATCTTTCCTGCTCACCCTCAAAGTGTTGATGAACACATTTGTGTTAAAACAAGAATGAATCAGTTTAACATTGTAAAACAAGCCAGGAATCATTTCTATGCTTTTCTTGTTCACAGTATTTATTCAGCCTGTGAATGCCGGTGTTCTGGTGAATCATGCTACACTGCAAGATGTGCTACCATGCAGCTCAGGAGTCGGGTCGCCACCTTTGAGTGTCAAATAAGAGACATGATGTTATGTTTGGAGCTCAGTACCACAGCTGCAGGACATTCATTTTGTCTTAATGCACCATTCTTGATCCCAAAAGCACCCCCAAACAGAAAGCTACACCACCAAAATATCTTCACCTGGAAAAATGTTTAATATCCTGCACATTGTAGAACATTTAGGCTTGTTCGGGCCAAAAATTGAGGCTGAAGTAGACGTGGGGAGTAAGCCAGCTGAGGACACCATCAGGTGGGAAGGAGGATTGATACAACCCCGATTTTTCTCTGGATTTCTTTGCATTTTACCAGAGGCATGGGAAAATAATCTGTTAAAAAAAAAAACCTTTAGGGCGAGGTATGGGATGAATGTGTCGATTAAGCACAGCCAAGGGCATTGGTTCCCAACCTGGGGTCCGATGCACCTAAGATCTCAGTAGGGGTGCGGGACCCTGTCTGCTATGAGGTCGTCAAAATTAGATGTACAAATATATATATATTAAACCATGATTGAAGACAAAATATATTAGGGCCAACCTCAAAGATGAAAAAATGAAGAAAATCTGTTAATTTTGTGCAAAAAAAAAAAAAAAGAAAAAAAACTTTTAGGGGGAAAATCAAAGTATTTGAGATTATAAATTTGCACATGTACAAGAAACCAAACTCATTTCAGAGTTTAAAAACTTGGAAATTTGCAAGGGAAAAAAAAGACTTTTCCAAATGGTAGACGTCTCAAATTTTGATGCTAGAAACTAGAAAATGTGACATTTTTAAAATCATAATTTTACAACAGTGTAAAGCATAAAATTTTGTAAGAAACCAAACTTAGAACAGTGATTAGATTTTTGACCTTAAGTCTCCAAAATTCTCCATTTTAGTTTAAGCACATTTTTAACTTCTGAAGTAAAAAAAGAGACTTTTTTCATAAACTAATTACGTGAGAATTTTGAGTTTTTTTCTTGAAATCAACAGATCTTTATTATTACTATTATTATTATTATTATTATTATTATTATTACTATTATCTTATTCTTCCTTGAGTGGCCCTGATACACGGCTAAAATTGATGTTAAATATTTCCAGGTCGGTCCTAGGGGGGCTCTGCTTTCCTTAGATATGAGTAGGGGGGTGGCCCTAAGGGTTTGGAACCACTGCCCTAGGGTACTGTCCAGCCGGGTAGTAGGGTTGGCACGAGCCCCTGGTCCTGTTTGGACGTTGTGGCTCTTTGAGACCTGTGATGAATCCTTAACACCCTGCATGCCTAAAACGTACGCACAGGGCTGTATTTATTACAGAAAATGATTCAAATAGTGACCAACATTCTCACATTCTTTCATTTAAAGATTAAATCACCATCTTTGGACCCTGTCTAAGACTCTCATTGGCAGTCCCTCATCTCCACTTTGAGAACTTCTCTTATAAACCCTCAAATAGATTAGATAAACCCCAGCTTGAAGAGTTACAATTAAACAACAGAACATGGATTTTGAATAAAAATAAAGGGATGGCTCACCAAGTCTTCTTTCCACGGATATTTCCTGATGCTCTCGAAAGCTTTGAGCTGTCTTTTGTTTTTTTGCACAGCCAGAGAAAAAGCTTTTTATTAACAGTGGCAGCTCAGCTCAGTTTTTTATGAATTTCTGCTGTCACAAAAGATCTACCAATATTGCTGGCACCTTCTGCTAGCCTGGCTTTCTTCTACATCACTGTAGCAGCATGATGGTAACCTTACAAAGATGTTGGACTGGCCGATTTCATGTCATGCAAAGCTTCAATCTGAATACTTACTTCAGACAACAAGGCCTTAGCTACACGTGTGGTTTAGCTGTACTGAAAGCTGGTAAACAGTGACTACCAGCAGTGAAGCCATTAGCTTGGATGCTACAGCAGCAGTTCTTATCGGAACTGAACAACATTTCTGTATTTAAAAAAAGAGCAGAAGAAGAAAACCTATGCAACAGTCCATCTGGCATGTCAGGTTAGCATGCTGTCCCAGGTCATGCTTACCTCCATAGCCTGGAGAAGTGCATGAAGCATTCATTGAGTTGTCACCTTGGATGTAAAGATTTTTAGTTAAGAACAGGACACAGAAACATATCAGTCTGCCCAAAAGCAGTGTCTTTGAGTTTATGGTTTCATGCTATGGTAGCATTTTCCTACAAGGCAGCACATCTCAACAGAACACCGGCTTATTTCACTCATCCGTTTCTCCAGTTTAATGAGCGTAAATGTAGAGTCACCCTGCTGTTCTTCTCCCATACTAAAGAAGATTGTATAACCTGCAACTAGCAGTTAGCAAACAGTTGTGTTATCACCACTAGTATTAGGGTGTTAATTAATAAAGTGTAAAGCCTGGTTTAGCATTTCCTTATAGAATTTTCCAGTTCATTTATACAATGGATAAAGGCAAATTTTCCATGGGCATAACCCACATACTCAGCTCTGCTGCTCATCCTACAAATGCATGTTCCTTACAAATGTGGCACCATTTAAACGGGAGATAAACAGGCTTTCCATGGTTATAAGATTTTTAAGATTTCTTTACTTTTGTGCTAGGTTTAGATGAAGGCCCAAGAAAGACTTAGCTGAAAAAATATGCGTTGTCTGTCCAGTTTGACACAGCACTATGAGGCACATGCTTGTGCAAAAAACCCATATGGAGTAGTTTCTTTTTTTTCTGAGTAGTTAAAGAGCTGCGATATTATCTTCACTGCTGTCTGTCTTTGCAATACAGTTGACTTGACTACAAAATCTGGCCATAAACGGGGAAAAATTCATACTGGTAAGTGTGCAAAGTCTGAGTGTGAGACCAGTGTTAATTTTTGTCAACTAAAACTATGATTAAAAATGGTCGGCAACAGCCTTTTTTTTTTTTTTCCATGACAAAAACTAGACTACGACTAGCAAAAATAGATCTGTGATGACTAAGACTGACAAAAAGTCAGTTTAGTTTTCATCAAGATGACTAAAACTAGACATAAATGTAATTTTGTTTTTGTTGGACATTCCAAATCCCACACATTTCTCCACTGTGGGTAAATCTGTCAAAAAACAATGCATCTGTAGCTATTCTGCCTCTCAGCAGTAGAAAGCAGGAGCCCCAGGTTTGGCAGAATGCAGAGCACACACTAACATGATTTGGTACCAGATTTAGGCAAGAGAATAAATGCTTGGACTAAAAGTAAAGACTACGATGTGATGACTTTTTATGGACTAAAACTAGACTAAAACTATAAAGGATAGAAATGACTAAAATGTGACTAAAACTAAAATACATTTCATCTAAAGACTAAAACTAAGACTAAAATTAAATATAGCTGCCAAAATTAAATTTGTGTGTGACAGTTTTCATGTTATTACAGATCTGAAAAATATCCAGAACCCTGTATTATATATGCAGCCTAAACTATTCACCAAGTGACGTTAAATAAAATGTTTTGCTACATTTTGTTTTCATCAGTGCACATTTTCCCAGCAGTAACCAGACACCTCATCCTGCATATTTCCAGGAATTAACCCTCATTTTCCTGCATGCACAAATGGAATAAGAGAACGCAAACACTCTTATTGATTGCTTTCAGACTAAAACATTACATCTTCTCCAGTTTGATCTGCAGCGTCCAAAATCACACGATGTCTCATGTTGTGTGGGAGAAAAACAGAACAGACTCTACATTTAGTCAGGGATGGGAGGTTTGTTTATTTGTGCATGCTCTTAATAAGAGAAATGCATTTTTCTTGGTACAGTTAATATTCACTTGGACTTTAAGTTGATAAAATGGGATGTACGTCCTGACTCTTGTTTTTCTGTTTACACTGAATTATATGGAGCTATTATTGTTGCAAAACTATTTGCAAATACATTTATAGATTTACAAATGGTTGCACAAATCCACTAATAGATCTGCAAATGTGTGCAAAGATTATCCAATCTGTAAAAAGATTTGCAAATTTGTGCAAAGATCCACTCATGCATACACAAATCTGCAAGTGTGTAGACCAATTTTTAATTGTAAACTTTGTTTGTTGTGGTTCCAAACTCACTCTTTTTGCTTTAAGCTGTCATAATGCTCACAAGCCATCAGTTATAACTGAAGTCTGCCTCTCAACTGGCATCATACACATGTGACTTTTGCAACATTTCTGTCATGCACATTCTGCAAATGTGTACTCAAATCTGTAAGTGTAAAAGCACTGGGTTTTATTGCCCTCAGTGCAGGCTCACAGGCAAGGCTGTGTTCTTCATAGCATGGGCATCACACAGACGGATGACAGCAGATTAGCGCCCATGTGTGGATCTTTGTACAGTTTCACAAATCTTTGTACAGAATTGCAAATCTTTGCACGCAGTTACAGATCTTCACACACATTTGTGGATTTGTCCATGCATTTGCAAATCCAACTTTGCATTTTCAGAGCTTTGTACACATTTGCAGGTAGTTTTGCAACAAGAATAGCTCCATAGAATGACTCTAAAGAGGGATTATAAATGTATTTCTTCTAGTATATAAATGTTTCTAACTTCTTCATCCTTCTGAGTTTGACAGGACAGCAAAACGATGCTGATTAATGTTTTTAATAGAAAAAACAGCAGTAGTAGTTAATTAGTGTTACATTATGTGAGCTGATAAATCTGAAAATGATATCAGACATGGGAAATTAAAGTAATAAGTCATCTTTATCTGATTTATTGATTATTTTCCATGCCTCACAATAATGCATCATTTGGGATTTAAAAGCTCCATCACAAGTGCAGTCAGAGCTCTGCAGTCTTTATAAAGGTTTATTTCATGTAGAGATTAAATTATAACACTCATCTTTGATTGATTTTCTTCAGTCAAAGTCTCTCTTTAAAAAGACCAACGTATTTCTTTGTTTTCATGTGTTCTGGAGGATTTGAACACTGAATGACATTTTTTTTATTGCTATTTTCCTGAAGATTAATGCTGAACTCTCTGTTTGTGATATTTGATTTCCACACCACTGTTCTTTGATTGTACAGTTACAGTGAAGACCAAACTGAATAGTGAAGTTATAACGAAGAGCTGCTTTATTATAGGAGCAGAAAGTGTTAAATGTATAAACGTCCTCAGAGACGGTCTGCTGAAATGCATCATGTAAAATGAGCTCAATAAATATGGACACATGTAGTTTTCTCACTGCTCACATGGCTGTGGTTTTTCTGTCTCACCGGAGTTGTTACAACCATTTTATTATCATATGTTTGTCACACTTAAATATTTTAGATCAGCAAACAATTTTGAATATTGGCCTGATTACTGTCAGACCTGTTGGATCCAGAAATCCCTTAAATAGAACCTGTCTGTCAAAGTGAAGTAGGCTCAAAGGTCTCCAAAAGCAACACATCATGTTGCCATCTAAAGAAATTCAGGAACAGACGAGAAACAAAGTCACTGACTATCAGTCTGGAAAGGGTTACAAAGCAATTTCCAAGGCTTTGGGACTCCAGCGAACCACAGTGAGAGCCATTACCCATAAACGGAGAAAACTGCAAACAGTGGTGAACCTTCCCAAGAGGGGCCCACCTACCAAAATGACTCCAAGAGCGCATGGGCGACTCATGCAGGAGAGCACAAAAGAACCCAGAACATCTAAAGACCTGCAGGCCTCTCTTGACTCAGTTAACCCTTCGAATCCCACTGGATCTAGATGATCCCAAGTGTGAACGTATGGGTTGGTAACAAAAACCACCATATATATCCCTTCCAGAATATGTTAAATCTAGGGGCAAAGCACAGTTGCTAAATCCATGATGATATGACTACCTATTACAATCAAAAACATAGAAGTGTTGCTATCAGTCTATTTAGACACAGGAAGGACGACATCGCCAGTGGATGACCAACGTTCGCTAGCATAGAAAGTGAAAAACGCAATGCTGATGTGCTCTCATGATATGTAAGGTCTGCTTTACATATTTTACAAGCAGCCTTTCTTTTCGAACCATCAAGAGTGAAATATTCCCAGACTTAAGAGGTTTTAGGAAGTGCAGATGATGCATCAGGTGCCCCCATTTCTCTCTTTCTTTTTCGGTCAATCACTGTTAAGCATGCTCGACAGAGATAGTATGCATGACAGATGGCTTACTCCCAAGCATCTCAGCTTGACAAAACAACATTTTGAAAAAACCTTTTTCATGAAAAAAGGTGCGTGGACACAACAAATGACTCATCGACAAGGAGGTCATCATCGATTATTGTCGACAACAGCGACGAATTGTTGCACCAAAACTAGGAATTAACTAAGAGCATAAAGTCCAAAATCAAACCACTGTTTTCAGTTTGGTTTCTTGTAAATTTGTGACTTAACACTGTTGTAGATTTACGATTTTTCTAATGCCAAAATTTAAGACTTTTTCAACTTGGAAATTTCAAGTTTTTTCTTGTAAATTTCTGACTTATTAAACTCTTAAATTCTGAGTTTGAGACAGAACGTTCATCCAATCAAACTCCCAGTTTTTTCCAAATCCTCTGCCTTTTCTCAAACGTTTCCTTTTGAAGCTTTCCCAGATGGATGTGTGAAACAAATCCATCTGGCGTGTCAGGTTAGCCAGTATCTCTTTCTCTCTGCCATTCTTGCATGTGTGCAGGGCAGTGACGAGGACTCTCAAACTACATGGTGAGTTGGTGAAGGTTATGTCCGGGAAAACCCTCCAATGTGGCTGATTTTAAACAAGTCTGCAGAGAAGAGTGGGGTAAAATTCCTCCACAGCGATGTTAAAGACTCATTCCCTGTTATCATAAATGCTTGACAGCAGTTGTTGCCACCAAGGTTAATAAATTAAATCACTATTTAAAAACTTACTTTAAAACTTATATTAAATTTGTTTGATGATGTGAAGCATTCAAGTCTGACAAATATAAAAAAACAAGAAATCAGGAAGAGAAAAGACTTTCTCTCAGCACTGTATTCAGTTTTACTTTCGTCCTTTCCCCCTTCTTCTCTGTGCTCTCTTCAGGATTAGAAATGTTTGGGCTGAAATGACCCCAAGAGCCAAATCTACGGTAAAGTTTCATCTGGCATCAACAGATTTGCTTCAATATTATTTACTGTAAAAAGAACCTAATCTTTTATATTAAAGAATCTCTTTAGAATTGATAATAATACCTGTAATCCATCCATCCTTTATCTATACTGCTGGACGTCCCAGCTGTCACTGGTACTTCCTGGACCGGTGGGTCAATCAGAGTTTAGAACAAATAAAGACAGCAGCAGGTTCAAAAGTTTCTGCAAACTTTTATTAAAATAATAACTCAAAAAAAGCATCTGGGTGATTGTTTTCTACACGTTACCACAGCATAAATTCTCACCAGAGTCCCTTTAGTGCCACTGAAGCGGCCTGCAACGTCTCCTATGCCTGAGCCCTGCCTAATCCTGATATTACATCATACACATGCTTTACAATGCATGCAACATACTGGCTTTTGATGAAATACAGTTCAAATTACTGCCCATTTTACAGTCTGGTAATACTGAACAAAGAGCAAAATCCCCAACTGAAAAAATAAAAAGATCCTAAACACAGTGGTGAAATTATTTTGATCGCTGCAAGAACTAACAAGGCTCCGGAGTGCAACAAATAAATAATCCATTATCTGCAGTCTTTACAGAGCGTCTGACTCACTGCTGATGTTTATTTTACACCAGAGAGAGAGAGACGCATGTAGGGCAGCTGAATCACAAATTTAAAAATGTCTTTCTTAAATTACACCATCGCCTCGTCAAATAGCACAAAGAAAAGTGAGTTTAAACACTTCAGTGGACAGAACTGATTTAAAAACATTAATGCAGCTTCTGCCTTCAACAAATACTCCACTTTTAGAGCTCAAATCCTAACAAAATCATCTTAATTTCCAACTGAGTTTAAACTCCGAAACATTTTCAAACATTTCTGCAAAAAGAACAAAAAAAGTCTGGGATAATTGGCGCTGTTTGGTGAGTAAACTTAACAAATACAAAGAAAAATGGCATTTAATGACAACTTAATGTCTTACAGAGTTCTTAAAACCATTTCTCTGCAGCTGCTGCTGCTTCCTCCAGGGTTCACACATGGCTTAAACCTGGTTTAACTTCTGTCTAAGGCCCTATTCACACGGGATTAGCATTACCTGAGAACCTCTGGTCATTTGTAATAATCATGCAGGCATATGCTTTAAATCCCTTGCAAATCGACCATTTCTGTAATTTGTGGAGTAAAAATTTCGAAATGTAGCATATGTCAGCCAAACAGAGGTCCACAGGTAATACTAATCGCATGCGAATCTGCATCTCTGTAATTACGGCATCTATTATTTTTTTGCAGCCTTATTTTTGATTGAAAATAATAATAGAGACTGCATTTTGACACATGCAGGTTATTATTAGTGCTTTTCTTTCAGTCTATTCCAGCTTATATTAAAAAAATGATGCTTTTTTACTGAATTTAGTCATTCACAAATCATCTGAGGTCCACAGGCAAAACTAATCCTGTGCAAACAGAGCTTCAGAGGAAATGTTCAATGGCAGGTTTTGTCACAACTTTTCCTACCTAAAATAGTATTTTAAAGTCCATCTAACAGCACACTTATTTAAAACAGGGAGAATGGCATCCATCCGACTTTCACAGAGAGCTCTGGTCACCTGCTTTTAGCACTGTGTAACTGTGTAACTTGGTTCTTTTGCAAGCGGTGTGCACAGCTTTAAAGCAGCAGTTCCCACACCAGTCTTATGCCCAGAAGAAGCCAGTTAGCTCGCCTCAGTGCTGTTTGATACAACGGCTTAGGCTGAGAGACAGAAGAGATTGACAACTGAAGCTAAAATAAGGAAAAAGAGAGTGACTGAGCAGTAAGATGGTGTCATTATTGTTGGTTTGTACACAAATAAATAACTGTATTCAATTTATGACAAAAAGTTGTCTTGATCTTCATGTTAGCTATACAAGTTTGTGGCCTTACACCACTTCCTCAAAGTGTGCAAGCACCAGATATCACATTAACACTGCATCACATGCATTTTTAACACTCTGCTCCCCTTGTAAAAAAAAAAAAATGACATTTAGAGCTTTTATCTTACTGTCATACTGACAGGCTTTAAAGGCTGGAAGTTGCATGGTTTTGCCTCCATGTATTCACAAGTCAGAGCATAACATATCAACATGCATATGAATGTCGTTAAGGCTCAATTATCCAAGTCTAACAAGCTCAAGCTCTGTTAAGTGAGGAAAGTTCACGAAAATCTGACTTTAGGACACTCCTGGTGCCTTGTCATCTCCCTCTCCTCAGGAAAAGCATTGTGCTGCATCCTTCATAGGCTGTTAGGATGCTACTATAGGCTGATTGTGTTGTTGCAGTTTGGACATGCCATTACAAACCTATCTTAATTAGTATGTCTCTCTAAGGACGCTACTTAACCACGGACATCCAAACAGTTTGCAAACAACGGGCTGTAGACGCCAGCAG
This sequence comes from Cheilinus undulatus, assembly GCF_018320785.1. Classification (NCBI taxonomy): domain Eukaryota; kingdom Metazoa; phylum Chordata; class Actinopteri; order Labriformes; family Labridae; genus Cheilinus; species Cheilinus undulatus. The sequence goes on along the minus strand of NC_054878.1, from coordinate 42,258,315 downwards.
CTTCAGTATCAGGTAAAATGACTGCAGTCAAAATGCTGACTGGCTCTGCTTACTTCACCAACCTCTGGTTGTGAGTGGGAGGTAACAGCATGACACATTTCACATCAGTGCAGTTGCACTTCGAGACCTTTGGTAGGCGCTAAAGTGCACCAAACTGAATTCCTACATGTCGCTGCTTTAAATGTAAATAGGAAACAAACATTATTTACATCAACCTGTAGTAGTCTCAAATTTCCTTCATGTATTCCTTCATTAATCTGCAGCAAAACTGTTGATATGCAAAAAATAGGCACCTGCAAAGTCTTTCCTGTTCTTTAAAATACTGCACGTCTTTTAAAACACCTGTTCTAGCACCAAACTACCAAAAAAATCAGGTATGACATGCAAACTTGCAGATTCTGAGGAGCTCTTCTGTCAGCAAACTCAGATCAGAATCTGTTCCGTGTCCCACTTGTGACCAAACACTTCTGAGCATTTGGTGAAAGCTTTAAATCTGCTCTACAGCGCCACCAGTGGTCAGAAGCTCCTCTGAAAGCCTTTAATGGTAACTGGTCGGGTCAGGTTGGTGCAGAGGTGGGAGAAACATTTCAAACCGTGACAAAAAAAAGTCGTCTGACTTAAGTTTTAGTGAATTAAACATAAAAAATGTAGGAAAAAATTCCAACCAAAGCTTGCAAATCTTGTAAAACTTCAACAAGCAAAAAAAATTAGAGCTGCAACAGTTTTTAGGCACATTCTTCAGATCAATTAAACCCACAAGTACCCCTAAAAACTGTTACATTGTGGTGATGAAATGCAGGGAATAAAGTTACTTGCTCCTGACTGCTTTACACAAACTTTCTCCATTTTTAGAGCGTGCAAACATCAGCCACCTATTTCTTTGGACTAGGATGAATCATAAAGAGACAATTCTTGTAGCTAGATTCAGTCAGATAAGCTAAAAAGCTGCAGCTGTATGGTGTAATAATAGTCCATTAATGCCCATCAGGGCATCGACTTTCTGCTGCCTCTCCTCTCTGGAATCAAACATTCTTGACGGATGATTCATCCATACAAAAAAAAGTAAACACCAACATCAGGTGTCTTAAATGCCACAACAACCACACACGCTGTAATATTCAACAACACATGGCTGTCAGGTTTCATTTGAAGATTGTTCACACATATGTTTTAGTTTTTCAGGCGTGCTGACCTTAAACCCTGCAGGCCCACTGACTGCATCCTTTCACACTTTTTAACCATCAAACCTCGGCAAGATGTTCACACGATTAAAACGAAAGCCTGTGGTCAACGTGCTTCATCGTGCTAAGAGCTAACTCAGATTCAAACAGATGCCTCACTGCAATCACAGTTAATATTGTGCAATTAGTAGAAACATTATGCTAATTGTAAACTCTCCAAGCAGCATTTGATATTTGCTTGTTGCTATGTCTCCATAACTGATGGTGAATGTGTAAGGCTTTTCTCTTGCTCAGCAGGTCAACATAAACTCTAGATTTTCAATTATTTGTACAGTCTATCATGTGTGAATCAAGGAATCGGGTCGCATTTAAAACACTTTAATATTTCTCTTTTGATTGCAGAAGTAAACTAAAGATTAAATTAAAAATACATTCTCTTAAACTAACAAAGCTTTATTTTCAGGATAATGTGTTTGCCACTAGTTTTAGCTACCTAGATTTTACCTGCAGTTGTATTGTCTTGGATTTCATTTTAGGGATGCCAAATGTTCAATTTTTAAAGCTCTATTAATTGCTCTAGTCCAATAATTACTGACAAAGACTTAGATTTAGAGCTAGGAGACATCTCTGAAGTATCAAATATACTGTTTAACACTATTGAACATTAAAGGTCACCTATTTTACCCTTTAAAGACAACTTCATATTTGTCTAAGAGGACCCCAAAACATGCCTATGAAGTTTGTTAACTGAAAAACACTCCTGTATTTGATTTTTCTCATGTCTTAAAAACCTCTCAGTTTCAGCCCTGCTCAGAACGAGCTGTTTCTGTGTCTGTGGCTTTAAATGTTACTGAGCTGTCTGACTCCGCCCCTCTCAGAAAATGGATGTGACTCTCCTGATCCTCCTCTCAGCTGGCAGCTGAGTGGAGGATCAGGAGAGGAGGGCGGATTTTTCTTTCAAGCCGGGAGGGCCAACCAAACCTGGGGGCGGGGCTAACTCCCCACATGACATCATGAAGGGAAAAATCTAAGAACGGATTGTTTTAGCACACATTTTCTGCGAGGTAAAGAAAGCAGGATTCTTGGGGGGATTGTGAGCAGGCCAGGGGCACATATTTCTGTTAGAAAAGCCTTAAAAAGTGTACATTGCATAGTATGTGACCTTTAAGAACTATGCAGGAGTGCATGTACAAAACGACTCACAGATGCCCAATCCTCCCTAATTAATGTGACCGCATTTACACTTCTCAAGAGTTTATGTTAAGTTGCTTTCTCTGCAGAAGTAATGCAGTTAAGATTAAAGATTTAGGTAAAAGATTTTTTCAACAAACTTTTAAATTATGCATTTATTTTGTTATTTACACTCTCTCAAACTAGAGGTGTTTAAACCTGTATGGATTAAAACCTGCTTTTATTTTGAAAGAAAATGAGGAACTTGTGGAAAAAAAGCAATGCCATTTGATTTATGGTGGAAAAAAATGTCTTAAAGGGCACAATAGCAGCTGGCTATTGGTGTTTGAAAAAATTTAAAATTCTGACAACCATAGGCCACTCCCATTACAAGTGAATCTGACTTTAGTTTCAGACTGAACACACCTTAAGACTCTTAGATGACTCTACAAAGGTTTTTGAAGGACTTACAGTGTTTCAAGGTCTACTTAAAATTTTGGTAGCTCTTCAGCATTGTTAAACCTCCTATAATTCAACAGTTAAAAACTAGTCCAAGTCAGTTTGCTGGCATTTCTTTGGACATAATGATTGCAACAGTACATGTGAGTAAAAGGGGACACTGACCCTTAAAAACATGGATAACATTTTATCAGGCTCCCTCATGGTTTCTAAACTTCTCAGGAAGTAAAAGTATGTAGTAACCGTGGGTCTTATCCCAGGATTAAGCCCGGTGTGAAAACCCTCTTTTGGTTCTTTCAGCCGTCATTTTCTTTTAGTAAGACAAAAGTAAATACTGATTAAACTCAGCAATGGTTTTGCAGAGACAACGTGGCGTCATGCTTCGTTGGTAAAGCACAAAACCAGAGCTGTGAACAAGTGAGGTATCTGAACTATGACAAAACATCAGGCTTCATGTGAAGCTGATGATGAACATGAAATAAAATGACATTTATCCACTGTAGCAGACATCACAGTGTCTCATATGTTGGTCACGTCAAAGATGTCCTTTACAGAATCCCTGTCTCTGAGCATGCTCAGTGTAAACACCTGTTAGGTTGTACATCAGTCATGTATATGATGCTTACTCCTTGAGTTGCACATACTTTTAAAAATGTTAATAAACATGGATAAAGAGCACATTTTGTAGAAATTCTTTGAAGTATAACTCAGGATCTTTCCCTTATAAGCATGTAAAGATGAAAAAAAACAACAGATCTCAAGATCTAGACACGTCACTTTAACACTGACACTTTATCTTATCTTAAGAATGGACTTCTTTTCTTTGAGTCCCAGTAAAGCGATTAAAAAAAAAACCTGTAATTCGGGTTACTGTGTGACAGGTCGTCGTTTATGAACCACTAAATTTCAGTCATGAAAACTTCTCTAGGTTTACAAAATCAAGCTTCAAAATCATGAAAAATTAGGCAGTGAAATATAATCGCCTAAGACCTTGGTTCCCAACCTGGGGTCCGGGAGCCAGAGATTTCAGGGGGGCATGATGGCCTGTCTGCTCTGAGGATGTCAGAATTAGATTCACTCAAACCACCTGAAATCACGACAAAACCCTTATGAATGGTTCATACCAAAGTCTGTTGCTTTTAATGCCTGTTGTTTATTAACATAATTCAAATTTATGTGTATTTTTGACAGCAATATGCCACTTTTTTTTTCCTGGGGGAGCTTCCTAGATATGTGAAGGGGGGGCTCAACTGAAAAAAGGTTTGGAACCACTGTTCTAAGAATGAAAGAATCGCTACTACCTGAATGGAGGACCTATCTGTCTGCTCTGTCGCTATGGTACAACTCTCTTTTTAAGCCACTAGAGAAACAGTCACATTTATGTCATGACTGGCAGACAGTTTAGAGCTAACAAGTCTTGGTTTCATTTTCTAATCCTGTATTCAACTCTTCAGGTATCCCTTATTTTCTGAGTTATGTGAAGTTAAGTCTCCCTTCTGTTTATGAGATGTCTTTGTTGTTACCTGCTGAAAACATTCCTTTTCCTGATGTTGCTGTTCAAAATAAAAGTCTTCAATGATGATTAGCATTGGAGTCTTTTATTGTGACAGTCTTGGCAGGAATAGAACATGTCTAATGTCATCTACTTTACTAAATTTTAGCATCGCAGACATGAGGGACTGAACTGTTGCTGCTTTGAGAGAGACAAAGCCACAGTCGGCGTCTTTTAACAATCCACAACAAGAGACAAGAGAAAACTGGATTACAACACCCTTTCAGCAGGTAAGATGTTTGTTCCTGCTGTGCCTCGTTCAAGTGAAAAATAGACAACCACACCAGCATTATAATGGCTGCCTGGTCCTGTGCCCCAACAGAGAGAGAGAGTCTGTTTTCTGGCTCAAATCTCTTGTTAATGATACTTTTAAGGCCACTGTGGCTGATAGATTTGGCAAATTTACCTCACAATGAGCAAAAACACAGCATTAAGCTAGCTGTTAACTTTCAATGAAGGCAGTGACATCAGCTAACAGCAGACTCTTGTGAAATGAACAGCTCAGTGATTTTATACCGTTGTAACGTTAGGGGGGCGGGGTCATTCCTTTAGCCCCTTGTGACATCACAGGACCCTATATTCACCCAGCTAAATTAAACCTAGCCACAAAAGAGGTGAAAAACTCTCTAATGGTCTAAATCTACCAACGTCAGTCCGCTATATCAAGCGTGTTTACACAAAAATGTCACTTTACAGGGACTTTAAATGACAGATTTTGGTTTGCTGTAGTCACCAAAATACTTAAAGGTGACTCTCAGTACACTTAAGGGGAGGTAATCCTCTTCAGCTATGGCCTGCTCACCCTTTAAAGTTGTTTCCAAAGATCCATCATGCATCCCTGTGATCTTCAACACAGTCTCAGCATTAATGAATAGAAAGATGTTTATAGTTGAAGATGCTGGCTCAAGAAACTTAATGTAGCTCATTAATTCCAAGAAAGTATAATGATCATTAGATAGCTAGGCTGGATCAAGGTGGGTTCATATTCTAAATACAAATGAACTGCATGGAAGTCCATAAAAAAGCAGACCCAGATCCACCTCGTCAAGCAGTCTTGGTGAAGTTGTTATGTCCACACCAGGGCAAATAAACTGTGCAATCTTGGAAGACTTGGGGGTGTGAAACCCCCTTAGCTGAAAGCCTTTATGTTTGTATTTTTGGTGCAGATAGAGCCTGTAAACATTCACCCTTTAAAGCTAGGTCCATCTATCCATAAAGGTAGTGCAGATAACTTTCAAATAATGGCATTATGTCTGAGTGGCTCTTTACTCTAAGAAAACTGTTGTAGCTTTTACTTAAATGAAAAATTCCATGCCAGTGGCATATTTATGCAAAAGCAGCTGGTATTATCTCACCTTCCTCTTACTCCTGCCTAATTTTCGGTCATGTAACCAGGATATGTGCCATAATTTTCTTGCTTCTACACCATTTATGAGTCTGATGGATTTTCTACACATGATCAGAGACAGGGAGGCTGTTAGGATCAGCTGTGGGAGCTCCTGGGATTTGACCCTCCAACATTAGCATGCTAATCTGTTGCAGACAGTGGCTAAGCAGCCAAAAACAAGCAGTCTCATTCTGGTTAAACAGGATGAAGGAGAATTACATGTGTGGTTACAAATAAGAGACACGGCTTTACATTTTTAGTGTATGAAAGCAGTTTTCAGCTCCCGTCCTAAACTTTTAATGCCTTTTAGTCAAGTTCATGTTTTTCTTTTTACTTCTGAATTATATTATATCATGTTATGATACAAAAAGCTGTTCAAGTTTTCAGGTGTTTTCATCTTTATTTGCGTTTTATCGGTTTTTCTTCAGAATTACCGTTTTTTTCACTGTGCATAATTGCATTTCTTTAAACTAGAACATCATAATTAACTGGACTTGGACCTGGAGTTGACTGAGAACAGCATGCAAACATGTTGACTTTAGCCTAGATTACAAACAATATTTACATCACAATGAGTAAAGAATACTCACATATTACTTCCTTGTTTGAATGTTAGTGATTTTACGCTAAATCTAAAACATAATAGTGCGTGGCGGTGACGACACCATGATGCAAACATTACAAAGCTTCAGCTGAGAGGAAATTTATCAACAAAAACCCCAGGAGCTCAACCACATCCAGAGAAAATACAATAAATAAATTAAAGACAAAACAGTTGTGTCCACTCTTATCTGTGTCTGTGTTTCTCCTCAAAGTTTAAGGATCCTACAGATTTAAACGTCGCCCCCTGCTGGACTGGAGGATTCATTACAGTACTTTCAGAAATTAGGTGGAAGGAGTTCAAGTCTTCTTATTGTCCCGCCGCCCTCGCTGCTCTCTGCTGCTGCTCCAGCATGGCTCGGATAGCCGGGGACATCATGGGGGTGGACATCATGGCGGGGGACATGGCCGGGGTGAAAGGTCGTAATGGATACTGTGCATTTTTACCAGGAACATAAATGCACTGGAAGTATCTCTGGCCTGTGGAGACAGAAAAAAAAGAGGAGTCTGTTTGACTGGCGATGAAACGTAAAATAAATAAAAGATGAAAGACAAGCGAAGTTAAAAAATATATATATATAAATAAATAAATAAATAGAGCAAGGAAATGAAAAAAATTGGGATGCCCGACATGGGCTAAAAAAATAAAATTAAAAGTTTCTGGTGCACACAAATTTTTCTCCCTTGTCAGAAAAGAAAAGAGAAAAAGTAGAGAAAACACAGGACAATAAAATGACAAAGCAAAGAGAAAGAAAAATATATTTAAAAACTGAAAGAGTGAGAAAAAGAAACAACAAGAAAAGAATAGAAAACATGAAGAAAAACATTGAAAAAAATGTTGCAAAGAGAACAAGGAAAATTTGTATAAAATAAAAGATAAGAGACAAGAGAAGATAAATTACAAAATAAAAGGAAAAAAGAAGAAAATATAAGACAAGAAAATAAAAGATGTGAAAAGAGAAATCAGAATAAAGTGAAAGAAGAAAAAAGAAAGTAAAACAATAGAATTGAAGCAACGTAAAGGGAAAGGAAAAAGAGAAAAAGAAAGGAAGAGACAAAACAGGACAGCAGAAGAGAAAAGAGAAAGAAAAATAGCAAAAACAGGAGGAAAGAAAAAAAGAACAAAAAAAAGAATAAAAAAGATGAATATTTTTGTCAGTGATAAGAGGATAAGGCAAATATGTATGAAAGAAAAGAGAAAAGACAAGAGATGAGAAATGACAAAGAAAAGAGAAGGATAAAAACAAAAAATGAAAAAACAAAACAAAAAAAACAAAAATTAAAGGACAAAATAAGAGAAAAGAAAAGAGTAAAGTGATAGATAACCCAAAAGAAAACAAAAGTAGCAAGAAAAAAAAAAAGAAAATAAGAACAAAGAAAAATTGAGAAATATTTGAATGAGACAAACAAATGAAAAAGAAAAATGAAAGGATTTAAAAAACAAATAATAAAAATAAAAATAGCAAAAAATGAAGAAAGAGAGAGCTGTTGGAATATCATCCTGCAAAACTTGACTACAAATCTGTTAGAGGCAGCCTATGGCTCCTAAATACTGACAGGGTTATGAAAGATTAAAACAAGAGTCAACGGCAGAAAAAGCTGTTTGGTATTGGCAGAGAAGTTTCTGCAAATTTTTCATGGGTGCAACCCACATACTCACCTCTGCTGCTCATCCCATAAATGCATGTTCCTTACAAATGTGGCATCATTTAAAAGGGAAATAAACAGACCTTCTAACGGTATAAAATCTATTGCCAAGAAGCAACAAAGACATAATGTACCAAACACAAATTTCCTTACTCTTTTTTGCTAAGTTAATACAAAAAATACTTCTTTTTCTGTAAAGCTCAATGATTGACCCCAAACCAAACAAAACTAACACTCAGTGGAGTCAGATGAATAAAAAACAGCTATTTTATTGTCATCACTAGAAAGAAATCATTTTCAATTTAAAACCTTACCCAGAAGAAAGTGGGAAAGTATTGTGAGACCATGCAAAGAAAATTCTACTAAATCTTTCCTAAACAGACGAATATCTCCATTAAAAGCACCTCTGTCAAATATTCATTGAAATGCCTAAAGTGTCACATGTTTCTAAATCAGGGGTCACCAATCTGTTGATTCTGGTCTACTGGTCGATCTTAGAGATCTTTTATTTAGATCCTTAACTCTAGATTCAATTTACTAATGATTTTTCTTTGTCCTTTTGTTTTCAGTGTTTACACGACAGACTGTTGAAATATTCAGATTCTCTCACCTGGTTTCTTCTTTTCTGTGGTGTTGTCTTCAGTCTGGGGCTCTTCTGTAAAAAAAAAACAAAAAAAAAAACATGATAAAATACAGAGTTATATTGTTGGTAAAATGTAAGTGTGTGATTGAGAGAGATAGGAAATCGTGCATGCAATTCAGTGAGGTGAAAAGGAGGAACAGCGTGGATAGGACAATAAAAGATTTTATTCAAACAGAAAACTCTGATTTTCTTTTCATTTTTGTACTTCTTATTCTCCTGGAAAATGTAATTTGCATTTGTAAGATATTTTGATTTGTCAGTTTGACAAATTAGTTTTTTCTTGTTTGCTCATCTTCTGCCTCAGTGTTATCATCTCCTGCCTTTTCTTCTGTGGGCTGTTTTGTTTCCCAGCAGATATTTACAAAGAGAGACAGATTAAAGTTTCCCTGCAAACTATGGGACTGTCAGATTTTTAAATCCCCATACATTGCTCAATTTCAACTGTTATTCACATTAAAATTCCATTATTTTAAGACTATATTAACAATGTGAGGCAAATCATCCTAGTGGGTTGATCAGGAAATTAAACAAAGTCAGAGATGTATTTTATAATGTTGACTTTTGGAATTAAATATTTACATGAGGGCTGCACTGCTACACCAGTGTGGTCTGAAAACCAAGATTAAGAGCTCCCAGACAGCTTCAAAGTGCTTATACACTGATCAACACTGTTTTACATTTAGAAATATGCGGAAGTGCATGTACAAAATGACTGACTGAAAGCCAATGATGTTTGGATCCTTTTCTCAGTTAATGTTAGCAATTAATCTGAGAGGTTTTTTTTTATGAACAAAATATCTTTATCATGCTTTTATTTTGACATTCTTACTTTCTTACAAACCCCTCTTTAATGTCAAAGTGAAAACAGATTTCTACAAAGTAATGTCAATTAAATAAAAATAAGTCACGTAAAATAAGTGACTGCATAAATGTTCAGCCCCTTCAAGTCAGTATTTAGTAGAGTCACCTTTGTCCGCAATCAGCTCTGAGTCTGTGTGGATAGCTCTCAGTCAGGCTTGCACATCTGGAGGCTGCAATTTTACTCCATTCTTCTTTGCAAAACTGCTCAAGCTCTGTCAGGTTGCACGGGGATCGAGTAGGAACAGCCCTGTTCAAGTCCAGCCATAAATTCCCAATTTGATTGAGGTCTTGGCTTTGACTCGACCACTCCAGAACATTCACCTGGTTGCCTTTAAAACATTTCTCTGTAGCTTTCTCTGTATGCTTCAGGTCATTGTCTTGCTGGAAAATAAATCTTCTCCAAAGCTGTAGTTCTCTTGCAGACTGGAGAAGATTGTCCTCCAAGATTTTCCTATATTTTGCCACATTTGTTTTATCCTCTACCTTTACAAGCCCTCCAGGTCCGGCTGCTAAGAAGCATCCCCATAGCATGATGCTGCCACCACTGTGCTTAACAGTGAGGATTGTGTGTTTGTGGTGATGTGCAGTGTTTGGCGTCCATTTTGGTCTCATTTGACCATGAAGTCTTCTTGGAAAACTCTAGTCTGGATGTGATATGAGTTTTCTTCAACGGTCTTTCTCTTTGCCACTCTCCCAAAAAGCTCTGACTGGTGAAGAACCCGGCCAACCGTTGTTGTCTGCAGAGTCTCTCCCATCTCAGCTGCTGAAGCTTGGAATTCCTTCAGAGTAGTCATAAGTGTCTTGGTGGCCTCTCTCACTAGTCTCCTTCTTACATGCTCACTCAGTTTGTGAGGACAGCCTGATCTAGGCAGATTTACACACGTTCAGTATTCCATCCCCTGACTTATACTTTTCAATAATTTTTTTCTGAGTTGCTTGGAGTGTTCTTTTGTCTTCATGGTGTAATGGTAGCCAGGAATACTGCTTAACCACGGACTGGACCTTCCAGACACAGGTGTCTTTATACTACAATCACTTGAGACACATTCACTGCACTCAGGTGATCCCCATCTCACTAACTGCGAGGCTACTAGCATCAGTTGGCTGGATCTCTGTTGAGTTAGGTCAGTCACTTTTGACTGGAAGAATATTTATGCAATCACTTATTTTTAAATTACATAGTTTTATTTTTGACATTACTGTATAGAAATTTGTTTTCACTCTGACATTAAAGAGGGTTTTGGTAATGATTGAGTCATAAAATAAAAAAGGGTACAACATCCAAGGGGGTAGATACTTTTAATAGCCACTTCATAATGCCAGGAAATCCAATTTTTCATTATGGCTAAATTTCATTTCTATCTTACAGTTTATGGTTTAAGTGTCTAGGAAGTAGTCAAAGCTCACATTTTGAAGAAAAAGTAAAGGTCTGTCTTCTCTTTTTTTTCTGCGATAAGCCATAAAAATACCTATACATGTGAAAAATGAAAATTTTCAATCGCACCATCAGAAAAGGGAGCTGCTGTGTCTACTGAGAGGAAAGTGTAGAGTCACTCTGTGCTGTGCTTTAGTGGGGGGAGTGTTGATTCTCCACTGGATGACTCATTAAGAACAGAGCACTAATACCCTTATTTAATAGGTTTTGGTTCACGGATTTAATCAATCCAGCTAAGTTATATTGTTGCTGTATTCATCAAAGACCATAATCTGTTCAGATGACTCAGGGCAGTTCAAAAGGGCAGTAATCAGCTCATCTCATTACGTTCTCTTATGCTCCTAATGTCATTAAAGAAGATGTCTATTCATACTGAGTTAACCAGTGGAAAAATGGAGGAAATCACTGAATACCTTATGCTTTACTGGAGGCTCTTTTCCCTCTTTCTATGGGCAAGCATACATGTGAAACATTACATTAAACATACACTTATGCATTGAACATGTGGAGGAATCTCAGGTTATCAAGGCGGTAAAAAATCTTAAATGTTTGCTACATTTTCAGAATAGTTGTCTTTCAGTTAGAAGGTCCTGGAAAAACTATACTCCTGATTAAAATTTTAAGACCAGCTAAAAAAAATTGCAGGAGTTTGCATTTTGCACTGTTGGATCTTAAGAAGGTTATAAGTAGAGCTTGAATATGCAAAAAGAAGTGAAACTAAAAAAAAATTGAGTAAGCAATTTATTGAAAACAATAATTAAACTGAAATAGGTTGTTGATCAGCTGATCAAAAATTTAAGACCATAGCCTTTAAAAGCCAAAATCTGCACAAAAATGTGGATTTAAGGTCATTTTCTGTCAGGCATTCACACTGTCATGACCTACTGATGGCAAAGGCAAAAAAGCTTTCTGTCTTTCAACGTGGTCAGATTGTTGAGCTGCATAAGCAAGGCCTCTCGCAACGCGCCAAATTTCTGAATAGAATAGTCAACTGTAGTCACAGGAACATCAAACTGCTTGGAGATGGTCTTATAACGTTTACCTTTAACATGCTTGTATACAGTTTTCTCTCTAATCTCCTGGGACAACTGTCTCCTTAGCTTTCTGTGCTCTATGTTCAGTGTGGTACACACTATGGTACCAAACAGCATTGTGACTACTTTTAACCCTTTAAATAGGCAGGCTGACCGATTACAAGTTTGAGACATCAGTGATGGTAATTACAGGACACTCCTGAGTTTAACACATCCCTATAGTCACATTATTTTACAGCTTTTCAAGGGGTACCATCAGTTTTGTCCCGGCTGGTTTCATTAGTTTGTTTTTTAATGATTCTGTTAAACCACAATTCAAAAGCAATGTCTCATTTTCATTAGTTAATTTTCATTTATTTATTTATTATTTCAGTGACCACTGTGGGTTTTCTTTCTTTAACGGAGGGGTGCCAACATATTTGTCCACTCGTGCAGCACCATAACTGTGTTTTCATGTACGGCTAACAGTGTAATGAGCAAACATTTCTTAAAGGTTGCAGTTTGTAACATTTTTGTCTTAATTTGTGTTTAAACTGGCATTGATGCTTTGTAACATTAGTTTAATTTTGTTTGGTAAATCTCCTCCACATGGAAACATAAAATCTCAGAGAAATTTCACATCTAAAGATCGTTCACATTCAAATAAGTGTTAATAGTCATTATGCTGCCTGCATGTGTTTGCTTTTGAGTGAAATACTTACTAGCTTTTGCTGGCTGTTTGTCTTTGTCTAAAACATGAGCAGAAGAGAAATTGATCAGTGACAAAAAAACATGTGCACATATTAAAATCCCAGCCATGTTCTGAGTCCATACAAACCTTGAGCCTCTTTGACTGATTTCTTTTCAGCTTTCTCAGCTTTGCCTGTGAGAGGGGAGACAGTCCTATTACAGCCTGCCAAATAACTCTGCATAATTGTGCTGTGTATTTAATATTCTTGCAAAATTATTCCCCTCTCAGTGTAATAAAGCTTGACATGTGGCTAATTACAGCGTTTATCATGCATTAAACAGCTCATTAAATCTCCTAATCTGTGACTCTGCTTCCAACACGTGTGATTTGTCCTGTAAGATGTCAGTTCAGACTTAACATTACAACCATTAGATTTGTATTTATTAGACATTCATTCTTTTGTTCACTTTCTTTCCTCCAAAGCTTTATAAATTTCCTCCAGTGCTGTCGAGCGATCAATACGAGCAGAAAATTGATTCTAATCTTGAAGTGAAAGCTCCCCACAGATTTTCTAAATATTGATGAAATAAAAATATTACTCATGTGTTTCCAACAACCACAGCAGTGTTTAGAGCCTCTCTTCTGAGGATAACTTTAACATTATAATAATTAAAATGTGTAGAATCATGCCTCCTTCAAACTGGTAAAAGCAAAGGCAAAATCAAACAGACAAAAAAAATGTACAACCCAAATTCCAAAAAAGTTAGGGCGCTGTGTTTGCTCCAAAGAACAGAAGGCAGAGACTGTCAAATCTCATAAACCAATATTTTATTCACAATAAACATTAACAACAAGTCAGATGTTGAACTGAGACATTTTACTATTTAAGGAAAATATTAGCTCATTTTGAATTTGATGGCAGCAGTACATCTCAAAAACGCAGGGACAGGGCCATGTTTACTATCGTGTAGCATCCTCTCTTCTTTTAACAACAGTCTGTAACATCTGGGAAGTGAGGATGGAGTTTATGGAGAGGAGTATCATCCCATTCTTGTCAGATGTAGGATTCGAGCTGTTCAACAGTCCTGTTCTTCTTTGCCAGATTTTTCATTTTATGATGATCTAAATGTTTTCTCTTGGTGAAAGGTCTAGACTGCAGGCAGGTAAGTTCTAAATACAGTGTCTTCTACTGTGAAACCATGCTGTTGTGATGGATGTAGTTTAGCATTGTCTTGCTGAGATAGTCAAGGCCTTCCCTGAAAAAGACGTTGACTGGTTGGAAGCATTTGTTACCCTAAAAGCTCTTTCTACTTTCCAGCATTGAAAGTTTCTTTCCAGATGTGTCAGCTGCCCACGCCATAGACACTAATGCAACCCCATACCATCAGAGATGCAGACCTATGAACTGTGTCTTCAGGATACGGCATTCACCAGATTTCAAAATTTGATTCATCTGACCACCAAACAGTTTTCCATTTTCCCTCAGTTCATTTTAATGAGCTTTTTCCCAGAGAAGACAGCAGTGTTTCTGGATCCTGTTCACATTTGGCTTCTTTTCATGATACAGTTTTAACTTGAGTTTGTGGATGGCATGGCCGTTTGTGTTGACAGACGATGATTTCTGGAAGTGTTCCTGGGCCCATGCAGAGATTCATGCAGAATCATGTCTGTTTTTAATGCAGTGGCCTCTGAAGGCCTAAAGATCAGGAGCATCCAATACTGACCTTCGACCTTGTCTCTTGTGCAGAGATTCCCCAGATTCTCTAAATCTTTTGATGATATTAAGGACCGTAAATGTTGGAGTACTCAAAGTCATTTTTCTGAAATTAATCCACAATTTTTTGATGCAGTTTTTTGCCCTCTGCCCATCTTTACTTCACAGAGACTCTGCCTCATGTTGTTAGTCATCATTCATGTTACTGACTTTTGCCAAGTTTACATACTTAGTTTTAAAATGCGCCAGCAGCTTTCAACACTAATACTACTTACTTTTTCCAGCCTTTTGTTGCCCATCCCTACTTTTCTGAGATGTATTGCTGCCACCAAATTCAAAATGAGCAAATATTTTTCTTGAAATGGTAAAATGTCTCAGTTTCAACAGCTGATATGTTGTTTATGTTCTATTGTGAATAAAATATTGGTTTATGATAGGAGTGTAATGGTTCACAGAAAGCACAATTCAGTTCGTTGTCAAAAAGAAGCAGAAATTACCCGACATGCTAAACGGCCCATTTCATGCAGTCACTGCATAGATATATTTGCCTGATGATAGATATGGAGGCTGGCAAATCCATCTGCTTTGGAAGGTTAGAGCCAAAAGTCACAGATTTATGAGTCTAGATTCCCCCACTTCTTTACTGTTATTATATCAAAACTATCAGTGATAGTTGGTGATGTATTGAACATGAGACAAAAAAGGAAAACAAAATAAAAAGCAAAACAGAAATTAACAGCCTAATATCTCCCGTTTTGAAACTCTTGAAATGGCTAAAATGTAAAATGCTTATTAATATACATGCATTTCAGAGCAGTGTGCCATATTTACAATTTATGAAGGGTGCTGTGACACCATTCTTGGAACAAAAAAGCTGGTGCAGTGGTTAATAGTGCGCTTGCCAATAGCAATCACTCAAGAATGTGGGTGAATACCAATTGCTACATTTGTTTGCTTGTTTTTAATGGTTTGTATGTCTTTGTTGTGGGACTACATAAACCGAACTGTGACAGTTTGGGAAGAGGCCAGCAGGTCTTGCTGCTCCACTGTTCTTGCTGCAGGCTTCCTCCTCTTCTTCTTTTGTTGTTTAATAGTCGCTAAACATTTACAAGCATTGCTACCCACTAGATTAGTGGGCAAATACCATCATATTTCTATGCATTTTTCAAAGGTTTTAAAAGAATATATTTGTTGTGTAGTTAGCTAGCCAATTCAATGAAATGGCAGAACGCACGATTTTCTTTCAGGAAATATCCTGTTTGTTGGATTTTTGGAGGAAAAAGACAAGTACAACATCCTGATGAAGTTTTAAGCACCCAGGCCAGATTGGTTTCACTGTAGTTCTCTACCCAGGTCAGACTTTTATGTAGCACCCAGGAAGGTCAGCTGGATAAATGTTAATGCTCCCACTTCAGATATTAAAAGATACTCTACTATGCTTTAACTATGCAACATAACATTGTATAGCACTAACAATTTCAAATAAAGATATGGTATGCCATGGTATGGTATTGTAACTTTATCTTAAACTCTGCTCTAGAGCACAGCTAATTGGGATCCTAACAAATAAACCACCACTTAATAAAATAAAAGCTGGTGGGGAGAAAACATGTCTATGGCCAAACTGTTAATGTCCAACCCAGCAAACATGCACATATTTAAACTTACTTTTCTTCTCTGCTGATAATTTTGTCCTTGTCTTGGCTGAAAGTAAAAAAATAACATATAAACAAAGAGCTTCTCTCGTCAGAGTCCTTCATCACAGACCCTGAAAGCTGACAGTGAGACTCTGACTTATTACCTGCTTCAGGTTTCTCCTCCTTCGCCTGAGCAGTTGCGTTCGCCCTCCTCACACCTTCTAGTCTCGATCTCAGTCTGATCGGCCGTGGATGTGGCTCTGCATCTGTGTAACACCGAAAACATGGCATTAAATTCTGTAAAAGCATCTGCACAAGCAGAAGACGGATGCCCTGAATTTTAGGATCAATGTGAGAACAAAATGTCATTTCTGTGACTTTGTTCATGCTCACTTTTACCTTTCTTTGCTGCAGATGCTTTGGCTTTACTTTTGACAGGTGCTGCTGCTTCTAAAAGAAGCAAAACCAATTAGTTTCCAATCATCTTCCGTGTCATTGATGTGAATGATGATTAGCTTTATGCAAATGAACAAATGTCAGCATGTGCAGCTACCTGTCTTTTCTGAGGCTGATTTCCTCTTCTTTGGAGCTGCAGGCTCTAAAATAATGAGCAACAAGACATGATTACTGGTCGGGATCATTTGTTTTTTTCTGTGTAATATTAGCAGCTCCTTCACATTGATGAGGAGGTTGTTTCTGTAGGTTTAAAAGCATTTTCTAATTGTTTACACCTTCTGTGATAGCCTCTGGCTAAATGTCATTTTACCTTTCTTAGCAGCTGCAACAGTTTTAGTTTTCTCTTTGGCAGCTGGCTCTGTAAAAACAAACAAATACAGTCTTTTCCACATATTTCGGGCCACCCAGGTTCATTTAAAGCCACCCAAGTACATTTGCTGACAGGTTTGTCTTTATTTTTACACATGCATACAGTCAACATCTGCATGCATTCATCTCAGGTCTTCGCACGTCTTTTAAAAGAAATGTTTTTCAGTTCTGTTAAAGAAGTTTTCTGTATTTTTAAGAAGGATTGTATGAGGTAATTGCGCTGCCCCTTCGAACAGGGAACACTCAGGGAAGCTAGGCTATACAGCGCCACAGGCAGGTATAGTTTCTCCACTTAATTTTGCAAGTTCATGTAAAAATGGGCGGAAAAACAATGTTGGCTCAACTGCACTCCATAACAATTTTTGACGCGTTTTATTTTTCACCCAGAAAGCCTCTGTGTTTGGAACTATTTCCAATGTGAGCTCCAGCTACTAGCTATGTGTTCTTCCACCTCACAGTATCTGATCAGCTGTTTGTGTAAGCTGGCAGGAAACAAGAAGTATCTATGCTAAAACAACATTAAAATGTGCAATCTAGACTAGACAATTCCATCCCATTTACTGTGGATACAGGGGGAGAGTACACAGAGGAACAAATTCTACAGACAGAGATGTAGCGGGAAGAAAGAAAGAGGAGAGAAACTTTAATGGAGACTTCTTAGAGATCCAAGCTACCTTGTGGTGTAGGTGTGGAAACTATGAGATTGTGAACAATGAGAGCAGGATTTCACAACACTTCTTCAGGACATTTCTGATCAAGGATAGCGGCTCACAGGCGCCTGCAGCCTGCATCACTCCCCACCCAGAGTTCCCTGCCTTAATGAATGCCGTTGTTGTGGAACACTGTGGGAAACTGAGCTGAAGTTACTGATTTGATCTCAAAATGGTGTTTTATTTTCTCAGAAGAATTCCGCAGTTGCAAACAACTGCTCAGATACTTTTAGGTAGAGGACCATGTAGTTGGTAGTCAAATCTCATTTTGCAAAATGATGCCAAACACTGAGGCACTCAGGGTGAAAAATGCTAATGCTTCAAAAATGTTCAAAACAGCCTGCAACTGAGCTAATTTTTTTGTCCAAAACTCTCTAAATTATGAATAGGGATGTGAAATGATAAGATTTTAATAACACTGATGTCACTGGCAATTATTCTTATCAATTCAGTTTTTTATTGATTTCTTCCTGTGAATTTTCTTATATGGTAAAGTTAGACTATGCAGGTTTTCACTGAGGGCAGCACGGCGGCGCAGTGGTTAGCACTGTTGCCTCACAGGTTGCTGGTTCGCTTCCCGAACAGGGCCTATCTGTGCGGAGTTTGCATGTTCTCCCCGTGCATGCGTGGGTTCTCTCCAGGTACTCCGGCTTCCTCCCACCACCAAAAACATGCTCATTAGGTTAATTGATCACTCTAAATTGGCCGTAGGTGTGAATGTGAGCGTGCCTGGTTGTCTGTCTCTATATGTCAGCCCTGCGATTGACAGGCGACCAGTCCAGGGTGTACCCCGCCTCTCGCCCAATGACAGCTGGGATAGGCCCCAGCCCACCCCCGACCCGGAATGGAATAAGGGGTATAGAAAATGGATGGATGGATGGATGGAGGTTTTCACTGTTAAAAACTCAAATTTTATTGAGTCTCTTTTTCTCTGAACACTCACCTTCAGTGAGAGTCAATGACAAGCACACTCTAATTACTGGCTATAACAAACAGTTAAGATAACTAAAAATGTTAAACATCAAGTGTCTGGGAGGAGAGCACTCTAAAATGCACAAAAGTTCTCTTTTTGTTGGAAATGTCTCAGTTTTAACAAACTGCTCTCTGGATCTTAAATCTCTGAATTGAATTAGATTACAATACGACTGCTCATTTTCTTTAAAGGATAAACCCTTAAAATAAATAAAACTAGTCACTGGATCCAAGATCTCTGGACGTACAAAATAAATTGAAATCTTGGACAAAATGAACAGTTATTGTGCAAAAAGACTGTTTGTCATACGCTGCCTGCTGCGCTGCTGCGCTGCTTTTGCCTGTTTTTATGACTGTCCGCCATTTTTTCCTCTTCTTCCCTCTTCTTGCTCGTTTCACCATTCATGAGCCCATGTTTTTCAAAACACGTGAAAGTAAGGCATTGATAAGGGAATCATTAAGATTAAATGTGAATGATGTCATTGGATTGCACCAATTGGAATCGGTTCTCAACTGGACCTGGTTCTTGATTACTATCCCTAATTACGTGGATCAGCTATAACCTTCTGTGGTGATGCATAGCTTAGCTTCCTCAAGCACATTAAGAGGCAAGAATCGGAAATCTCTGGACTAATGCCACTACTGTTGCCAAGTATCTCAAACAAACCAACTTCAAAAATACTGAAAAATCTCTTTAAATACTGCCTTGATAGCTCATTTGTTTCAGCCATTGTTTACTGGCTTGCAGTTCAACCAAACTCTGCTGTAGCTACCACCTTGCTCTCTTCTGATTGGACAATGATTGGTCATATTTTTCAGGCTGGTAACAAATGATTCAGCTTGAGGCTTTGCAGGATGGATCTGCCTGATAACAGACATGGAATACGGCCAATCCATCAGCTTTGCAAGGTTACGATATTTGGCTGAGTTTGGACATGACAGGGATTAATTCGGCCTTATGGGGTTGATTCATTACTCCCTGAAGTTGTTGCTTTTTGCAGTCAATATTTGTTTGTTCTCCTAAGGTGTCATTACCTTTCTTTGCCACAGCAGCACTTTTGGATTTCTCTTTTTTTGCTGCTGGTTCTGCAACAGAAAACACATAAAATAAACATAATACGATGAATTAAACTCAATATTGCTTAAAACAAACTTTAGTGTGTTTTCACCTTTCTTTGCAGTTTCAGCTTTGGCCTTTTGTTTTGTATCAGCAGCATCTAAAAAGAAGAAAAACACTGAGTTCTGCCTGTATGTTCATAGCAAAGCACGGCTCAGATTATTATGTATGACACGTATGAATAGCATTCAAGTGAGCGGCACAGAAAACACCAATTTGCAGCGCTGTAAACATAAATTACCTTTTTTTGTTTTCTCCTTGGCTGCTGTCGGCTCTGAGGAGATAATTAAAGTGAAACGGCCAAGCGGAGTTAATTTTCCATAATGAATGCATTCATACTGAACATTTTGCTGTTGTACTACAACACTGTAAAATGATGCAGCTGGAGTGTTACGGCATTAATCCAGTTTACTGATAAATAAAGCAGATCTGAAAAAGCATGCTTTACCTTTTCCTGAATCAGCAGCCTTGGTTTTCTTCTTTTCAGCTAAAAATGATTAGAACTCATTTAAGATTTACAACATTAATTAAAGAAAAATATTCGACATATGCAGCTGAAAATGAATACCTCTCTTGGCAGGAGCAGCCTTTACTTCCTCTTCAGCAGGCTCTGGTTGTTTAGAAGAGAAAACTTTCATTTAACAGCACATTTTTAAACCACAAAATCCCAACAAGGAGATTTTTTTACTGCTGTGACAGAGCCTAAACATAACACTGCTCAAGATCTAAATCACTGTTTTAAAGAGACGTTCAGTTCCGTAAAAGGTTTTTGTTGTTTTTAATTTAAGTTAGAGTTTCTTCTTAAAACTTAAAGTACAGTCCTACTTAAAAAAGCTGAGAAACACGACCAAATCCTTTTTTACCCCATATTAAAATTTTAGCATAAAGACAAGATATTTAGTGCTCAAATGAATTAACTATATTGTTTTATTGAAACTGCACATATCTTAATGCTAGAATTTGTGGTTTGTCTGTCTGTTTGTCTCAATTTGCACGCCACACTGTTGCTCCTATCCTTGATATTTCTCAGAAGACTCCTTGGATGTACTGGTTCGAAACTGGTGCCAAGAAAAAAAATCATAAATATGTTCAAATTTTCTATAAACTCCAATAATGTTGCATCAAGTCTTTATTAGAGAAGTTCTGTTCCGTTCCATTCAAGTTGGATGTCAGAGTTACAACTTAAAAAAAGTAAGTGACAGAGCTTGGTAGCTAGCTCTTGTGCTACCTACCGAGATGTGCTACTTTGCTTTTGTGCACATTGGGTGAATGAAAGAATCACTCCTGAAAGGTTCACACTAAACAATGGTGTGAGTTTCTCCACTTTGTGAAAGACTGTGTGGACTAAAGACTAACCGTCTATGAACAGCGTTCTTCTAACTGAGAGGAATTTTCACCATCCACAGTCAAAATATCACCAAAAGATTCAGAGAAATCTCTGCATGTAAAGGGTAAGGATGAAAACCAACACTGAATGCCTGTGACTTTTAACCTCTCAGGCAGCCCTGCATTAAAAACCATCTTCATTCTGTGATGGATATTACAACGTGGGCTCAGGAAAACTCCAGAAAACCAGTGTCAGTTAACACAGTACCTCACTGCATCTAGAAATGTAATTTAGGACTCTACCATGCAAGGCCATAGTCATATATCAACAACATCCAGAGGCTCCAGAACTTTCCTGGACCTGAGCTCATCTGAGACAGACCGACCTAAAGTATCAAAGTGTGCCGTGGTCTGACGAGTCCACATTCCAAATTGTTTTCGAAAATAAAGGCTGTCAAGTCCTCAAGCCAAAGAGGGAAAGGGCCACCCAGATTGTTATCAACACAAAGTTCAAAAGCATCTGTGATGGTGTGGGGTGTACTAGTGCCAATGGCACAGGTCACTTGTACTTCTGAGAAAGCAGCATTAATACTGAGAGGTGCAGACAGATTTTGGAGCAACATGTGCTTCTAGTCCACATTCTGTATGAGTTACAACAGCATGGCTTCACAGTGAAAGAGCGGGGGTACTAGACTGGCATGCATGCAGTCCGAACCTGTCTACCATTGAACTGCATGGTGCATTATGAAGGGCAAAACACGACAATGCACTGTTGAGCATTTTATAATTCACAGTGGGAATGGGAAGAGTTCCAGCATCAGTTCCAACATTTTTTGGAACATTTTGGAGGCATCTAATTCAGACTGCTTGCATATTTCAAAAGTAACAATTAAATGAATCAGTTTGAACATTAAATATCTCGTCTTTGTGCTACATTCAGTTAACTAAACATTGGAAAGGATTTGAAAATCAATGTATTCTGTATTTACTTATATTCAACACAATGTCCCAACTTTTTTGAAATTAGGATTTGCATATACATCGGAGACCATAAAGAAATTAAGGTGGTACCCATTCTCTCACCATGGACCGGGGCTTCAGCAGCTGGAGCTTCTGGTTCTGCAGCATCAGGCTGAAGTGGTTCCACTGGTGGTACTGGCTTGACTGGCTCTTGCTGAGGCGGCGGTGGAGGCTGCATCACTGGTGAAGGATATGGCTGATACTGAGGGTACAGCGGCTGATAAAGAGGCTGCAGAGGTGGAGCTCCAGGCTGGACAGGGTGAGCAGTCAGGACGGGAGCAGAGGGAGCTGTTTGAAGAGGGGAAATACAGAGAAAGAAATGATTAAAACATTTTGAATGTGTTTTTTTTTCTGATGTTATTGCACTTTAATCAGACGTAAGAGCAAATAAATACCTTGCATTGTTGGTGGTGGATACGGGTTGTCTGTGACGACATGATGGACTGAAAAAAAAGATTATTTCACTTGTTTTTGCATATTTGTATGAAGAGGTAAAGAAGAGAGCTCCCCTCATCCCTCAGATATCTTTAACCTTTAATGGTGACTTTCTTTGCATAGTTTTTGTGACTTACCGTACCAGCCAGGAGGAGATGGGCAGTAGACGGGTGCAGGTCTGCAAGGGCCAACTGGGGCCAGACAAAAAAAAGGCTCTGGGTCACAAATGAATAACTAAATGCTAGATAATGAGAAACTAATGAAAAGATTATTAATTAATAAAAAAAGCTCTGTGGCACCAGCACTTAGAGGAGTCCTAGTGTGCAAAACTTCTTCCATTCGCCTTTCCAAATCATGTCCAATCAATTTAATTTACCACAGGTGGACTCCAGTCAAGGTATAGAAACATCTCAGCAAAGATCCAGAGAAATGAAAGGGACCTGAGCTAATTTTACAGTGTTTATGCAGAGTTGTTGTCTGCAAAGTCTCTCCCATCTCAGCTGCTGAAGCTTGAATCTCCTCCAGAGTAGTCATAGGTGTCTGGGTGGCCTCTTTTACTAGTCTCCTTCTTGCGCACTCACTCAGTTTGTGAGGCAACCTGATCTAGGCAGATTTACACAAGTGCCATATTAATCTCAGACATCCATTTCTTGATGGATTTAACTGAACTCTGGGGGATGTTTAGTGACTTGATGTTTTTTGTGTCCATCTCCTGACCTATACTTTTTAATAACCTTTTCTCTGAGTTGCACGGAGTGTTCTTTTGTCTTCACGGTGTAATGTTAGCCAGGAATACTGATTAACCAGTGACTGGTTAATGGTTATTCAGTTTTAAAATGTTTCCTGGTGGAGCCAGACTCTGCTTGCCAACAAATCCACGTTGTGTGAGAGGGGGAGCAGTACTGAGGGCTTCAGTTGCTCCTATAGAGCAAAAAATGGAACCTTCACATGTTAGGGCTTAAATGTCAAAGTGAAAATGGATTTCTTGAAAAGCAAAATAAGGGAATTTTAAAAATGCATAAGTTGTGATTAACTGAGATTCAGAAATGCTGAGATTAATCAAGATTTAATTTTCTTTTTGACAGCCCTAGCTTGTAAAATTAGGAGAGAAGCTGCTCATATCCACCTTTTAACTCATGGTTAACTAGCACTTAGGCCCTTATTCGTTCCCTAAACTACACTAAAAATTAAGTACATTATCTGATAGTCATTGTTTGAGAAGAAATCAATATTCCTTGTAAAAAATGAGGAGTTACTCACCATCTAAATTTGGACTAATGGTTAACTAAAATTTTTAAGTGTTACTGATGTTTGCATCATCCAAAGTAGTTTTTTACAAAGGTACAAAGATCTTTTAAATGCAACAAAAAATGACACGTCTTTTACCATCTTGTCCAGATTCTGAGGCATCTTCTTTTTTTTTGGTCTCTGTCTCTGTAAAGGAAAACAATCCAATAAAAAATATCTCTTTAACACTTAGTTGTGATTTGTTGGCCAGCAACCACCCAAATTTCTAACTTAACTCTTGTATGCATAATTGGTGATTAACTGGGCAAGACTGTCAATTTATTTACAGAGAACCAACAAGAATTCATTAACAAATACTTGGTAGAAATATAAACCCTAAATTTATCTGAGTTATAACCATCTTACCTACTGCTGCTGCTGCTGCTGCTGCAGCTGCTGCTGCTGCTGCCGCAGTCTTGGCCTTTTCTGCTTTCTTGGCTGTTTGTTGGCATTCATAGAAGAAAACATTTAATTAATACAAGTTTTGAGAAGTTTTATGTTCTTATATTGAAAAACCTACAACATCAAAATAAAAAGGAAATGCTAAAAAAAAATATGCAAAAAAACAAAAACAGAATCTTTTCAGGATTTTTTTACAGCCTTTTTTCTTCCAATTTCCACTCAGTTTCAGCTTTGTCAGTGTATGTTCACAACCAGCTACATAATTTTGGTGTGTGTATTTGGAAAAAAAGGCGAAAACTCTGACCATCTGCTCTAGAGCTCTCAGTTTTCCAGTGGATAGTGCAAACAATCCTGCAGACTTCCACCGCACGACTGATTTTGTTTACAACACAGAATTTATTCAGAAAATCCCATCACTCTAACAGCATCAAAATCTGCACATTTATGCCATTTATTTGTGTTGGTCTAGGTGTGCAAAGACATAAATTTGCTGCTGGTTCTGACCTCAAATTAACAGATGAGAAAAGAAAAAAAATCTAAAACAGAGAAGTATTTTTATGAACACAGCCCAAGCTTCAATCAAAGTACCTCTGAGAAGAAGAGGACTTCTCTTGATCCTCCTGACTTGTGCCCCCAGACCGGGAATTCTCGGTAAAGCTGCAACACAAACACATAATTAATGAAACTACAACTACAGCAAGTATCAGTTATTTTGTTTACTGTTCAAGACAAAAGCAATGTAAATAAGGTTAGCTATAGAGTTTAGTATTACCTTTCTTTGTTGGCTCTGTTTTTAAAGCTTCACGATCTAAAAATTTTAAATAAAGAGATTATAAATGTGCCAATTTATAGGACCTTAAATGAAAGGATAGGAATAATAACACAGAGGGATTCTAGCTCCACTTTATCTTTTAGTATCTTTGTCACATTTTCATTAAAAGAGCAGAAGTAAGGAGCTCTAGAGAATTAAAGACTTTCCAGTTGTGAATTCTACCTCCAAACATGCATTTGCTCCCAATCCAGACTCCATCAATCAAAGTTTAAGCAACGCTAAAGGATGCCGATTGCTCTGAAACACCTCATTCATCAACTTCATTATTGTAGATTGGCTTTACACAGATTAGAAGTTTTCTGGCTTGAATGAGAATCTTTTCATTTAAAACTTCAAGCTGTTATCATCAGTACCTTTCCTCCTTCTGACAGCAGAAACTCTCCTCGGAGCCTCTGAAAGCACAAACAAAAAAAAAAAATCTCAGACTTGAGGACTAAACACCGTGCTTTAAAAGGGGATTTCTTCTTCTGTAAGCACAGAGGAAGAACAATAAAACTGTGCATTTATTAAAACAAATCAATATCAGTTTCAAGCATAAACACTGTTAGGCAGGAAGTCTTATGGGTCTACATTTTACAGAATTATGAATTTAAATGCAGCAGGTACTTAGATTTAACAGGGCCCTTGTGGTAAACTCTTAAATTACAAAACCAGAGGAGCCGCCTGTAGTTAGCAGAGCTAGACTTTAAAAACAGAAGCATAGAAGAGTCCATGTCAAACACCTGTAAAAGTTGGCCTTTGTTATTGTGCTGTGAATAATTGCTCTACCCAGTTCTTCAATGCTATGAGCTAATCATACACTCAGCTACACAATGCACCTGGTTCATAGCTCTACATAGAAAAGCATTAGAAACTTAGATTTTTTCTGCAGGTTTATTGAAATTTATATAGTTCTAACTCAAAATATAATGCTAAAAAATTCTTTTCACAATAATCACAACCTAAAATATCACAATTATCAGTATTAGTACGGTGTTGTTATGATTTGCTGAAAATCTAAAAAGCTACCAGTTCATAATTTCACAGCCATCTGAGCAGACGAGGAGCAGCTGAAGCCAAAGCACAGCACACCCACATTCAGAATTTACCTCTTTTCTTGTTGTTTTCAAGCCAAGAGTCAAAGGTAGACAAGAGAGCAGAGGCCTAACTGTTTTTTCTTTACGTCTCCAGTTGACCTGTGCATGTTTTCCCAGTTTACAGTGCCCATAAAAGTATTCACCTTCTTGGATATTTACCCTTCAATTGATTTTATAAAAAATCACAGCCAGTATCATTTTTTTTTTCACCCAGCTAACTGGTGCTAGTAGTCACACAATCAGTGAAATTGGAATCACCTGAGTGCAGTGAATGTGTCTCAAGTGATTGTAGTATAAAGACATCTGTGTCTGGAAGGTTTTAAAACTGAATAACCATTAACCAGTCACTGGTTAATCAATATTCCTGGCTACCATTACACCATGAAGACAAAAGAGCACTCCAAGCAACTCAGAGAAAAGGTTATTGAAAAGTGTATGTCAGGGGAGGGATATAAAAAAAAGTTTCTAAGGTACTGAAAATCCCCAAGAGTTCAGTTAAATCCAGCATCAAGAAATGAAGGATTATGGCACATGTGTAAATCTGCATAGATCAGACCATCCTCACAAACTGACTACTCTGAAAGAGTTCCAAGCTTCAGCAGCTGAGATGGGAGAGGCTCTGTAAACAACAACTGTTGGCCAGGTTCTTCACCAGTCAGAGCTTTATGGGAGAGTGGCAAAGAGAAAACCACTGTTGAAGAAAACTCAGATTAAATCTGGACTAGAGTTCACCAAACGGCATGTGAGAGTTGCCATGGTTATGTGGAAGAAAGGTCTTTGGTCTGATGAGACTGAAATGGAGCTTTTTGGCCATCAGACAAAACACCAAACACTGCACATCACCACAAACACAACATCCCCACTGTGAAGCGCAGTGGTGGCAGCATCATGCTGTGGGGATGCTTCTCAGCAGCCAGCCCTAAAAGGCTTGTAAAGGTAGAGGGTAAAATGAATGTGGCAAAATATAGAAAATCCTGGAGGACAATCTTATTAAGTCTGCAAGAGATCTATGGCTTGGGAGAAGATTTTCTGGCAAGACAATGACATGAAGCATACAGGGAAAGCTACAGATTAATGGTTTAAAGACATCAAGGTGAATGTTCTGGAGTGGCCGAGTCAAAGCCAAGACTTCAATCCAATAGAGAATTTGTGGCTGCACTTGAAGAAGGTTGTTCACGCCCAATCTATGTGCACCTGACAAAGCTTGAGCAAGAATGGAGTAAAATTACAGTGTCTAAATGTGCAAGACTGACTGAGACCTATCCACATAGATTCAGTGCTGTGATTGCAGCCAAAGGTGACTCCACTAAATACTGACTTTAAGGGGTTAAATATTTACGCAGTCACTTATTTTACATTACTTATTTTTATTAGATCAACATTACTTTGCAGAAATCTGTTTTCACTTTGACATTAAACAGGTTTTATAGTTTTTAATCAAAAAAGCCAAAATATATTGACCATGATGGATTTATAAAATCAATAAAAAGGTAAAACTCAAGGTGGTGAATACTTTTTCAAAGGCACTGTTCCTCAGTAAACAAACTTATTTAGCATGGTATGAGGACATTATTTACTGTGATATTAAAGCCTGGTTATTATTAACTGTTTTAATGATAATAAAACAGGTTACTGTTGCATCCCTCCTTCTAAGTAATCAGGGATGAGATTAAAACATTAAAACTACTCTTTAAAGTCTAAAGGAAAGCCCTTTATCTGGGCAGTGTATCAGATAAGGATGTAACTCTGTTGATCTTATGTCACAGCAGTTCATCACCCACCTTTCTTCTCCTCAGCCGCGGTCGCTGGCTCTTCAGTCTTTGCTAAGAGCATGCAGGGACACACTGAAAGCACAGAGCAGACAGGTGAAGGCAGTCTGAAGGTAAGAGTAATAAAATGAGTCTAATTAACCTCACTGTCTGACCTGTGGGCTCAGTCTTTGCTGCTTCTTCTTCTGGTTCAGCCACAGGTTTGCTCACATCCACAGAGGCCTTCTCCTCCTCATTATCATCTTCATCGTACTCCT
This sequence comes from Cheilinus undulatus, assembly GCF_018320785.1. Lineage (NCBI taxonomy): Eukaryota > Metazoa > Chordata > Actinopteri > Labriformes > Labridae > Cheilinus > Cheilinus undulatus. The sequence continues at coordinate 42,230,297 of NC_054878.1, read as the reverse complement.
CTTTTTTGTCCTCGGGTTCATCGACAGTTTTCTTCACTTCAGCTGTCGGCTCCTCTCCCTCATCATCCTCGTCCTCAGGAGCAGCAGACGAGCTGACTGAGGGTGAAAAAACAAAGAGGCTCCTATATGAGTGATGGAGTTATTAATAGACTGAAGGTTTTTTACTTTCACTTCTGTAAGAAATTCAATAAGCAGTCTTTTTTGTGCTGATTGTGCATTTTAGGTTTTCATGTTCTCAGCCAATAATTCCTTTTTTAATGTAAATTTTTTTTGGCTTAACATAAAAGTCGTGAAATCTCTGATTAGTGCAAGTACAGTTAACCCATAATCCATCCAATCCCCTAAATTAAAAAAAAGAAGATCTTTTAAAATTTGGTTTTTTCTTATCAAAGACAGTTCTATACCTTAAAGTACAAAAATATGCCCGTTAATTTTTACGCATGAATATTTGATATATAGATTCCTACTGACCTGCTTTTAGCAGAGGCTATTTATCTACTTTGTTTATATTTCATAGCAATTGCAGTTAATTCAGGTCAGTTACTTAGTATGCTAACTGTTTTTTCAAAAATCATCATTATTGCATGCTTTATTGCCTTTTTTAACACCCTTTTTAGTTCATTGGTTCTGAATCTAGGGTATCAGACACCCCTGGGGGGCGCCAGAGATCGCAAAGCTTTGTCTGCTCTGAGGCTGTCAAAATAGGACAAGCATCTGTAAACTAAAACATGATAAAACACATAATATATAGGTTCTAAAAGGTCTATTACACTCAAAAAACAATTCTAGGCCTTAGTACTTGTTAAGCATTATTTTGGGGTCAAGTTTAACTACATTAAATCAAATCAAATATTATTTTATCATTATAGCTGAACCAAATCTAATAATGCGTCATATAAACTCAAGAGTATTCAGTAAACTTGATATAAATTTACCTTTATTTTTGGGTAAAGTGTAATCAAATTACATCAAATTAAATGTTATTCAATAATAATAACTAAACCCAATGTAAATATGCTTTGCATGAACTCAATTAAAACAATTTGAGTTAACTTTATGTGATCAGATGGGTGTGCTATAGCTGTCACTAAAAGGTGTCTGAACAAAGGTGCGATAGCAGTGACGTCACGACTGGGTTGATGTGATGCAATGCAGTGAAACCACTCATATATAAAGTTTTGAAGTCAGTGATCATGTTTGATTGGAAAGGACAATAAAGTTTCAGTAATGATGTAGAAGTCTTGCTTGAGATTATTATGAGACAAAAATAAGCAGAAATAAGCTACATTTGTTTTTTACTGAGATCCCCATGCACGTTCATTAAGTAAAATAGATTTATTTTATTTATTTTTCTTAATTCAACCTTTATTTAACCAGCTGGTTTGCCTTCCACTTAGGGGAGATAAAACATCTTTTATGTGTATTTAAATTCACAAAAGTTTATGTGAAAGGTCAATGTAAGTTTACATTTAGAAATTAAATTAACACTTAACCGTTATGTACAAGTTTGTGTAACTCTAATTCAACAAAATATGACCAAGTTACTTCATTGTTTCAAGCTCCCTCAACAAGGTGGAAAGCATTACTTTAAAATTGTATTTCACCTTGAACTTATATAAAAAAAACTGCTTGAGCTAGGCCCCTCCCTGCAGCCTCAGTGATGTAAAATAAGTCCACCACTACTCCTTAACGTCTCATTTCACTTTAAAAACTCACAGACAGCTCAGTGGACAAGTCAAAAGTCATCTGAACCTCTTCCTGTAGTTGAGTTTATGTAATAATATCTGATCTTCTTATAAAAGTAGATCTGTATCCAAACAGGAATTCAGTTACTCTTAACTTAAGACAGTAAAAAAAATCCAAAATGAAACAAAAACCGTTTTAAATGCAAAATACTGAAAATTTAAAATGTGACAAGACGAATGCAATTAATCACATTCAACAACAGAAATTCTGGGATTAATTGAAATTGAAATTTTAACTGTTTAGCCCTCATATACATATTTTCTTTGAAAGACTGCAGTAAAACTCTCTGCTGAATGACCACCCTCACTATCAGCATGCAGTCTGTAGAAACCTGAGGACAAACAGTAATATGTTTCCAGCTGCCTCCTTCTCTTCTACAGTATTGTTACTCAAAGAATGTAATGCTCTATTTGTCTAGCACCAACCAATAGCATCTGTGTTGTCTTCCTCAGACTCGTCTTCATCAGCAGCCTGTGTGATGTCATCATCATCATCATCATCCTCGTCTGTGTCTTCCTCAGTCTTTACCGCCTCCTCCTGGACGGTCACTGCTGCTGCAACAGAGGCTGACATACAGAGAGCAGGATTATGTCAAAACCCATGCAGAGAAAATCAGTGTTATGACTTTAATATGAGGTCTAAAATGTGTGGCAGTTATTTAGGATGGAAAAAAGGAATTATGGTGAAGTTACAAGAAAAAAAATGACAAAGGAAAGGGTCTACTATATAATTAAAACGTAAAGTTTAAGTACTTAAAAAACAGGCTATTATTGAAATTTCAATGATGTGAATGCTAGCTTCCACTCTTATCATAACTAAAAACTTAGGGTGTCTTTATTATTTCATAAACAAATCTATCATACTCCAGGGTCAGGACTTAAATAAACATCGAATCATGAGTGTTTTTGAGCTATGCTGGACTGACTGGCTTGGCCTACTGGTCACTGTGGCAGGTGACTGGATGTGAGAGGAACAAGATAAATCAAATCGTCGATTTCTGCTTGTTCAGCAGCAGACTCACGTGACTTGACCGTACCTGCTAGCAAGAGGTCTTCATCATCTTCGTCATCATCTTCTTTATCCTCATCTTCGTCATCATCATCTTCATCCTCTTCTAATGACTTCACAGCGAGCTCATCTTCATCTTTTTCAGCCATATCAATTGCTTCGGTGATTTCTTTCTCATCTTCAAGATCAAAAGTGAACTCAAATGAGCTGGTGTCAATATCTTCATCATCATCATCATCATCATCATCAAGAGTGTCATCACTGATAGTTTCATCAACCGATTCTTCATCATCTGTTTTAAGATCAAGGTCATCATCGCCTAAGACTCCGCTGTCTGTGCTCTCAAAGGGAGGGAAGTCCTCCTTCTCCTTCTCTTCCTCCTCCTTTTCATCATCATTGTCATCTTTGTCCTCTTCTGTGACATCATCAAGTTTGTCCAAATCTTCATCCAGGTCCAAAAGGATGTCTACGTCAAGGTCTTCATCTTTGAGGTCACTATCCTCATCATCATCTTCATCGTCTGCAAAGTGCTCAGAGGAGGCGACAGAGATGTCCTCGTCTGATTGGTCCACTTCATCATCATCATCATCATCATCATCATCATCTTCAGCAGCTTTGATGTCCTCCTCCAGGTGCTCTTCCTCTTCCTCTTCGGGGAATTTAAAGTCTTCTTCCTCCTCATCCTCACTAGCAGCAGGAAGAGGAGGAAGATCCAGCTCCAGGTCTTCATCGCTGTCTGCTAGGATGATGTCATCGCTATCAGATGTAGCGATTCCTTCAGCTAATTTGTCATCTTCATCGTCATCCTCATCCTCCTCACTGGAAAGAACTGCAGATTCACTGATATCTGTTGTGTCAGCTATTGCATCATCACTGGTGTCGACTTCTTCATCATCCTCGTCTTCATCCTCTTTTTCATCCTCCTCGACAGGAAGTATTACATCTACATCGCTGTCATCAACATCGACAGGAACGTCAGAGTCAGAGTCGGGAGACACGGCTGACTCTTCATCCTCAGAGGTGGAGATAGGCTCAGGAGAAACTTCTTCATCTTCATCATCTTCATCTATAGCAGCAGTATCTGCTTCCTCCTCTTCTTCCTGATCTTCATCATCATCTTCGGTTTCTTCTTCTGCTGCTGCTTCCTCCTTTACTTCTTCTTCAGCTGCAGCAGGTTCCTCTTCTCCTTCTTCTTCCTCCACATGTGCAGCTACCTCCTCTTTTCCCTCCTCCTCTTCATCAGCGGCTGCTCCGGCTCCCTCTTCCTCTCCTGGTTCTTCATCTTCCTCTTCATCTACTGCTTTTTCCTCTTCTTTCTCCTCAGCTTCCTCTTCCTCCTCAGCTTGTGTTTCCTCCTTCTCCTCTTCCTCCTCCTTCAGAGCTTCTGCAGCTTCCTCCTCTTTCTCCTCCTCTTCCTCTTCGGCAGCATCCTCCTTTTCCTCCGCCTCATCCACAGCTTCAGCTCCCTTCTCTTCCTCCTCTTCCAAAGATTCAGCTCCCTCTTCTTCCTCCCCTTCCTCTTCTGCTTCAGCTTCAGCTCCCTCTTCTTCCTCCCCTTCCTCTTCCTCAGCTTCAGCTCCTTCTTCCTCTTCTTCTTCTTCCTCCTCCTCCACAGCTTCAGCACCCTCTTCCTCCTCCTCTTCCTCCACACCCTCAGCTCCCTCTTCCTCCTCCTCTCCTTCCTCTTCCTCCACAGCTTCAGCTCCCTCTTCCTCCTCCTCTCCTTCCTCTTCCTCCACAGCTTCAGCTCCCTCTTCCTCTTCCTCCTCTTCTTCTTCTGCTGCTTCAGCACCCTCTTCCTCCTCCCCCTCCTCTTCCTCTTCTTCTGCAGCACCCTCTTCCTCCTCCTCTCCTTCCTCCTCCTCCTCTTCCTCCTCCTCCTCTTCCTCCTCCACAGCTTCAGCTCCCTCTTCCTCCTCTTCTTCCTCCCCTTCTTCAGCTTCAGCTTCTTCTTCTTCCTCCTCTTCTTCCTCTTCTTCCTCTCCTTCTTCAGCTTCAGCTCCTTCCGCTTCCTCCTCCTCTTCTTCTTCAGCTTCAGCTCCCTCTTCCTCCTCCTCCTCCTCCTCCTCCTCTTCTTCTTCCTCCCCTTCTCCCTCCTCCCCTTCTTCTTCTTCCTCCTCCTCCTCATAGTATTTCTCATACTCCTCTGCAAACTCCTCTTCTGCAAACTCATCCTCTTCCTCCTCCTCTTCCTCCTCCTCCTCATACTCCTCTAGTTCTTCCTCCTCCTCCTCTTCTTCTGCCTCCCCTTCCTCTACCTCCTCCTCACCAGCTTCCTCCGCTTCATCTCCTTCTTCTCCTTCCTCCTCTCCTGCCACCACCTCCTCCCCCTCTTCCTCCCCTACAACTTCGATTGCTGGTGGTTTTGACTTGGCTTGCATCCCTATGACTGTAAGAAACACATACAAATTACTTTACCATAATAATACAGTGAATCTTACTGATCAATAAAAACCCACAGAAATCACACACTGAATAAAACTTTATAGCTTTCAGCCAAATCTCTAAAATCAGGGGTTTCCAAACTTGGGCCACATACAGAAAAATGAAAGGATATCATGGTCATTGTAGGTAAATACATGAAGAATGAACAACCAACACCGCTCATTTTCAGGATACAGAACATGCTCAAAAGAGCGTAAAAATTTGCACACATGTTGGTCTGAAAAATACAAGGTTGATATAGGTTTTGTAAACAACTCTAAGGAATTGCCTCAACCATCTTTTGTGTTTTTACGGAACAGCCCCATGGGGGCTTTCACCTAGAGTTATGAACTTTGGTGGTCAAATTCCACTTGGGGAGATCTACAAAAAAGTCGCTTGGGGAAAAGCTCCAACTCCAACAGGACATCCGCCATTTGACATAAATGAGCCAAATTTGAGCTGTTTAAGTCCCGTTTCAGGGGTCATACTTGATCAAACTCCTCTTGGGGATTTTGTCTGATCGGCTTCTACTTTGGAATAAAGCTTAGGGAGACCTTGATGATGAAAACTTATTGAAAACATTTTCGGGATCTCAGATTTGCACATTTTCTGGAAAAACAGGAAGTTGTTTGTAACTCTGCTGTGCCTGGTCCGATCTGACTGTTTAAGAGTATCAACGTCCAATTTATGTCAGGAAAGCCTTAAGTGGATTCAACACTGTGGAAAAATCAGTAACTTTTTATCAGAGGGCATGGCTTCAGCAGGGCAAACACCAACAAATTTGCCGTGATGCCGCATCATACATTGTCAAACCATCATAACCCTGATCTACATCAGTATATCTAAATCAAAGTCTATTTGCTTGATAACACTCCTGGTATAAACACAATTATGTTCAAAATTTTGAAAAATGTATAGCGCCACCCTCTGGCAACAGAATGTCACTGCTGCTGAATTTTACCTTGCAATACTAATTGGTTGGCAAAGTCATGTTGGTATTTGCCCTGGTACTTCCTAAGACATTGATGTTACACATATTTCAAGGTCAAAAGCCTATGTAAAAAGGTGTAACCATGGTGATTTTTGATTCGCCATGAAACAAGAAGTACTTTTTAAGTGCTTAGAGCCATGAAATTTGGCAGAAAATTCCCAGCAACATGCTGAGGTGATTATTGACATCGCCACAGAGTTAAAGAAAGATGTGACTTCATGAATACGTTTGTATGTTGTTGTTTTTTAAGTACGGTATGTAAGAACAGATCATTTCCTTTAAAAAATCACTGCATAAGTTATGTGTTAGCATCAAGCAAACAATCGAGATGTTCGATCAGTGAAAACTCTGAGTTGTGTGTTTTTTACACACAGGTCCAGGGGGTTCAGGAATTGACTTTAGGACAATTCCAGGTTGAGGTCTCAGTGCTGAACTTAATAGGTACAGGAGCTGGGATTTTTAGAGGATGCAAACCCTTAGCTTTGAATAACAAATAAGTATTTTTTTACCTTTACTTCGGGATGGTAGAAATTCTCCTAGAACACAACAAGAGAGACATAAATAAATAACAGACTGGATGCCAATTTAAACACAGTTATAGTATTAGTTAAATCCAATGTAAGCAGTTAGTGCCAAAAGTCAGTCAAAAAAACAGACAAGCTTCTTTACATAAAACAGTTAATTGTCTGGTAAGATGGTAAGAAAATGGGTCCTTTGTTTATTGATGGTGCAGAGGATTTCCTTCTGTTACATCAGTGAGGGATGGGATTGATTACATCAATCTAATGTTAATCTACACTTTTACAGAAGAATAGTAAAATATACCTTTTCTTTTTTTATTCTTCACCTCCACTTCCTCTTTCTCCTCCTCCTCCTCTTCCTCCACCCATCTTGAATCTTTGAGATGATTCATAGATAAGGTCAGCTCCAAACTGTCACCGTTATTACACTCAATTCCCTGGATATGTTGTTAACTATATTCTAATGTTAACCAAAAGTCACGTTTGATACATTTTTGAGGGTCGTCAAAACATGAGCTTTCAAGAGACAGCTTCAAATGGCTTACTCTGTAAAAGACACTTAACATTGTTATACATAAGAAATATGCAGGAGAGCATGTACAAAATGACTCAATGATCCACGGTTAATGTGACAGCATTGACACCTTTCAAGAGTTCATGTTTACTTGCTTTCTCTGTGTGAGAACACCAGGTTGTGGTTAATGATCAGGCTAAAAGATTTTCTCATTTAACTATTGTTTGTTATGCTTTTACAGTCGCTTACGCTAAAGCCCCACCAGATAAATCCAAGTCATGTCAAGATGGATCATCGAGCTGCACTTACCAACATTGCTTACTTTAAAATTTATTTATTTATTTATTTGATTAAAGTATTAATTTTGGCAGCCATTTGGAATTCAGTTTTAGTGTTTGGACTAAAGTGTTCTTTAGCTTAAGTCACATTTAAATAGTTTTTAATTGTTAATGTTTTAGCCTAGATTTACCTGGGAAAAAAAAAACCCTCAAAACACTTTAGTCCAGTTTTAGTCAATAAAGTCCTTACATTTTTGTCTTTACTTTTAGTCAAGTTATCTATTTTCTTTAAACTTTATCAAAAAATAAATATAAAAATGCAAAATACTCATATTAATGCATTATTTATACTTTTACTCTAAACAAACTGATGAAAATACTGACATATCTTTCATGTAGTGGAGATATAATGCATTCAGAGCTGTATTGTTTCATTTTTGATTTTTTATGGACCTAAACAAAAGGTAACTGGCTTCCCTTTGGATACAGGGTAGGCTTTTATTTTGAAATAAAATAAGGTGCAGTGGATTCAGGAAGTGTTTAGACCACCTTCACTTTTTCAATTTTGATATGTTGCAGCCTGATGCTACTGTTAAAAAATGTACTCTCATTAAACTTCATGCAGTAACCCATCATTAAAAAGCGAAAACAGATTTTAGAAATTTTGGCAAAATTGATAGAAAATAGAAAAATTAAAATGGCACACCGACATAAGTATTCAGACCCTTTACAACAACACTTGAAATTTAGCTCAGATTCCTCCCATTTCTCTTGATCGTTGCTGAGATGTTACAAAACTTTGATTGGAGTCCATCGTCTGTGGTCAAACTGATTGGGCACGATTTGGAAAAGTCCACACCTCTCTATAGAAGGCCTCACAGCTGACAATGACATCAGAGCAAAAATCAAGTTATGAGGTCAAAGGAACTGCCTGCAGAGCTCAGAGACAGGATTGTTGCATGGCACAGATCTGGGAAGGCTACAAAAAAATTTGCTGCACTGAAAAGACCATGGTAGCCTCCATAATTCTCAAATGGAAGAAGTTTGGCACAACAAGGACTCGCAAGAGCTGGACGCCAGCCAAACAGAGGAGAAGGGTGAGAGGTGACCAAGAACCTGACGGCAACTCTGACTGAGCTCCAGAGATCTTGTGTGAAGATGGGACAAAGTTCCTGAAGAACAGCCATCACTGCAGCCCTCCACTCATCTGGGCTTTAGGGCAGAGAGGCTAGATGGAAGCCTCTCAGTGTAAAACACGTGAACGTCTGCATGGAGTTTGCAAAACAAAAAACCTCCACGTAAAGTCAAGTGGGACTTGATGGGGTGTTGAGTGTAGATCAATGAAAATAAAAACAATCTGTTTTTCAACTGTAGCACAAGGCTGCAAAAATGAAAAAGTGCAGGGGGTCTGCTCAAGTCTCCTCAATGACAAAATGCTTTTACTCACTATGCTGCTTGGATAGATTAGGTGGGCAGACCATCAATTTTTAGAAAATATTAAAAGGAGGAACTTCTGTAGAAATTGTTAAAAAAAAAGGTGAATGTTTGATATCACAAGACACAGATGAATTTTGAAATGAGACATTCAAAGGCACTGCGGCGTCCTTGTTACCTATCACTGTGAAAAGGCTTAGCTTGAGCCTGAAGTACAAAATAGCAAGGGATTAAAGAGATTTTAAATAATTAATGTGATTATTTAGGACCTTAATCCCATCATGATTAGCACATTAACACCAACTGATCTAGATTAATATGACAGCATGGTCACTGAACTACTCTAAGTCTACATTTTTACATGTCATCACATACTGCTAACCTGTTCTATGAGTTTGAAGATTAAGTATAAATGGAATAAAATGCATTAAGGAGAAGCATGCCACTATGAAGTGTTTCTGAAGGGTTTCTAATCACTTTTTAGGCCCTAACATCATGCCTGCCTTTAGATCTTTCTTTAATTACTGATTTAACACTTAAACGTCAAAATACATAGCACCAGAGAGACACATGTAGGGCAATGCAGCATGAACAAGACATTCATAACAGAGAGCAAGACTTTTCAATATCCACAGTAGAGTGATTATTGAAATAGAAAACAAACAAATGCATCAATACAAACCTTTTTTCCTTACTGCATATAAAGTTCCTAGAGAAGAGGAGGCAAAGAAAAGTCAGACTTGGATCAGATAAAGAGTCATTAGATCAGAGTTATTAGTAGCTCCCTCATTTAAGTATGTTTATCTAAAATGCCAGCAGGTGACATAAAGGTATCAGTGCCAGGATTACAAGTTTGGTTGGTTTATAAATCACTTTATTCTGGACTTTCTTTGAACAAAAACAATGAATATGCTTCTCCAAATCATTCAGAGTGGACTAACTGCACAAATGGGAGGAGCCATACTTATAAAGCTCACCTATAACACCACATCTGGTTGGCCATTTTTTGGTTTACGTTCATTAAAGACCCTGTAAAGTGATAGTAAATCTGTATTTAGGTTTGTTGTATGACAGGCCACAGTGTTATGAACCCCAAGGTCAAATTTCAGTCATATAAAACATCTCCAAGTTTATAAAATTAAGCTTAAAAAAAAATGAAAAATGAAAAATGAGGCGGTAAAATCTGCTCCATGAATCAGTGGGCGTGTCAGTTGAATGAGCTGAAGCCACGCCCACTCAGGAGAAATATGATCCTTTCAGATTTTTGAAATGCATTCTGACTGGAGGAAGGCACTCATGCTATCAGCTTGCCCCTTGACCTTACGGTGACCTGTATCACAGCACAGCTGCCTGGCTCTGAGCCAGAGAACAGACAGTCCTTTTTCTGGCTCAAATCTCTGTTATGTTGATTTAAATGATCCACAGATCTCTGTGGCCGATATATTTGGCAAATTTACCTCACATTAAACCAAAAAAACAGCATTTAACTGACTGTTAACTTTCATTAAAGGCAGTGACACCAACTAACAACAGACTGTACTGATATTAACTGCTCTGTGATTTTATATTGTAGCATTAGAAGGGCGGGGTCATCCCCCATTGTGGGCTAGTGACATCAGCAGCCCACATAATTGCCCCACCCACATTAAACCCAGCCAGGAAATGGGTGAAAGACCAAAATTCAGTCACATGTAGAGCTCAGTGTTTTCACATGTTCACAGTAACCATATTTTAACATATCTAGTGTGTTAAGGACACAAATTTTGGATTTCACTTTACAGGGTCTTTAACTGTAAAGAAGCAACAAAACAACACCATAAACCAAAACCATCAAAACTGTTTCCCAAATTATTTTGGTAGAATACAAGAAGTGAGGTTCTTCACAGTATTTATGCCCATTGATATTCTGGCAAATACATACATTCAGAAAGTATTCAGACCCCCTTCCTTATTCAATTTTCTTATGTTTCTTGTGTTTCTTATGCAGCCTGATGCTACAGTGCATATTTATTCTAATTAATCTACTCTCTGTTCCCCACAATGATAAAATGAAAAAGAGTTTTAGATTTTTTTGCAAAAAGAAAAACTGAAATATCACATTGATAAAAGCATTCAGACCCTTTGTAAAAACACTTGAAATTTAGCCCAGGTTCCAGGTTAATGAGAGAAAAATAAATTTAAACAACTATAGTATCAGGCAGCAGTACAACAAAATTGAAAAAAGCGAACATGGATGGAATATTTTCTGAATTTACTGTAGGTTAAAATCAGTCTGTCTGCAGAAAAACTGCAGATCAAGGCTTAATTGAGTCTTGGGAGTGGCATTTTGGAACAGATAGACGTTTGGTTAGCAGAAAACTTCAGTGTGCTGGTCAGTACTGATAAGAGTGGCCATGCCCCATGGATGAATGAATGGTAGTAGATTAGAAAACAGTGGTAATGATGAGATTAAATTCTATTGCATTATATTCTGTTTTTTCAAACAATTTATAAACTTATGATTTTCAATATGTTTTCATCCACAAGTGACTAAGTAGAGTAAAAGAAGAGCTCTATGGGTTTGGGCTGAAACTACAGAGGCGTAAAGTGGGATCGATGTCAAACATTTTTAATTTCGGTTTTGTTACCATATGAATGATGACTGTACCTTCATCTTCTTCAGGTGCGATCAGGTTAGCAGCAAATTTAAACACTGAACCTATCAAGTTTGAGGATTCCTCCACTGCGTCGTTCACCACCTTCATGGGGTCAGAGCCGATCTTGGTGAGGCCTCCTGGTGGAGCGGGGACAGAAACACAGCAGAGGATTTAGTCACCTGTTTAGTTCAACATCAGCTGTCTGTTCTTGCAGAAGCCAGACATGTCCAACTTTCAGTAAGAGTTTCTGGACCCTTACTCTTACATTTTCTCAGTGCAGACATGTCTCTGATCACTGAGGGAATGTCTGAAAACAGAGCCAAAACTTAGCAAAGGGTTAAACTGGGCTGGGGCTTAGGGACATCTACTTTGAAATTTATAATTTGGATCTGAGGATTTTTTTTAAAATTCCAACCATAAATCACCCAACATCCAGTTTAACCATAGCAAAAGACCTTTTACTTGGCATAAAGCTTCCCACAGAGCCTTTAAAAACCTGCTGGGTCCTCCTTCACTGAGCTAGAATTTACTCTGATCATAGACTGGATAAGCAGTGGACTTAGTCCTGTTGATGATACTCATTGGTTTGTGGACTACCGAGTCAGAACAGTGGCCATGTTTGGATGTAAGGCTGGAGCTGGATACAGGCGAGAGGATAACAGAGGAATTACTTAAAAATATGAACAATTAATGTCTTTTATTTTAAGCGTATGCAGAACAGTTAAAAGGTGGTCATATCCTAAAGCATACCTTTAATTTTTTTAAACCGTAAATGGGTCCAGTAGGCCTCATTTGTTCTCATGAAGTAATTTGTTCTTAAAACCCTCTTACTCAGTTTTAAGAAGATCCTGACATTCAGTGAAGAGCTTTGCAGATGGTGGAGATGGCCTGAATAGCTCATTATTGAGAGAAAGACAGACAGAGAGTCTGTGATGTGGCCCTCCGTGTCTCTGCAGACAGGAACTGCTTTGAATAGTGGCTCAAACATACCAATACAGAGACAAGGGCTTTTTTGTACATTTGTAAATATTTAAAAGATTTTTTGTCACAGAAGGATCATTTTTCACTCTTGTGGTCCCCAAGAGATGAGGAAAAGTTTTTGCAATGTTTTTTTTTTGTTTTTTTTTTTTGTTTTTTTTTTGAGGACGTGCACAGCTGCTGCATTGAAACCGTACAGGGGATGTGTGGCAGCCATAGTTGATGGCAAGTCTTTCTCCAGCCTTGATTGGAATTTTGCTTTAATACTCGAAAATGCGTGCTTGAAAATGCAATTTTTTCAGTGACTATTTGATGGAGGACCACTTTTCTTAAAACAAAATGCTGCTCTTGTTTTTAAAAAACAAAAATAGAAATATAGAAACTATAATTGTAGGAGGAAATATCTGCAATAATTTATTTTAGTGGACCCAAATTACCTTGTAATTGTAGAGTAATTTTCAGTCATAAGGTGGTAATTATCTTGGTATTTTACAAGTGATAACACAGAAACATGGCAATATTAACAGCATATTAACCTACTAATAATGTATTGATTATTGAGTAATTCCTTATGATATCTTGGCAAATACCTGGTAATTGGGTAACCCTAAAGCCCTAGCCCTAAAAATTACTTGACATTATTCAGGAATGACTCGCTTTAATTAAGACAACCAAAATGAAGAAATTACCTGGGAATTATCAATTATACAGTTTGGTATAGCCTAAAATACCACCTAATTACCAGATAATGTTTAACCAGATATTCATTTAAACATTCTACAAAGAAATGACATGAAATACTTATCTTTTCCCCTAAGGTGATGCAGAGACATAAATAAATCTACGCTAAACATGCTAAAAACACTGCAGGAATACCTCGTCTACACAAACTATTTATAAAATCACATTAATCTGAATTAAAACTATCTTTATGAAACATTTAGACAGTAACACATGTAAAGCAGCTTCTACAGACATTGCTGAAAGCCTCTTTAACATTGATAGCTAACATTAGCACTCAATGTTAGCAGATTAGTGGTTTTTATCAGCGACATTAGCTGCAGCTACTGCTCTGAGCGGTTAGTGGCAGATAAGGTGTCTTGCCTCTACGACCTGAGTCCCTGAAAACCTTCCTGACAGGAGGAGCACGACCTGGTTGGATGAGAAACACAGTGAGCAAAGAGATCCAGCATGGAGGCGGAGGAGGAAAAAGAGGAGAGGAAGTGGAAGTGTTTGTGTTCACACTGTGATGAAGATGAAGCTGTAGCTTGCAGTCTACTGCATGCTAAAGGGGAATTTTAAGAATTCTGTGTCAGGAAGGATGAAAAATGAGTTGATCAGTGTCAGTACTTGATGTTTTCCCAGATTAAACTGTAAATATACAAACCCAAATTCCAACAAACTTGGGACGTTGAGCAAAATTGGAATAAAAGACTACAGTGATTTCCTGTATTCAAATGAATACATTACAAAGACAAGATGCTTAATGTTCCAACTGATACATTTTTTTTTTTTTTAATATTCACACTTTCTAAATTTGATGCTCGCAAAAAGTTGGGACAGGGGCCAGAAAAGGCTGTGAAAGATGTGGAATGCTCAAAAAACCACGGGGAACATTCTCAGGTATGTTGGTTAATTGGTAGCAGGTGATGATAGCATGACTGGGTATAAAAGGAGCTCTATTGAAAGGCTCAGTCACTTACAAGGACAAAAACCAAAGCTGAATGTCCAAGACCGTTGACCCCTCAGCCAGCACTACACTAAAAACCAGCATCATTCTGTGATGGTAGTACAATGTGGGCTCACAAACACTTTAGAAAACCATTGTCAGTTCATGCAGTACGCCACTGCATCTACAAAATAGGTAAAGACTCTAGCACCAAGGCCAAGGCATAGCCTATATCAACAACATCCAGAAGCTCTGCCCACTTCTCTGGGCCCCAGCTCTTCTGAGATGGACTAACCTAAAGTGGAAAAGTGTGCTGTGGTCTGATGAGTCCACATTTCAAATCATTTTAGGAACTAATGGCTGTTGAGTCCTCCAGGCTGAAGATGAAAGGGACCATCCAGAATTCTATCAACACAAAGTTCAAAAGCCATCATCTGTGATGGTGTGAGGGTGTATTAGTGCCTGTGGCTTGGGTCACTAGCAAATCTGTGAAGGCACCTTTAATACTAAGAGGTACATAGAGGTGTTTAACATCCATATTCTTCCATCCAGACGTCTTTTTTTAAGGATGTCCCTGCTTATTTCAGCAGGACAACACCAAACCACATTCTGCACAAGTTGCAACAACATGGCTGCGCAGGAAAAGAGGGCCGGTACAACAGCGGCTGCACGCAGTCCAGACCTGTCTCTCAGAGAAAATTTGTGACACATTATGAAGCTAGCTCAAAATATAACAGAGAGCCAACACTGATGGACAGCTTAAGATGTGCATCAAGCAAGAATGGAAATGAATTCCACATTCACAACTTCAACAAGGCAGTGTTCATCTTTCAGATGCTGACTCCTGACTTCGAATATCATTTTTGTTCACATTTTACTCAACATCCCAACTTTTTTAGAGGTTTCAGGTTTGTAAAAGATGTAAATACTGCACTCTTGATGAAATGTCTTCACTCCTATGTTTTCTTTTTTTTACAGGATTATTCCACTTACTTGCATGACTTTCTATAATCTAAAGTGAGTTAAAAGAAGGATAAGAGACGGGGTTTCTCCCGTTGTTCATGTTAGGGTTAGAAAATTGAGTAGAGTAAAAAACGACGGATGTGAATGAGCATTTTTTTGTTTTAACGCTGTGAGGAGAAACAGAACCAATGCTTGCAACTTAGTTATATCACTGTTAAAGAGAGAAACATATCAATTAGTACATTTTTATATCAGACCATTTTAGTGTGTTGTTTCAAAACATTAAAACAAGAAATCACACTTAACTGAGGAAAAAGAGGAATGCAAGCATAAAATATCTGATGAGACATATGATTTGCATATAAAGCAAAGTTTACATAAAAAGGAGGAATAGGGATAAAAACAAAAACAGAATCTTAACCCACAAGGAACAGGATATCTGCTTCCCCTCTTAAACTGGATGCACACTAAAGGATTTTCAACCCTTTAGAGACTATGATCATAAGCTATATGATGGTTTTAACAGATTTTTAACATTATAATCCTCTAAGGAACTAAAGAACATTGTACAGTCATTTGGGGCAAGCCTACTTTCTGCTATCTTGAAGGGGCGTTATCCAGAGGCAAAGAACTCACCCTCTTCGATGTTTTACCCTTTAATTGATTTTATAAATCAATCATGGTCAAGATAATTGACATTTTTGACACACAAAATAACTCTTTAATGTCAAAGTGAAAACAGATTTCTACAAAGTAATGTCAAACAAAAATATGTAAGGTAATGTAAGTGACTGCATAAATATTCATCCCCTTTAATGTGAATGACCTAATTCAGCAGAAGTCCAGCCAATCTGTGCTAGTAGTCTCACAGTTAGTGAAATGGGGATCAGCTGAGTGCAGTGATTGTGTCTCAAGTGATTGTAGTATAAGACACCAGTATCTGGAAGGTCCAGTCACTGGTTAATCAGTATCCTTGGCTACCATTACACCATGAAGACAAAAGAACACTCCAAGCAACTCACAGAAAAGATTATTGAAAAGTATAAGTGAGGGGATGGATCCAAATAAATCCAAGGCACTAAACATCCCCCTGAATCCATCATGAAGAAATGAAAGGAATATGGCACATGTGTAAATCTGCCTATAGTGAGAGAGGCCACCAAGACACCTATGACTACTCTGAAGGAGATGCAAGCTTCAGCAGCTGAGATGGGAGAGACCCTGCATACAACAACTGTTGGCCGGGTTCTTCACCAGTCAAAGCTTTATGAGAAAAGAGAAAGCCACTGTTGAAGAAAACTCAGATTCAATCTGGACTAGAGTTCACCAAAAGGCGCACAGGAGACTCCATGGTCAAGTGGAAGAAAGTTCTTTGGTCTGATGAGGCCAAAGTGGAGTTTTGCAGCCCACTGCACATCAGTACAAACACACCAACCCCTACTGTGAAGCACTGTGGTGGCAGCATCATGCCGTGGGCATGCTTTTCAGCAGCCGGACCTGGAAAGCTTGTAAAGGTAGAGGGTAAAATGAATGAATGCGGAAAAATATAGGAAATCCCTGGAGGTCAATCTTATTCAGTCCAGCAAGACAATGACCCGAAACATACTGCGAAAGCTGCGCAGAGATGGTTTAAAGTCAACAAGGTGAATGTTATGGAGTGCCCGAGTCAAAGCCCAGACCTCAATCCAATAAAGAATTTGTGGCTGGACTTGAAAAGGGCTGTTCACGCCTGATCACAGAGCAACCTGAGGGAACTTGAGCAGTTTTGCAAAGAAAAATGGAGTAAAATTACAGTGTCCAGATGTGCAAGCCTGATTGAGACCTAACCACACAGACTCAGTGCTGTGATTACAGCTAAAAGTGAATCTACTAAATACTGACTGAAGGGGAATAATATCTATGCAATCTCTTATTTTAAATTACATAATTTAATTTAATTGACATTACTTGTTAAAAAAAAAAATCACTTTGACATTAAAGAGGCTTTTTTGCAACTTTTTGTCAAAAATCTAAATTATATTGATTCACAAAATCGTTGAAAGGGTAAAACATCCAAGGAGGCCCAAATTGGAGCCCACGTTTATTATTCTAACATGAGCACCACGGAGGGGGTGTTGGGCAGAATTGCTAATGAACAACAGACAACCTTTCCTTACCTGAAATAGTCTTGTAGTCCGTCAGATCAAACAAGATGATAAAAACACAAGACCATGTAACAATGAGAGCCAGAACCAAGATCCAGGCCAGAGGGGAGCTGAAGGTGGAGTGGAGATTATCTGAGAAAGTTTTCTTTGCTCGCATAGGCGGTGAACCAGCGTCTCCATTTTTACCTTCAATGACCATTGTGGTGGTCGACGACCGAGCTGTGCAGAAGAAACATTGGGTCAGATGGCAATATGGATAAATATGCCCCTCTTTATACTGTTCCCTAATCTTCAATAATCTAGGATGATCAATTATTCTCCTCAACAGGCTATGGCATAGACATTAGTCTGGATTAGAAGATGTCCCAAACACTCACAGTCTATTACTGTCACACAATGAGCAAGACGGTCACGTAAAATAGTTTGAAGGTTTTTGTTCTATTATTGTGTTGTACATTCACGAGTTTCACAAGTTACACAAGGCTGTTTGTTTATGGTCTATAAGATTTGAGTTTTTTCCTCAAAATGTTTACTTTTTAAAAAATAATGATATTTCAACTTTATTTCTGAAAGTTCGACATTATCCCTGAAATTTAGACTTTTTCTAAACATGCAATTTTAATGTTGAAAAAGTATGTCAACATATGTTCTCAAAATTTCAACTTTATGCTTGACATGAAACATGACACACAGACATGTAAAATGCTGGCTGGTTTTGTTTCCATACCAATGAAAGAGAAGAACTAGATGGACAACTTAAACCTAATTCCCCCCTTGGGATTTCCCAAAAAACAAACTGTTGTTTTTTAAACCTGAGTGATTTATATTCCAGACTTTACAGTAGGATTAATTTACCTTATCTGATTTAACAACTAACACTAAAGTATCCTACAGATGTTTATCACATGCGGGTAATTAGCCACAGATTGTGCCTCTCATGATTTAACATACATTAGTTAGCCATGTTTTTTTTTCAGTTAATGCTTGGAAAACTCCTAAGCTTTGTAAAAACAATCTGCAAATTTTCTCATTTTAAGACTCTGAAGATCTACATGATTATTACATTTTACTCTGTAAATTTAGTGGAAGTTCAAATCTGCTCCCAAAGATTTCTGTTAGCTGTCATTAGCAAGTGGATACCAACTGTTATTAGAGAGTGGATATCCAGAAACAAGACTGAAACGTAAGTAAGAGTTTAAAATATTTCTTAGTTTAAAATATTTTCACCTATCTTTCACAAGAACTAATACTTACCTCTGCAACTCCAAGGTACTTGTAACTGAAAGGGAAAAAACTAGCTATTAGCTGCCCTCTGTATCTAAGCTAGTGCTGCAAAATCATCACTCAGAGGAGAAGCAACTTAAGAATTTGCTGGGATTGAAGTCAAGTAATTGCCGTTGGTTGTTTTTATATAATGAGAACAAAAATCTTACCTTAGAGATGCTTGTTTCCCTTCCTCCATTGCTTTAAACTTTTAAGTTAGCTTAAATTGTTTGAAAAGCTTCAGCTGTCATGTTTTGTTGCTGTATTTCAACTGACATTTACAGGCAAGCCACCGTTTTATCTAAATAGTAAATCTTCTGCCTTCTTCTGAAATACCAGCATAACTGACTCATCCCTATGTAGCCTGCTGGTGAATTGAGTTTATGTTTTTACTGATAGCTGAGCAAACTGCTAAAGGCTAGCATGCTACTAAGTGAGCTAACTGTGCTTGCTGTTTTATGCTTATGGTTACTTTAGGTTAATATTTACCTGATTAATTGATGTTTTGTATCATTTTTAATGATGTTAAGTGAATTTCTGGGTAATTATATGAACCAAAAGGCACAGCGTTGCTAATTTAATCACAAACTGGCACGTATTTTTAGTGAGTCCATTCATAACTGCAACTTGTTACAAAAGCTACTGCTTGCTATCGTTTTCAACAGTCCAATGTATAATTCAAAATACACTAAGATATTAAAATATGTATCAGAAATACATTAAAATTTGTATGCAGTTGTCTGGGGGAAGACTAAACCAATCAAAAAAATTAGACGTTCAAAAAGTCTGAAACCCTGCAGTAGTCGCTACATTTGAGCATTATTCTTATTCCTAGCATGAAATGTGGGCGTCACTTCTGGGTCCTTCCATCAGACCAGGACTTCGCATTGTAAGATGCTACCCCTGGTTATTAGAGCGATTCTGGGATTAGAATATTTAAATGTCAGTTGTTATCCTCAAACAGGATATTATCCTTCCTTTAACTTCTACTGGAGAGGGCAAAATTAGGAAATTACCCTGGGGCACATTAAGCTATCTCTTTTAGCTTCATATCAGTAGTTGCATTGTCATAAGGATGATTGCATTTTGTTGAAATAGTTAGGACAGACACAGTCTTATGCCTCACAGAAGATGTGGAGTCCAGTCAAAGCTTTAACATTTCTCTCTTTAGTTTGTGGATTTTCTGAAATTCTTATTTCACCAACTCAGCCCTATTTAAATGTGTAAACTTTTGTCATTTATTTATTAATACATTTGCATCTATAGTAGACCCCCCAAAGAATAAGGCAGCTAGCAACACCAACAGTTTTCTGTTGTACTTTAAAAGACTCCGCTGCATATCTCTACACATTAAAGTCACAAAATATCACCTTTTAGGGTAAAGATATATAAGTTACTTCTTTTAAAAGTAGGTCCAGTATGATCAAAATGTATTACTGACAATGTGCTCAACAATTTTAATACTAACCTAGTCTTGCCTAGCAGTGCAATTTTTTTGTTTTGTTAACTTCTTAGCAGCTCAGTCCTTTAAACACTGTTTTTCAGAAGTGCACCATTCTATCATTTACAATTTTTAATAAAATACACGATAATTGATTATCTGTGTCATGTAGAACCAGCTGCTGTGTACTTGTAATGTCACAGTGGGCGTGTTGGGAAAGCTCCGGCCACCTGTTGACTCTCTTCAGCTGACTGTTGGCAGCTACTGTAGGTTACTCTGTTACTGCTGACTCAAACAGCTTAGCGGCTCTCCAAACACACAACACACACAACTCTGACTAACGTCATTGCTTTGATTCCAGGTCAGTTCAAAATAAGAGCGACCAGACATGAAACCTCTCAGAGGCTGGCGTGGGACCATTGTCATGGTGTTTACAACTGTCAGAGTAAGTACTTCAAGTGTCCTGAATCAAAAGTTCTGAAGCATTGTAGGGAGTTATCTGGAGTACTAAAAACTAACAGGAATAAAATAGAAAAACTGTTGAACTATTGTGTACATTTTGACCATTGCATTTATAATATAAAATAGCACAGGTTAAAGAACCATGCACACTTACCCAAGGCACTATAAAAATACTTGAAGTCGTGGGTTTAAAGTCACTGATCCTTATTGCATGTGCATTCACAAGAGGCTTACTGATGATATAAACATTTCGAACACCATCAAACATTGTTATCTAACCTCTGAATTCAACAGTGCTATGTCACAGGAAAAAAATAGAACAAGACACCATAATCTATGGGGAATAAAAAATGTATACTGACTGGTAGACTGGAGCTGCCCAGGATAATTACAGTCATTAAAAAGCTGGATTTTTACTTCTGCCTTCACTCCACACCTATCCCTCTGCTAGGTCAAAGCCAGAGCTGCACAATAAATCACAATATAGCATTATCACTCAGGATGCATCGATACCAAGGCTGTGTAATTATTAAAAACAATGCCAGTTCTGTACTCCATGTCATTATGATGAGCAAACAGAGCAATCAGGGGAGAAGGGTCTTACTAAGAGAGGTGATCAAGAACATGATGGTCACTCTGACTGAGCTCTAGAGATCCTGTGTGGAGATGGGACAAAGTTCTAGAAGGGCAAGTTTCACTGTAGTCCTCCAACTATGTGGGCTTATGGCAAAGTGGCTATACAGGAGCCTCTCCTCAGTGCAAAGCACATGAAAGCTCCCTTGGCTTTCATGGTCTATCCACTAATGGCAGCGTACACTATAAGGACAGAAATGTTTGGACAGCTGACCTTATACCAACAGTGACAGGACTGCAATGACATTGCATTCAAATACATGCACTTTAATATGGAGTCGTCCTCCTTTTGCAGCTCTAACAGCCTCCACTGTTCTTGGAAGGCGCTCCATAGGATTTTGGAGTGTTTCTGTGGGAATTTGTACCCATTCATTCTGCAGAGCATTTATGAGGTCAGACACTGATGTTGGACTAGAAGTGTTGGCTATTCCAGTTCATCCCAAACGCACTCGGTGGGGTTGAGGTCAGGGTTCTGTTAAGACCACTTAAGTTCTTCCACAATGAACTCATCAAACCCTGTCTTTAAAGTCCTTGTTTGGTGCACTGGGGAGAAGTCATGTTTGAACTGATAGCTTCAATTCATCTAGGTACTCTGCCCAAATGATGCTAGCCCCCAAAAAAATGTTTCATCAAAATGAATAGAGATAAATGGTATAAAATATGGAAACCAAACAGTTTACTAGTTGTGAAGGCCCACATCCTATAGCAAGTGAATTATGCATTAAAACATTACATTTCAAAGTAATGATTGTCATCTTAAAATAATTTAACAAAAAAGTTTGAGTTGAATATGAGCGTCTGCTCAGAATCTCTCAGTCAAACTGGATAAACTACCCCATCATGAATTCGAGATGCCATTACATACCTTATATATGTATTGTAACTATGTGAAATGACTTGATTTTTAACCTTCAAAACGCCATTTATATGCTGGTGAATGTGTGAGAAATCTGTTTATAGATAAGCAGACTGCAGCTCCTGTTGTTATAGAGCAATCGCTAGCTTAAAGTCAGTAGAAACATACTAACAGTCTGACCACTATAATCCTATTTCATTTCAGCCTAAATACACAAAGCTCTTTTTCTTTACTCTCCTATGTCAATTGAGGATAAAAAAAAAAAAAACATGGTAGATCATGGCTCATTAACTGTTTGATGCTCAGAATGCATGTGTTACTGCCATTCAAACACAAGGCTTGTTTTCCTCCAAAAAGGGGGCGCTGCAAACTGTCGTATTGCAAAGGTGGCATCCATCACAGTACCAGGTGTGAAGTCAGTGAGCTCTTCAGAACGACCCATTTAGTATCACAGATGTTAGGAAATGGAAACGGCTAAATGATTGATTTTACACACCTGTGGCAATGGGTCTGATTGAAAAAAACACCTGTTTATCATGTTGGTCAGTGCACAGTCCAACCAGCTGTACATTCTAATGATACAGGTATGAAATTAAGTTGAAAACATCAAGCCAGTATGAAACCTTGTGTACAGGGTGTATTGAAAATTCAGCACTAAGATTGCTGTGAAATACAAAATCTCGGATCAGGTGTCAAAATGACAGTTCCAGTTCCAACTTTCTAGAAGTTATCACTGGCTTTTAAACATGAATAACTCATAAATCTTTCCATCCCCCCTCACTTTGTAGACCTCCGTGTTTTAGAGTCGACTCTACATGGTTTTGACCAACCATCCCTGCATGATTCCTCCTTTTATGGCTGACCTGTCTGTGCACTGGGGATGACTTTTCTGTTGTTACTCTCACTGAGTATCCATGGCAGCTCGGCTCAGAGGAGTCATCTGGGGCCAGTTGTTGCCCATTCAGTCAGAAAACAGAGAAGCATAGTCATAACGTTTACTTAATAAGTGCACGGAGCTGAGCTAAGAGCAGCAGAGACCTTTAGCATGCGGCTGGTTGAACAGGTTTGGAGCTTGATTTAAGCTGCTGTTTGTTTTTTAAACTGCATGAGTGGCTGGCACTTGCTGGACAATGATCATTGTGCATCCTGATGTAATTATAACATTCAGACTTCTCCAGAGCAGTTATCCATGTGAGGGAATGGAAAACAGGCAGAGGTAATACATCTTCACAGTTAAGTTTAGGAAAACAGTCACTGATATTGTGTCTGAATTAAGAGAAAATATTGCTGATTTATTAACAGGTCGAACTAATGGAGAGTACAATGTTTGCACTCATTTCTACAAGATTTCAGCAGTTTAATGTCAAACATTTTGGTTGGTGTGGTCTTTGTTAAACAGAAATCAACTGGTTTCACACAAACTCGACTATTTCACAGCTAAGTACACAAAAAACCATTGGGCTTGTAAAGCGACCAAACTGTCAGAAATCTAGAAATGCCTCAATCGATCATCATTGGCTGATTTTAAGCACAAAATGTGACCAGTAGATCAGACTTTACTACAAGAAAACACAAAATTCATGCAAATTCAGTAGAACTGCCTACCTGTTTTGAATTCAGGTGTTTCAATCAGACCTGTTGCCACAGGTGTATAAAGTCAAGCACCCAGCCATGCTGACTCTATTTGCTATCATTTGTGAAACTAAATAGATCGTTCTGAAGAGCTCAGTGACTTCAAGCGTGTACTGTCATGGATGCCACTTTTGCAAAAAGATGGTTTGTGAAATTTCATCCCTGCTGGATATTCCACAGTGAAACATAAGTGACATTAGAAAGTGGAAGCGTTCAGGAACAACAGCAACTCAGCCATGATACAGAAGACCATGTAAAATCAAAGAGCAGGATCAACAACTGCGTAAAAGTCACCAACGCAAAATTAATTATACTGCATGTAAGCCTCACATCACCAAGTCCAATGCCAAGCTGGATGGAGTGGTGTAAAGCACAGCGAAACTGGACTGGAGCAGTAGAAACATGCTCTTTGGAGTGACAGATCATGCTGCTTTGTTTGGCAGTCAGATGGGCGGGTCTGAGTTCGGAGGATGTCTGGAGAACTTCACCTGTCTGACTGCACTGTGCCAGCTGTGAAGTTTGCTGGAGGACAGATAATGCTATGGGGCTGTTTTTCAGGGTTTGGGCTATTCCTCTTATCTCCAGTGAAGGTCAATCTTAATCCTTCGCCACACCAAGACGTTTAGGGCATAGCTATGCTTCCAACTTTGTAACAACAGTTTGGGAAAGGCCCTTTTCTATTCCAACGTTTCACCCAGAAAGGCCTGAGGCTAGCATTGTTTGGGCAAAGTACCCAGATGAGTTGAAGCTACCATTTCCAACATGATTATGCCTCGGTGCACAAAGCAAGGGCTTTAATGACAGAACCCTGATCTCAACGTCATTGAGTGCTTTTGGGATGAAATGGAAGAGATTGCGAGCCAGGCCTTCTCGTCCAGTATCAGTGCCTGACCTCATAAATGCTCTACAGAATGAATGGGCACAAGTTCCCACAGAAACACTCCAAAATCTTGTGGAAAGCCTTCCAAGAACAGTGGAGGCTGTTTTAGCTGCAAGGGGGGCAACTCCACAATGTCATTGTGATACTAGGCGATAATCACTTATGAGCACTCACAAGTTTCATCACAAGATCATGTTGTTCTTGGTTAAAAGTTCCTTCCATGCCTTCAAATTCTCCAAAAATATTATTACCACCAGGTAGCTTTTCCAGAGATTTCCTAAACTGCAAAGTTCTGATGAACTCTTTGAAATGTGATTGAAATTAAAAGATAGTAAACATATTTAAATCTTAAGAAATAAAATTATCAGTGTTTGTTATGATCTGGAAGAAATGCACATTATCCGGAGAAGTCTAATCCTTATCCTGATCACTTAATTGAAGCCTAAGGTGCTATACAGGTTGATAAGTTTTCTAGTTAAGTCAAAGGTGGGCAGAGCTTTAATGGCACAAAAACACTGCTCTCTAGGACCATTATGTTTCTTTGTTGTGTGAACATTGTCCATTGAAATCCATTAAAACAACAGTATGAGCAACAGGAGGTCCTGTGTTGATGCTGATTGATCCTTTGCACAGCTCTGCAGGTGTCATAGGGGCCCTGTACAAATAGCCGCTACATGATAGCAGCATATTTTTAGATACTTCCAATCATGAAATTTCCCAACACACCAGACAGCAGCAGAGGGAACCAAAACAAGCCTTTAAATAGCTTTGTATAT
Source organism: Cheilinus undulatus (assembly GCF_018320785.1). NCBI lineage: Eukaryota > Metazoa > Chordata > Actinopteri > Labriformes > Labridae > Cheilinus > Cheilinus undulatus. The sequence continues at coordinate 42,205,048 of NC_054878.1, read as the reverse complement.
ATGGTAAAACAATGTTTTTAATTGATTAACGATATGATGGATTCTTTACCTTCAACTGCTTCGGTCATTGTTTGGAAATCAAACTTAAATCCTTATCGCTGGTTAAGTTCCCATAAAAAGAAAAAATTATAATAGACTCCTCTGTGCAATTTAATCCCAGCGTTTAATTCCAATCCAGCCGCGTCACATGAATGGCTGGTGCTGATATGAGTCCACCAGTGGTAACACTACTCTTTTTTTTCCACTAAAATCTGAACTTTTCTGATCCAGAATCTTTCTATGGGTCCGAATGTGTGCGAGGTGGTCCAGAGAGCTGACTTCCGCTGTGGTGGATGAGGCTGGGGAGACGGACAGAGACCAAATTTAAGTGTCTTTGCCCTTTGCCTGGTCGAGGCTAGGGTTGACGATAGAGCAGCCGGACCCCCCTCCTCTGCCCGCTCTGACAGAATTAGATTGAGCACAGGGACTGACGGACTGACGGAAGGGAAAGAGATTGGGAGAGAGAGCTTTGAGGTAACTTTATCTCGCAGGCCAATGTTGCTGCTGGAGTCACGTGATTACAGTATGGACACATGCTTGTAGAAATCAATCAAATATAAATCAAAATCTATCAACAAGTCTTGTTTGTTTGAGCTGTTCTGGATATGTGTGAGTAAATGTTTAACTAATTAGGAAATGTTACATTCATGCCATGTTTCTGCACCCCAGGCCCTGAGTTATTCTTAGAGCGGCCCGCTGCTGCTGGTGTTCTGCTTCGCCTTTTTAGGCCAGAGGCGTGACCTTAACACCACATCCCCCAGCCCCCCCCTTGTGTCAACTAATCCCCCTCCTCCAGACCTCAGAGAGCTGTCATCAAGAAGGGAGACAGAGAGAGGTAGGATCAGAACAAGTAAGAAGCTCCATATTAAATCAAGAGTGGGACAGGACTCCAGGTTGTTCCAAAAGACTTCATATTAAGATGGACAAATCTGCAGCCGCCTGGATGTGAAGCCAGAATATTTTTGCTCCCCTTGCTGACTGGCTGTAGTATAGATCATAAATCCTGCTGAATAGTGGGCAGTTAACCAGTATTAACACAATCACTGCTAAAATTTCTGCAATGGAATGGATTTTTGCCACAGTTGTCACCCGTTTAAACACGTGTTGTGTTACAGTGCATTAACAAGGCATAATCAATGCCAGCATTAGTGTAGCATAGTGATATGTGACAGACAACAGCTTAAGCTGGGAATACACTACGCAGCTTTCACCAACTTTACAGATTTTAAAAAAGACTAGTAGTAAACACTGACAAACTGGTTTCAGCAGATTTCTGTATGACGACTGAAAGACTGGGGATCACACACTTAACTGACTTAGCTTCTAGCTTTTAACTCTTTTTGGAAGTGCACAAAGAAAGACTGGGGATCACACACTTAACTGACTTAGCTTCTAGCTTTTAACTCTTTTTGGAAGTGCACAAAGTATTGTCGTCTTTTTCCACAATGATTTATCTGTGTCATCTTGTCTTATGCTGTTTGTTGCATCACTTCAAAAAAAAGGGTATTAACAGAAAATTATAAATGCCCTAAACAGCTACCATGTAACGTGGCATTACTGACAACCTCTACAGTGTTTATTTTTCAATAATGAGACATTTATTGGTCTATAGTTGTTTATTCTTTATGAAGGAAAACATATAATTAAGGCTTTTTTAATAAGTGACAACATGCAAATATCTTTATTTTACATGGCTGTTATTATGTCTTTAACAAACGCTGCCAAAATCCACAACATACTTATTTAAACCTGCACCTGCTGCAAAAGCTGTATCTCAAAAAGCAGAAGGCCTAATGTTGTAACATTACAAGATTTGAATTCCTAGCATCACATTCTTATTTCAAACACTTTCTTTTTAAACAAAATACCAACATGCAGATTTGTACATAGAAAGGGTTGAGCTGAAACAGTTTGGGACTGATACAGATATGGAAAAAGCACCAACTTAAATCCTTCAATGTTCATTTGGGCATTTCATCACTGTTTTAAAATGGACTTTTAACTTACTCACTTCCTCTGTCCAACTTCTACAAGGCCTGTAACTGTAGTTCTGTCATTCTTTAATTCCCTTGTATCCCTCTTTCAATTACATACTGATGATCAAACATCCTGATTTCATTGTAGGCATTCAGACACCAAATGGCTGCACTTCAGCTTGTAGGTCTGCACAACACATCTACACACCTGTGCCAGGACTCACTTCCTGCCTGTTATGCAGAAAACATGCAAATTTTTTGTTGTTTTAAAGCTATAAATGAGACAAAATGGGACTAAATGAAGAGCTGTTATGGACCTGAAAAACTGCTTTAATAGCAGCGCTGAGACAAACAATCCATGTCTGTAAAAAGAGCTGCAGTTCCCATTACTACAGGAGAGGCTGGACAGGCATTTATAGAGCCATGCTCCTGTTCATTAACAAAATAAAACAGATCACATCAGCTAGTTAAGGCACCCTAAACCATTCATTATTCAGTCTGACCTACCTGATATCAAATTGACGATTACCACATGGTGTCTGAATGCCCAATATTGATAGAAATGCATTGCATAAATGGACTTAAAAGCTTAAGCACTAAAATATCTTTATGAAAGTGGTATTTAATTATATCAGATGATTCCCATGTTACATAATAGCCTTCATGTGTAGACCTAAATCTTTAAGAATACTTGATCTAGTAGTCAATAATTGATAAGATTTGTTAGTGACAGCGTTCACTGCTCTTCCTTCTTTCCTTACTTGTTTTTCTCCACAACTTCTTCAGGTTCAGTGATTCCAGTTTGTCCACTTGTAATACAACACTACCCCCCCAGCAAATAAGGCAAGTGTAAGCCACTTCCTTTTAAGGACCCCTGAAATGAAAAGAAAGAGAAGAATACATCATGTGGTATCAAAAGTAAAATGAACAATCCTAAAATAACATTATTAAATGAATTAAAAATGAGTGCCAATCACAGAAAAGAGGAAGCAGGAACTTCTAATGTTAGCTTCAGTGGAAAAATAGCCTGTCTCTTTTTCTAACCCCTCAAAACATGCAAACTTTCTGTATTTGATTCCTGCAATGTACTCCAAAAAAGTTGGAACATTGGGTGAGCAAAGACTGGGATAATTGTGGAACACTCAAAACACCTGAAACATTCCACTGGTCAGTTGGTTAACTAGTAACAGGTGACAGTGCCATGATTAGATATTAAAAGAGCACTCCTCAAGGTTCAGTTGTTTACCATCAACGATAGCATAAGGTTCCCAAATAAGCCAATTTCTGAAGTCATGTGATCACCTGAGGTCACTGGCAGGTGTGTGGTCTCCATTGATCTGACAGTCTGGCTGAGTTGTGTAGTTTGTGCATTCACAGGGTTAAAGATGAAATTGTTTGAAATTGTCCTGATGTCTGTGGCCTCTCGCTGTTTTAAAGTTGTATATGATTTTAAAATCGTCTAGGGTGCGGCCGGCCTACAAAACAGGGAATCTTGACTGTCTCTACAAAACGCCTGGTGTCGATGGACTTGTGAAATTATACTTGTGATTCAAACACAGTGTCCAAGATTCGATGTTTGTTAGCTTTGTGTTTATTTAAAAAATGTCAGCTTTTTTCACAATGTTGAACTTCAACTTTTTCTCATCATTTCAACTTTAATCTCTAAGTGACCACCATTTTTTTTCCTTCACCTCTGGCCCTCTTTTGTAAAAATTCATATTCCCTACAGCGCCGTTAAAAAAAAAGAGCCAACATATGGCAGCAGACACTCGACTGCATGATGCAGCACACGCTTCACGCTTCGGTTTGTGCCTTCACATCCAGTACTGAGTGATGCTGTAAACTCAAAGCTTTCCTCGACTTCTAAACAGGATCAGAGGATCACACAAAGCACTTTTATGCTTCATTTGTAAAGACCTAAGCTGTACTGGGTAGATGATAATAAAGGCTTCAGACAGCTACATTTTGACTACAAGTGACACCGTTTAATCCCCACTTATTAGTTCATAACAGATCTGGTGAAATCTTATTTTAGCTTTAAATAAAAACCATAACCAGAAACATTTCATATAATTTACATATTATATATTTTGAACACATTAATATTTACTACAGGGGTAATGGAAAAACCATGAGCCAGTTTTTGAAACCTAGCAATCATAAGTGCCTCTGAGAAGTGCTGTGAAGCTGAGGTCAAGGATGCTTCCACCATAAAGATAAAAAAAAAAAAACTATTAGAAAACACAAGGTATTAAAGGTTATTTATGGAAAGATAGGCCAGATAGACAAAAAAAAAACTGAACGTCCACAAGACTGTCCTTTTGACATCTTAAAACAGAATTGGCAGGCTATACTTACAATTGGAAATAGTTGAAAATACATTTGAAAATGTATTCCATATTGAACTGAAGATGGAGACCTGAGTGAACAGAAGATAGAAAATAAGTCAAAAACAACAGTTACAGTGGCTGAAAATGCTCCTTATCCACCTTGAGAAAAAAATAAGTGCATTATGCTTTAATTTTATCAAGCTGCTAAATCTAGTTTTACCTCAGCACGAACACCAAGAAACCTCGTGATAGCATCCCATGCGATTTCATTGAGGTTAGACCCCAGAGGAAGCCCCTCAAAGAACACAGTGTCAACAACCAGGTGGGGGTTTGGGTTGTTCACGTGTCTCCTGCTGTCAGCCACAATATGATTAATGTTGAAGGTGTGATGCATCACCACAAGGATGAATCCCTTGTTAGCTGTAAACACAGACATGTCTTCACTTAAAGAGTCAGACACAAACAGTTTGATGTTGCTAGTGTGAGAGCAAGCCAGTGAGGGAAGGGGGAGGGGGAGGGATCATGCCGCGCCGCGGTTCAAAACACCTGGGCCTAATGTGAAAGCACCCTAAGATGTCCGCACCATAGACACTAATGCAACCCCATACCATCAGAGATGCAGGCTTCAGGACTGTGCTCTGATAACAAGCTGGATGGTCCCTCTGCTCTTGACTCTGCAGGATATGACATCCATGGTTTCAAAAAAGAATTTCAAATTCTTTTGCCTCAGTCTGTTTTAAATGAGCTTTGGCTCAGAGAAGAAAGCAGCAGGATCCAGTTCACACATGGCTTCTTCTTTGCATGATACAGCTTTTACTTGCATTTGTGAGCCCATGCAGTGATTTCCAGTACATAATCATGTCTGTTTTTGATGCAGTGCCTCCTGAGGGCCTGAAGATCATTACATCTAATATTGACCTTGATCACAGAGATTTCTCCAGATTCTCATTAGTTGAAAAATGCTACTTTATTACTTGCTGTTCGAGCCTTTTGTTGTCTCATCCCTACATTTTTGTGATCTGCTGCTGGCATCAAATTCAAAATAGGCTTTTTTTTAGTTACATTTTTCCAAGATTCACAGCATGGTTTTATCTCACAAAACATTTTGATTCAAATCAATATTCGTTGGGGTTTATTGTCTTTCTAAATAGCAGACAACACCATCAGTCAGCCTAATAAGAGCTGCGATTAGAGTCAAGTTAACTTAAAAAAACTTCCTCCATGTTTACATTTGAATGCTCAGAAAAAAATTAGCCAAGAATGTTCCTGATCTATCACCTACCTGGAAGGTTTTCCAGAGCCTCGCTGATGTCTGTTCCAACTCTGGATGAGATGGGACAGAACAGCAGGATGTAGTCACTGTCCTCAGGGGTCAACACTTCCCTTTGGCTGATAGCTCTAAATCTTGATACCCATTGAAGATGAGCTCCATTGGTTCTTCCCGATAGGTAGACATAGAACTTTTTCCAGTACCCTAAAGACAAGAATCTTGTTTTCATTTTCCTTTTTTCATTTTTCTGTTTTGACCAGGAAGAAATCTCAACGGCAAGAGAGACACGGTGAAGTTAGCAGTCATACAAAATGACAAAGATGTTATGTAATTAAAAAAAACCTGGGAAAATGATGACAACACTACACAGGACTAAATAATGAAACAAAAAGTTACATTTTTTTTACTCATTACACAGTATTATTCCAGCTCATAATGTTGACTTTTTATCTAATGATGACTATTTCAAAACTATGAATTACTAACTCATAATTTCAATTTTTCATCTCACAATTATGCTGATTAATATTGTAGTTATTACTATTTCATAATTTGTATTTCATTACTGATTTTACTATCAAGTAATTTCGACTTATCTTATAATTTAAACTTTTTAACTGAAAATTATAACTTAATCTCACATAACTAGCACAAATTATAACTTGTTTTATCATAAAAATGGCTTACTATACAAAAAAATCAACTTTTCATCTCAGAATATCAACTTTTTAATCCAAAAATGTGATAACCACACATTTATAAATATCTCATAATAATGACTTTACTCTAATAATTATTATGGTTTCATAATCTCATAATTATAATTATCTCATAGAGTTGACATCTAATTTCATAACTGTCTTTTTATCTCATGACTTTTTTTTTTTTGTCTTATAATCATAACTAAATGATAAATTATAATCTTTCAATAATAACTTAATCCTTACTATTACCTTTCAGACCACCGTTATAACTTTATAATATTTTGGACTTACAACCTTTTATCTCATAATTAAACTTTTGCCTTCAGATCTCATAATTCCAATTAAATCAAAATGTTGACTTTTCATCTCATAACTATAAATATATCTAATTCTGAGTACTTATCTTATGATTATGACTAAATCATAAATGTAACTTTTTGATCTCATAGTTATAACTATATCATAATTTTGACTTAAGATCTTGTAATTGTAATTAAAACATATATTTTAATTTAGATCTCATAATTATCACAATATCATTATTTTGATTTTAGAACTTGTAATTATAACTAAATCATAATTTTGACTATCTAGCTTTCAATCATAACTTAATCCTAATTTTGACTTTCTATCTCATAGTTATGACTTTTTGTCTCATAGCAGACTTTCTTTTCGCATACTTCTGGCTTTTCATTTAACAACTATAACGATCTCATAATTTTGACTTTAGATCTCAGAATTATCCCTATATAATTATTTTGATTTTAAAACTCTTAATTATAACTAAACTGTAGTTTTGACTATCTCTCAATGATAACCTCATAATAATTTTGACTTTTTTCGATCCTAATTATGGCTTTTTATGTCATACCTGACTTGCTTTTTTGCATATTTGTGGCTTTTCATTTGACAACTATAACTATCTCATCATTTTGACTTGCAATCGCATAATGCTGTCTCATAATTTTAATTTCTATAGCTCATAGTTATTACTTACTATGTCAGTATATCTACTTTAAAGTTTGACATTCTTTTAGTAATAAATCAACTTCAATATATTCTATTCAGTGGCATGAAACTATCAGGGTCAGACTCTGGGTCTAACACATATCAAAATTCGCCATAATTTACTCATTCTGACCGGATCATTCAAAGTTTAGGAGGGGCGTCGCCGTCCAGCAGGGAGAGTTAAAGAGACAGCAGCGAAGCGTTTCAGACGGAGGTTAAAATAGGGGTTTTTCAGGACGCCAGTGTGAGAAACATGAGGAGTTTTTTGAGCTGTAAACCATGTAAAGCTACTACGTGTGTATCAGAGAGATGGTGTAAAGCCTTGAAAAAAGGCATAATACCCCCACTTTAATGTCGTCCAAAGCACAGGATAACAGAAGTGCTAATAGTACATCTCTCCCTTAATGTGATAAGGCTTTATCTTGACAAGAATGCATATTCAAAGCATTTTAACACTGAATAAAACTGTGCATTTCCTGTCTCACCAGCTTGAATTTCCTGGACCATGTTCCTGGTGGAGGTCTATCCCTTAAAAACACATGAAAATGTAGTTAGCATAATTAAAAAATAAGTAAAGTTAATCTAATCAGGAAATGCTTTGTCATCGCTGTTTTGTACCAGCTTCAGTCCAGACCAGCATGCACAGTTCACCTACCTTAGAGGAGTAGGAGCTTTAAACTCCGTTGTGTTGTAGAAATTCAGCAAACTGCCTCAAAAGAGTGATTTAAAACGATCTGTTCTTACAAAATAAATCGGTAACTTGTTTGTAGTGTCGCCCCCCAGACTGAGCTGCTCCCGTTCTGTGAAATACTTTCACTTTTGTTTTCACTTGAAGAAACGCCCTTCCTGCAGGCTGACCTCTGAATATAAAGAAGCACATAAGAACAATATCAAACTATCAGTGTGTAGGACAAGATAAAAATAAAATACATGATGCATTTATGGAACAACATTAATTTCTTTCACATGCTCTTTGAAATACGCTTTTATCAGTTTATGTAAACAGCTTTCTATGTTACATCGCCCTCTAGCGGCAGTGGGAAGTACAAGGATGAATCAAGTAGGACCAAACCTGTTTTAAAAACTACGGTGGCCCTGAAGGCCAACAGGAAATAAATATTTCAAAAGCGCAAAATATATTTCACGGTACACAAAAACATTTCACAATACACGAAAACATTTCAAAAAACACAAAGACATTTCACAATACACGAAAACATTTCAAAAAACACAAAGACATTTCACAATACACAAAAACATTTCACCGATCGCAAAATACATTTCACAATACACAAAAACATTTCACAATACACAAAAACATTTTACAATACACAAATACATTTCACAAAACACAAAAACATTTCACAATACACAAAAACATTTCACAATACACAAATACATTTCACAAAACACAAAAACATTTCACAATACACAAAAACATTTCACAATACACAAAAACATTTCACAAAACACAAAAACATTTCACCGATCGCAAAATACATTTCATGAAACCGGAAAGGGTAGGACCATGGTGCTTGTTTGTGATTGGCTAAACCCAAGTCTGTCCGGCATCAGTCATTTATCATTTCCTGTTTACACTTCTTACCGCAATGGCTGAGCCAACGCGAAATTTGAAGTGTCTACCGGCATGGAAGAGGAACTTGAGTTGATAGCGGAATACTTCAACAAGGGAAATACATATAGTGTGATTCTTGATATGCTCTCCTCGTATCATGACATACACATTTCAGTTGGAAGCCTAAAATCGCGCTGAAAGTGTCGTGCCAAAAGAAGTACCCCCGGTAGGATTTGTATCCCCCTGCCGCCTTTGCCGAAGGAGCTGACTATCGACTATCAGGCGTAGATTTCGCCTCAGTGAATAAAAATGACAATAAAAGAATGTATAAAGCAGAAGATTAGTTTTGATCATCTGTTTTATTCATCATTATCGTGTTTTTGTCAGTAATATCTTTTAAAATAAGATCTTTTAAGTAAACGTTTTAATACTGCAGCTTGGTGCACACTCATTACGCCGAACTGAGAACGCATCTTTTTCCTCCTGCGTCCTGTCATTGTATTTTGGCGGCGTGTTGGTCATCAAATCTGGGTCCACGCTGCTGTACATGAGTAACAGACATATTTTCTTCATAACTTTTATCATCTTCTATTAGCGCTGTTTAGCGTCAAGCCGCTGACATGCACTCACCACTTCCCACTTCCGCCTCGAGGTATTTCAAAATAAAGGTCCTGCATAGCCATTTCACTGAATATTAACTTGTCTATTGACCAGTCTGAACAAGATTTATGTACAGAGAGCTCAATTTCAGACCATTTATTTCAACACATCGTCCACTTTGACTGCATCCCACTCTAAACAAGTGTTTCACAGTGTAAAGAACTGTAAAAAACAAAGGAACATTTAATTGCGATCAAATATGTCATCTCTTCGGGGTGTATACATGGTGTACTACTGCCTTGTCTTTGCTTTAATGCAAATTACAAATGATTTTAGGTCTCATTTTAGCCTTGCCAGGATTTGTACCCCCATCCACAAGGAAGAGGTGGGGCCCCCTGCCTCAATAGACTTTTCTTGGCCAGCTCTCATGACAACTGATGACATTTGTGAAATTGGAACCGTTTTGAGCTTTCCTCTTTAAGTTAGAGGGGATATAACAAATCAGGCCCTGATTTGGCCCTGAAATAATTTGTGCTCCCCACCCACAAGCCAGGGTTGAGGGCCCCTGCCTCAGTTGTCTTTTCTTGGCCAGCTCTCATCACCACTGATAACATTTGGGACTTTGGAGAAGTTTGAAGCATTACTCTTGAAATTAGAGGGGGGATAACAAATACATCAGGCCTAGATTTGGCCCTGAAATAATTTGTATCCCCCTGTAACTTGAAATAGAAGTGAGTTAACCTGTTCAAACTCTCCAGTATTATCAGGCTTGATCAGAAATGAACACAAAATGAATGTTATGATGGTAGTTCATGATTTGAGCATTCTGGAGGGGGGATACACTTTGCACCATTTATACACCCCGAAGAGATGACATATTTGATCGCAATTAAATGTTCCTTTGTTTTTTACAGTTCTTTACACTGTGAAACACTTGTTTAGAGTGGGATGCAGTCAAAGTGGACGATGTGTTGAAATAAATGGTCTGAAATTGAGCTCTCTGTACATAAATCTTGTTCAGACTGGTCAATAGACAAGTTAATATTCAGTGAAATGGCTATGCAGGACCTTTATTTTGAAATACCTCGAGGTGGAAGTGGGAAGTGGTGAGTGCATGTCAGCGGCTTGACGCTAAACAGCGCTAATAGAAGATGATAAAAGTTATGAAGAAATATGTCTGTTACTCATGTACAGCAGCGTGGACCCAGATTTGATGACCAACACGCCGCCAAAATACAATGACAGGATGCAGGAGGAAAAAGATGCGTTCTCAGTAATGAGTGTGCACCAAGCTGCAGTATTAAAACGTTTACTTAAAAGATCTTATTTTAAAAGATATTACTGACAAAAACACGATAATGATGAATAAAACAGATGATCAAAACTAATCTTCTGCTTTATACATTCTTTTATTGTCATTTTTATTCACTGAGGCGAAATCTACGCCTGATAGTCGATAGTCAGCTCCTTCGGCAAAGGCGCAGGGGATACAAATCTACCGGGGGTACTTCTTTTGGCACGACACTTTCAGCGCGATTTTAGGCTTCCAACTGAAATGTGTATGTCATGATACGAGGAGAGCATATCAAGAATCACACTATATGTATTTCCCTTGTTGAAGTATTCCGCTATCAACTCAAGTTCCTCTTCCATGCCGGTAGACACTTCAAATTTCGCGTTGGCTCAGCCATTGCGGTAAGAAGTGTAAACAGGAAATGATAAATGACTGATGCCGGACAGACTTGGGTTTAGCCAATCACAAACAAGCACCATGGTCCTACCCTTTCCGGTTTCATGAAATGTATTTTGCGATCGGTGAAATGTTTTTGTGTTTTGTGAAATGTTTTTGTGTATTGTGAAATGTTTTTGTGAATTGTGAAATGTATTTGTGTATTGTGAAATGTATTTTGCGATCGGTGAAATGTTTTTGTGTATTGTGAAATGTTTTTGTGTTTTGTGAAATGTATTTTGCGATCGGTGAAATGTTTTTGTGTATTGTAAAATGTTTTTTTGTATTGTAAAATGTTTTTGTGTATTGTGAAATGTTTTTGTGTATTGTGAAATGTATTTTGCGATCGGTGAAATGTTTTTGTGTATTGTGAAATGTTTTTGTGTTTTGTGAAATGTATTTTGCGATCAGTGAAATGTTTTTGTGTATTGTGAAATGTTTTTGTGTATCATCAAATATATTTTGCGCTTTTGAAATATTTATTTCCTGTTGGCCTTCAGGGCCACCGTAAAAAACAGATAGTATAGCTCTAGGAGAAAGACAGAGGGGGAAGTTCCTTATGCAACACTCTCTTATACATCTGTGTTTCATTACTTACACTGCAGAATGATTTTTTTTTTTCAATAATGAGACAACTTTTATTTGTCAGTAGTTGTTTATTCTTCATGAAGGAAAGCACACAAAGCAGGTTATTTATTGAGCAAAAATCAGCAGGAATCCTTCATTTACATGTCTGTTTTTATATCTTCATTATACACCAACAATACCAGATTGAACATAAATTCATAACAGACTTAGTTTAACATTCACATGCTATAAAACCTGTATTCAAAAGCAGAATAACAAATTGTATAACATTAGGGCTGAATTTCTAGCTTTAATTTCTCTTTTCAGAAACAGTACTGACATGCACATTTATACATACACTCTATATACTATATACCTGAATGTACTTACATTTCTGACTGAAAACACTGGGATGCGGCATGACAGCAGCAATTAATCACATGCTATGCATTTTTTTATCTTTATTTTTTTTTTAAAAAGATGATTCAGTGCACATTGTATTTTGCTGGGGGCATTTCCTTCATGTTATCCTACACATAGCCATCTGATAACCAGAGTTTATAACAGACACATCCCAAAGTGTGGCCTATTTTCTGAACCTGTTTTACTGTTTAATAATCTGTTGTAAACTGTTTATGATCAGTAAACTAGTGAATAAGCTCTCCTTGCTCTTCCATCAATTACTTAGGTCCCGTCTGTCACCTGTTTTTCTGCAGGTGCTCAGACAGAGAGGAGGAGAGAGAAAGAAATACGAGCACTGTAAAATCCCACCTGTTGATGTATGGGAGAAGTGAGACGTCTTATGTTAAATATATGAACCTCCTCAGTCAATGTTTTAAAGGTTTCTGCTGTCAGTGATGTCGATATTATTCTGCATTTCAGTATTTTTTAATATGATGCATCAACAACCCTACTCAGTCATAGCAGCCGCTAATCCCTCCTCATTGAACATTAAGCGACACATTTCCAAATGTCAGTTGTGTTGTGCGTGAAATGTACAGCTAAATAATACTGATATAAAATCAGACACATGTAAAGAGATGCTTTTATAGGGAGAGCAGGAGCTCTGTGTGTATTTAGAGAGCGGATGTGCACATGTGCATTTGAATAGTAGAATTTAAAGGTAGTAAAATAGGCAAATTAAAGTTATTTGTGAGTATTAAATGAAATAAACAACATTCCCACGCCTTCTCAGTTAGCTTTTGACCAGAAAAAGATGCAGAAAAAGTAACACAGACCAAAAAGACTGCAATATTACCACCCCAAAATACAGAGATGCCAGTTTGTACAGCAGTGATCATCAACTGGTGGCCTGGGGACCACATCAGGCCTCCATGGCCTCCCATCCGGTCCTCGGAGGGTAGTTAAATTAGAAAAAAATTCGAGAAAGAAAAAATATGGCATGCTATTGTTTAACTTTTTTCCTTAAAGTTGAAATAAAACCTTCAACTCAGCAACTTTTCAAACAAGAAGCAAATAGTTATTGTATTTCTGTAATTTGTTGTACAGGATTAGTATTACCTGTGGTGGTCTGTGTGGGCTGAAATAGAGTGTGTCATTTACCTTGGAAATTTTACCTTACAAAGTACAGATATGGTCTATTTAAGACAGATATGTCCTTGGCTATTACTATAAATAATCAGAGGTCCCTAGATCCTTTCAAATGGACTTATAGAAAGGGTTAAACTTGACTTTTTTGGAGCTAATACAGACTTGGGGAAAAATACCACCAAGCATTTCATCACTGTTTTTAGATGGACTTTGGTCTTACTCACTTGCTTTCTTTCCAGCTGACACAAGGCCTCCATCCCCAGTTTTGTCATTCTTTAATTCCAGTTCAAATAAACAAAGCTAGGGCTGTCAAACAACTACAATTTTAATCGGAAAGAATCTCAGAATTTCTGTTGTTAATCGTGATTGGTTGCAGCCCATTTTAACATTCCACTATTTTGCATTCAAAACTGTTTTTGTATTTTTGTAATTTTTGTACCATCTTAAACAGTAACTGACTTCCTGTTTGGAACAGACAGGCTTTTATAAATAGACTGAAGATTTTAACTTGATCTTAACCACGGACAAAGGAACTTGTGACAGATTGAAAAGGAAATAAGGGGACAGAAAATAGCTGAATGTTTGCTACACAAAGTGTAGGTGACTTTTAACTTGTCCACTAAGCTGTTTGTGAGTATATAACGTGAAATGAGACATTCAGGAGCAGTGTTGGACTTATTTTACATCACTGTGGCTGCATGAAGATGCTGACATGGCTTAACCAAAGTGTGCACGAAGCATGAGATTAAAAAAAATTAGTGCATTAATAGTGGACTTTAATTAATCATGAATAATGTGATTAATCTTGACAGCCCTAAAACAAAGACATCATTTCTGTTTACTAGTGGCGTACAGCGGGTCAGGTCAGTCAAAGAGGTCGTCTTTAATGTGTGGAAGTTTACATACATACATGCAATCCAGTTCTGATAAAGAACCACAGACCACCTCTAAGCATTCTGAGCAGTCTGAGCTCATATCTGATCATTTTTCAGGTGCTTTGACAAAAAAGTGTTAAGGAATACTACTCGGCATCCAAAGCCTAAAATGAATGTAAATACCTCAGGAAAGGGTTGGAAAATTTAGGACCAAAAAACACTGGTAAAAAGAATCCAGGCCCAGGTCAAGATGGTTCATAAAATGTAAAAGGTCTTTAATTTACAGGTCTATTACATTAAAAATAAACCAATGTGCATTAGGACAAAGAGGCTTAATGTTGTTGCAGTCACCACTCTGGCCTGTAGGGTGCACTGCAGCCAAAGTTGCTAGAGAAAGTGTTGTTTGGTCTCAAGTTTTCCAGCCCTTGTTTGAACCACAGGTGGTAAGAGGGATACCAGAAGCACTTCAGTCATCTTGTTTTTGAAATTGAAGGACATACATTTCTTTTAATGCACTGTAAAAACAAACTGAAAACGCTTCAGCGCTAAAATATCTTCATCACCCTTAGACTTCACTTCAATAATATCCAACTGATATTCAAATTTATCAGATGATTTTTGTTCAAATAAAATGATGTACGAACCAATACCTTTAAGTATAATAACTTTGTCAGTGACAGCCTCCAGTAATCTTGTATTTTGTCTTACGCTAGTGTACCAGCAACAATTCCCACCAAGATCACAATCCCCACAAACACGACTGCAATAATTATCCTCCTGTGTTGACTACACCCTGAAATGAAAAGAGATCAGTACAGTATTGGTACCATACAAAACTTTAACAATCCTAAAAATGTTGCTAACAACTTTGTTATTTAGATTTAATATGAGCAGAACTACTGTAGGACCAAAAGATTTAAGGAGCTGTGCCCATCCCTCTTTTTCTTTTAGTGCCGGCAGAATTTATTTTCTTTGACTGGATAAACAGTTTGGGGATTTAGGCGCTCAGCTTCTGGAACACAAAAGCTCTCTTAGTATCTGTTTTATTTTTCTTTGCTGCTGCTCTCACAGCGCTCTCAGTTGAAAATAGCTCATTTTATGGGATTCTACCGTTTTTGTCTGTGTCAACTCTTACTGTCCCCTTACGGACCAGTCAGAATCAAGAGGGGGCGGGACTTCTGATATCAGCTTTGTAAACAACAAAATTGGAGGAAAAATCAGCCTGTCTCTTTTCTGACCTTGCTCTGAGTTCCCAGTAATAAGTTTGTTTATAATGTTTGAATATTATGGTTTGTTCCAGTAAGTCTAGAGGAATACTGTTGAGTCTTTACTGTGATTTATTCCTGTTTTTATACCACAGAGAGAAGTAGAGGTGCTGTGAGCCAGTTTTTCTTACTAAACAACCGTTCCAGCTACTGAGGAGTGCACTGAAACTGAGGTTATGAGATTATTTCATATCAAAGAAAAAATGTAAGTGATCACGAGGCCTTAACCCTTAAGAGTTCCTTTAATATCCTACCGTATTTGTCCCTTAGGACAAAAAATATCCGCACACATACACACCCTTACATAAAACAGTAAAAGTATGAAATTTTGCACCATGCTTTGAATGAGAAACAGCAGCACCATCTGGTGGACAAATATAAAAATAGGAAAACTGAAAGCTAGTAGTCCAAAATAAAATTGTATTATAAATGAATGTATAAGTTAATGTTGAGATAAATGAGGTATCAAAAATTAAATTTTCACTGGTTTTCAAGGGGACGTTTTTAGTCCTAAGGAACAAATGTGTCTGTTTTTGTGTAGCTTTGCCATTTTAGGCTTATTTAAGGAAATTTGAGCTACATTCAACACAACCAAGATGGCCTGAAAATAAAAAACTGAATGGCTACCTAGGATCTTTAAAGGGTTAAAGATCGTTTACGTCATAATCTTCATGGAAAGAAGGGCCACATTGATACAAATATTTAACCTACATAAAACCATCTGAATGAAATTTACAGCAGATTTGAAAGGCTCAGAGTTAAATCTGAAGTTAACTTTTATATTATACTTACATTTAACGATAAGGCTACGGCTGGGAACCTGAATGAACAGAGGAGAGTAAAAAACAACAGTTACAGACGTACAATATTGGTGCATCATGAATTGAAATGATCAGACTGCTAAATCTAATTTTACCTCAGCATCAAGAAAATTCTTGATTTCATCCCATGCATTTTCATTGAGGTGAGACTCCAGACAACGTCCCTCGAAGAACAGAGTGTCCACAACCAGGTGGACCCTTGGGTCGTTGACCTGCCTCCTGCTCTCAGCCACAACATGACTACTGTTGAAGGAGTGATGCATCACCACAAGGATGATTGGTTTGTTATCTGTAATCACAGACAAGTCTTCACTGAAAGACCTCAAACAGGCAACAGGTAAAATTTACCCATTATTACAGTATAAATTTAACAAAGAGCTCTGGCTGTGGTAGCCATGTTGAAAGTAGTCTCTGAGTTATGATGTGGATGACGCAGCAACAGACAGAGGGTGTTTCCACCACATCTATTATTTATGTACTGGCATGAAAAACAGATGGAAAATCAATGATTTCTCAAGAGCTAAGACCAGTGTGGCAGTTCTTGGTATAAATGGCTATTTATCCAAAATCTGGATTTATACAAACAATTTTGATTTCAAAGTTCTACAAGGAATATCTGCCTTTATAAGTTAGACACAACTCAAAAAACAGCCTCAGGTTAATTTTACGCCATGACAGTTCTAGTGTTAAAGACCCTGTAAAGTGATAATAAATCTGTATTTAGGGTTGTTTTATGGAAGGCCAGTGTGTTATGAACCAGCAGGCAAAATTTCAGTTAAAAAACAAAAAATCAAATCATGAAAAATGAGGCATTAAAAATCTGCCCTAGGATGGTGTGGGCGTGTCTGTTGAACGAGCTGAAGCCACGCCCACTCACAAGTGCTGACTAGAGGAATCATCTGTCTGCTCTGCTGGACCTGTCGGCTCTCAATGTCAGTTTCCAGAGAAACGATGACATCTGTATCATAAGAGGCAGACATTTTAGAGCTAAGAAGTCTCAGTTTCATTTTCTCATCTGTATTTATCTCTTCAGGGCTTCCTTATATCTCATTTTAGGAGCATTTCAAAATAAAAGCCCCAAAGATGGCATGCTTTGTATCTTCATTGATGTGATTTAATGTTTTTTTTTTTTAAATATTAGCTCCATTAACTGCTAAGCTGTGCAATTATACAACAGCATAAAGAGCAGCTGCAGCCTTTTATGTTAGCAATACCAGAGCACATGTGTATTCTGGTACCACTTCAAGTGTAAATGCAGAAGTGCACTTTTCAGTGCATTTCTCCCTAATTATGAGAAATTTATAACTGAAAACAAGTATGGTAATTATGCCTTATGAGGCGGCATTTTATTAAACACAGTCCTCAATTTAAACTAGAAGACAGCAGAGATGGGCTGAGCTGGGCAGCGCTGGTCTGTTATTATTTTGATTGAGAGCCCCCTGGTGGGGAGTTTTACATACTGTTTCTTCAAAAAAAAAAAAACATATTGAAGAGAGTTAACTTGAAAACATCCTCCATGTTTACCTTTGAATGTTCAGGAAGAAATTGTCACGCATGTTCCTGATCCATCACCTACCTGGAATGTTCTCCAGAGCCTCGCCGATGTCCGTTCCAACTCTGGATGCGATGGGACAGAACAGCAGCGTGTAGTCACTTTGCACAGGAGGGTTCACCTCAATCTGTCCAGCATTTCTAAGTCTAGATACCCAGTGATGATGAGCTCCACTGGTGTTTCCAGACATGCGGACAGAAAACCTTTTCCAGGACACTGAAGACAGAAAACATGTTGAGTCATGATAAACTTTAAATGCTCTGAATTTAAGTATTTTATCAGGATGTCCCACTTAAGTACAATATTCTTCTACTCCTTCCTAAATGATCATTTTAGTTAATCTAAGCTGGAGCATCTAAGGAAGTCCATTTCTGCTTTAAAAGTAAAAAAGTTAAGTAATTAGAAATCGTTTTTATAAGATAGATCCTCTTTTGGTGGGAGCCATTCAACACAACAGAAACTAACTGTAAATACATACTGCTGCATAGTTCATTTCTACTTTAAATGTGGCTTTACATCAGAGTTTGCTCAGTACTCTTTCGCATGAGTCTAAATCAGTTTTCCATCTGATTTCATCTGACATTTAGTCTCTCATTATTGTGACTTTTTAATCTGATAGTTTTGACTTTTATTCAGTAATTGAGATTAATCTGTCATAATTACAACCCATTATCTCACAGTTTACTCTTTTTATCACATTATTGTTTACCTTTTATTTCCTGATTATGATTCAACATGTCATATTGTACATTTTTTCTCATGTTTTACTTTTAATCTCACCTTATATGATTTTTGTCTTTTTCTCATAATTTAGACATTTAGTCCTTTAATCTCGTGTTCAACTTTTAATCTCATAATTATGACGGACTTACTTATTATTTTACTTGTATCCTGATAATTATGACTTTTTACGTCCGCCAAGGAGGTTATGTGATCGGCGGGGTTTGTTAGTTAGTTAGTTTGTTTTTTAGCAACATAACTCAGAAAGTTGTGGACGGATTTTGATGACATTTTCAGGAAATGTCAGAAATGGTATAAGGAAGAACTAGTTAGATTTTGGGAGTGATCTGGATCACCGTCTGGATCCAGGAATTTTTTTAAAGGATTCTGTACTATTGGGAGATAGGGCTTATGGCGGAGGCCTGTGCTCTCCGAGTGCTTTACTAGTTCTTTTAATTTGGAGAGTTTTTAGAATTTCAACTTTTGGTCTCACAATTTTTACTTTTTTAAATCTAATTTTTCCCTTTTTTTTCATCATTTCAAATGATCTCAGAACCAAAAAGATAATCTTTCATTTCACTCTTTTTTGTCATTATTTGAATTTTTGTTTCTTTAAGATTTGTTTATAAGATATTCCTTTATCAGTTCCACAAATTTACATTAGCAAGAGTGGTGTGAACAGAGCATGCAATTAGGACAATGAATAAATACAAAACAGGAAATATAAAAACATAATTTACAAATTTAAAAAAAAAATTGAAAAATTATAAGTAGTATGCTTCAACTTTTGGTCTCACAATGTAGACTTTCTTATCTAATCATCTAAGATGACATCTGATTATTTTACTCATCTCATAATCAAAACCACAAATTTATATTTGGCTGTTTTTATGTTATGATTTGGCTTTTTTATTTTATAGAAATGACTTATTTAAAGATGTTTTCATCTTTTTATTTTATAATCTTGACTTTTAATCTTTTTATATTACTTTTACATAATTAAAATTTATAATCTCCTAATTTAAACTTTTTATCTTTACATTATTACTTTTATCCCATATTTATAACTTACTATCTCACATTTCGTCTATTTATGATTTTCTTTTTTTTTTCTTTTCAGTGGTATAAATGGGCTTCCATACAATCAGAGATTTATTCCTGGCATAGCCGTTATCTAAATATCTTTGATCCAAACAGCAGTGCTGATGATAAAATTTCTGTTTGGTGTGTATATTTGAATTCTGAAAGAAAAGCTTAAGACAATCATTTCAGCTGCAAATGAAATCAGAACATTTTCTGTCTCACCCCTTGGTCGTCCCTGTTCCACGTCCCTGGAGGAGGGATAAAAAAAGACATGAATCTTCAGTCAGCATCATTTAAAAAGAAATAACATGATCAGAAGCTGCCTTAAAGAAGTGATTTTAAATCATGCCTACTCACGGAATGGACTGATAATTTGTTTCCAAAACCTCTGGCATCCTTTCCCTTCGCCTGAGCTGATCCCTGTGTGGATATACTTTCACTTTTGTTCTGACTGGAGGAAACGCCTTTCCTGCAGGCTGACCCCGATCATAAAAAGCACGTAAGAGCCATATAACACTATCAGTGTGCTGGAGAAGATAACAAAAGTGTAAGACTCGAGAAGTTTATGTAACAGTGTTCATTTATTTCCCGTGCACTTTCAAACACTCTTCTTTCTTTAGATTACATCAACAGCTTTCTGTGTTACACCGCCCTCTAGTGGAAGTGGGAAGTGAAGGGAGGAAACACGGAGGATCAGACCTGTTTCTATGAGTGCTGACTCACTCACAATTTAACATGTTTTCAAAATAGATAATATAACTCTGGGAGAAAGACACAGAGGGAAATTTCTTATGCAACACCTCCCTATGCATCTGTAGATTATAACAAGGCCACAAAGCGGCTATGTGATAGACTTCTATAAAGCAATAAAATATGAATCATTACTTGTGCTGAAGTCAATAATTGAATGTAAAATATAAGAACGGCCTCATTCAGGCTTTTTCTTACAGTGCTGATTATGTTTTTCTCTGCCTCATTTCAATCAGAAACCTGTTATCCAAAATGTAAAGAAATTTATATGTATGTAAAATAATAAATCCCAATCATCGATATCAATCTTTATTTGTATGCCAGTTTATGACCTATTTATCTCACCGGCCATATTCCATGTCTGTTATCACCAGATGGATCCCTCTTGTAAAGCTTCAAAATGAAACGTTTGTTCGCAGTCAGAGAGTCGGACTGGATCAATCAGTGTCGTTGACTAGAAAGAGGAGGGAGCTTTGTACTCCGATCAACCCCTTTGGTGCCCTAAGAGGCAAGGCAAGTTTATTTGTATAGCACATTTCAGCAACAAGGCAATTCAAAGTGCTTCACACAGAACATTAAAGTACAATGACAAAGGGAAAAAGAAACACAATGGAAACATTTTAAACAAAACATGTAAATGGTGATAAAAACAGCAAATAAAACCCACAAAAGATAAAGACAGATATTAAAGTAAAAGTTAATATTTAAAAATTCACCGCAAAGTTGCCTCTTTCATGTGCCTGTGGATAAACACGATAAAGTGCCTGTTTCAAATCTATTTATTGCCTCACAATTGACCTATAAGTGGACAAAATTTGGCTTAGTACCCTCGTAAGCGCCCTCTAAATAGATAAAATTTGACTAATTGCCTTTTAAGTGCCCTAGAAATTAGCAAATAACTCTATTAAGTACTCTCTGTGCACAAAATTTGCCTGTTGCCCCTTAAGTGCTCTCTAAATGGACAAAATTTGGCTAAGTGCCCTCTTTGAAATTGAAATTTAACAAAGTGCCCTTATAAGTGCCCTCTGAATACACCAAATTTGACAAAGTGCCCTATTAATAGAGAATATTAAACTAAATTAATCTAAATTCCATTCTGTGGCCAAAAATTGACTCATTACCTCAGAAGTGCCCTTAACATTGACAAAAACTGACAAAGTGCTCTATAAATAGAAAACTATTTTGAAAAGTGCCCTTTAAGTAAATAAGTAGAATAAAGTTGGCAATGAGCCTTCTAAGTGCTCTCTAAAATAGACAAAATTTGCCAAAGAGCTCTCCTAAGGGCCCTCTCAGAGGACAATTTCTGACGAAGTGTCTCCAGGCTGCCTTTAAACCCCATCGCTGGTTTATGACGTGTTTGTTCTTTTATCAGGAGACATGCACGATGCAGACTCAACACGCTGCTCATGGATTTTTGTCAGTTAATACAGGTATGGAGATCCTCTTGTGTGTTTATATTACTATGTTGAGCTGTTTTTTCTTATGAATTGGTTGTTTCTATGCAGTAGTGTTTTTAAATTCTGTATAAATATTCTAGTGCCAATTTAGATGCATATCTGTGCATTTATTTTATTTAAGAGACATGGTAGACTGACATTTTCATCAGTAGTCTCAAATCGAAATGACACAAGACATAGACAAAACTCCCACATAACAAGGAATGCACCTCTATATACACACATTTATTTTTGAATATATATGTGTGTATATGCATGTATATAATGTATCTCTCTCTCGCTCTCTCTCTCTATATATATATATGCATGTGTGTTTTATAGATATATAAATGAAAATGTTTTGTTTTTTTTAATAGATGTGTGTGTGTTTGGGACTTGCCAAGCTCAACATGTCAACACACCTGTATCACTTGGCAGCCAAGGTCAAGCTTAACAGCATCTTTTTTGTGGAGGCCTTTTCAACCCTGATAATAACCCCAGACCACTGGCTGTTTCCGGGCATCCACAGCACGACCAGGGGCTCAGGGCAACACTGCTACCATCCTACAGTACCATAGGCCATGCTTTTTATTATTTATTTATTTTTATTTGACTTTATATACGCAGAAAAAAACTCAGTAAGATTAAAAATCTCATTTACAAGAGTGTCCTGGCCACGACAGGTAGCAGCACATTTAACAAAGACACAGACACAAAAAATGAAGAAATGAAGAAACCAAATATGAGTCACGGATCAGAAAGTCATCAGTCAAAACATCTACCACCTGATATATCATCCTCCAATGCCTTTAATCTACCTTTAAACAGATTTAAAGAGACCATCTCCTCAAGGTCTCCTGAAATGCTTACCCACAACGTCCACCCCTTACTGTGCCCTAAAGGAGGTGTGGACTTTGAATCTTTATCAACAGATTATTTTCTCTTCAGCGATTGACTGGTGACCAGTTTAGGGTGCACCCCACCACTTACCCAGTGATAGCTAGGATAGGCTCCAGCCCACTGTGACCCTAGATGGGACAAGTGGATGGATGCATTATTTTCTATATTTGAATGCAACCACATCCAAAGCACGACCACGGTAATGTTAGTCCTCCCTCCCGCTCTCAGGTGGTTTACCCACCATATCTTTGTCTTACTTCAGCCTCAATTTTTGGCCCAACATGCCAGAAGTTCTACACAGTACTGTATTCAAAGTATAAAATAGTTGTCCTGCAAACACTTTAGTTAACTCATCCTTTTTGCCTTTTAATGAGACATTTGCATATTGAGTCATCTGTGTACAAGCAATGCAGGCTTTTTCTAAAACAAATGGCAGATGATTAGTAAAACAGAAAGGTCCTAAACATCTACCTTGAGATACTCCACATGTAACATGCCCTCACTGACATGCTCCATAAGTACTTTTTTTCCAATTATGAGACAACTTTTATTGGTCAATAATTGTTTATTCATGAAGGAAAGCACACAATTCAGTTTTTAATGAGCAAAAAGCAGCAGAAATCCTTCTTTTACATGGCTATTTTGTCTTCATTATACACCAACAATATTGGATTGAACATAAATCATTAACAGACTTAGTTAAACATTCACATGCTACAAAAAGTACAAGTACTTATGTTGTAACATTAGAGCTGAATTTCTATCTTTGAATCCTCCTTTAAAAAACAATACTAACATATACATTTATACATATGCACTATTCACAAAAGGTTAGTATTACCTGGGGAATTCAGGTAATTTAATGACTGTATTAATTGTTTGTAGCGATGCATTCCCACAGGATTAAGCAGCACTGCCAGTATAATTCTGCATTTCATTATTTTGGAATCACTGCATCACGTATTAACAGCGGCTTTTAATCCCTCCTCACTAAATATTAAGCGACACATTTCCAGATTAAAATTGTGTTATGCATGACATGTATGGCTAAATAACACAAACACATGATCATACATGTAAAGAGATGCTTTTGGAGGCCAATCAGAGACTCTTTGAGTGTTCAGAGAGTAGATGTGCACACATGCATTTGGATAGTAGAGTTTAAAAGTATAAAATAGGCAAATTACAGTTATTTGTGAGTATTAACCAAAATAAACTAGAGAAAAAGCACAATCTATAGTCTATAGCATAGATGGCAATGTCCTACACAGCCTTAGTTTTTGACCAGAAAAAGATGCAGAAAAAGTCCCAAGGATTAACACTCAGTAAGCCAAAACCAAAAATGGATGAACATCCTTCAGAAAAGGGATCAGTGACAGCCTTTACCCAAAACACCTTTCGCAGAGTCCACAAATGTAGGATATCACCGACAAGATCACAGCCCACACAAGTTGTACAACAGCCATACCTGAAATGAAGAAAAATGATTGATACAGTGTTATATTGAGTATAATAAAAAAAAAACTTTAACAATTCTTAAATTTGTAATTTATCTGAGAAGTGTTCACAATAAAAGTTAACATATATAAAACCATCTGAATGAACATTTTAAACAGACTGAAACTCTCTGAGTTAATTCTGAAGTTAACTTTTATATCATACTTACAGCAATCAGTGTTGCCGCGGCTAGGAACCTGAATGAACAGAGGAAAAAGTAAAAAACAACAGTTACAGACGTACAATATCAATGCATCATGCATTGAATTAATCAGACTGCTAAATCTAGTTGTACCTCAGCATGGCCACGGACACCAAGAAACTTCTTGATTTCATCCTGTGCGATATCATTGCGGTTAGACGGCAGAGGCTGTCCCTCGAAGAACAGAGTGTCCACAACCAGGTGGACCCTTTGGTCGTTGACCTGCCTCCTGCTCTCAGCCACAACATGATCTTTGTTGAAGGTGTGATGCATCACCACAAGGATGATTGGTTTGTTATCTGTAAACACAGACAAGTCTTCACTTAAAGAATCAGAAATAAAAACAACAAGGAGAGATCATTTGTTTTCTTCTCAATATTTGGCTCATATAACCAGTATCGCCACATCTTCAAATACCTGAAACAGCCAACAGGTAAAATTTACCCATTATTTGTGGGGATGCTGAGCATCCACACTATTGATATTTCTTTAATAATAGTGGGGATGCTGAGTAAGCACTCAGAAACTCAGAAACCACTTCAGGTTAGTTTTATGCCATGGCAGTTCTAGTGTTAAAGACCCTGTAAAGTGATAATAAATCTGTATTTAGGGTTGTTTTATGAAAGGCCAGTGTGTTATGAACCAGCAGGCAAAATTTCAGTCAAAAAACAAAATTCTAAGTTTGTAAAATTAAGTTCAAATCATGAAAAATGAGGCAGCTCTCAATGTCAGCTTCCAGAGAAACCATCACATCTGTATCATAAAAGGCAGACATTTTAGAGCTAAGAAGTCTCAGTTTCATTTTCTCGTCTGTATTTATCTCTTCAGGGCTTCCTTATATCTCATTTTAAGAGTTATGTGGAGTTAAGTCTCTCTCCAGTTTATGAGATGTCTTTGTTGTTAAGTTGCTGGTCAGTGTATTTTCTGGCAGATCCATTTCCTGGTAAAACCAGATGCAAAAACCAGGAAAAACTCTCATAATTCTGTTTTTGACCACAAATGGAAAAAAATTATTCATTTTGGTCCCAAAAACGATAAAACAAATAACAATGTTTTAAAAAATAGGGTAAATTTTTTTTAATTCAGTTATTTAGTTGTCTTCATTTAAAGACATTCTTGAGGAAAAGGAAATCATGTGACCATTGGGAAAGGTGAGCATTTCAAAATAAAAGCCTCAGTGATGGCATGCTTTGTATCTTCATTGATGTAATTTAATGGTATTTTTTTTAAATATCAGCTCCATTAACTGCTAAGCTGTGAAATTATACAACAGCATAAAGAGCAGCTGCAGCCTTTTATGTTAGCAATACCAGAGCACATGTGTATTCTGGTACCACTTCAAGCGTGAATGTAGAAGTGCACTTTTCAGTGCATTTCTCCCTAATTATGAGAAATTTATGACTTAAAACAAAAATAGATTGTTTGGTAAATATCCCTTATGAGGCGGCATTTTATTAAACACAGTCCTCAATTTAAACTAGAAAACAGCAGAGATGGGCAGCGCTGGTCTGTTATTATTTTGATTGAGAGCCCCCTGGTGGTGGAGTTTTACATACTGTTTCTTAAAAAACACACACTTAAGAGAGTAAACTTGAAAACATCCTCCATGTTTACCTTTGAATGCTCAGTAAGAAATTGTCACGCATGTTCCTGATCCATCACCTACCTGGAATGTTCTCCAGAGCCTCGCCGATGTCCGTTCCAACTCTGGATGCGATGGGACAGAACAGCAGTGTGTAGTCACTTTGCACAGAAGGGTTCACCTCAATCTGTCCAGCATATTTAAGTTTAGATACCCAGGGAAGATGAGCTCCATTGGTTTTTCCAGACACGCGGACAGAAAACCTTTTCCAGGACACTGAAGACAGAAAACATGTTTGAGTCATGATAAACTTTAAATGCTCTGAATTTAGGTGTTTTATTGGGTTGTCCCACTTGAGTACAATATTCTTCTTCTCCTTCCACCCCTGCCTAAATTATCATTGTAGTTGAACTAAGCTGAAGCATCTGATTTCCACTTCTGCTTTAAAAGAAAAAAAGTTAAGTAATTAGAAATAAAAATAAAACTAATCACAATACAAAATGATGGTAGTAGATGTTTAAGGGATAAAAAGTAATAATCATGAGATAAAAGTCTTCATTTAAAATAAAAAGTCTAAACTCTGAGAAAAAATATTAAAGTGTGAGAACGTATCGTTATTTAGAGATTATGATTAAGTTTTGAGATAAAAAGTCAAATTTGGAGATGAATAGTCAGGAATTATGAGATCTTTTTTATAATATAGATCCTCTTTGGTGGGAGCCATTCAACACAACAGAAATTAAATGTAAAATACATACTGCTGCATCGTTCATTTCTACTTTGAACATGGCTTTACATCAGAGTTTGCTCTGTTCTCTTTCATGTGAGTCTAAATCAGTATTTCATCTGTTTTCATCTGAGATTTAGTCTCTCGTTATTGTGACTTTATAATCTGATAGTTTTGACTTTTATTCAATAATTCAGATTTTTATGTCATAATGACATCTTACTGTCTCATAGTTCACTCTTTTATCCCATAATTTTTTACTTTTTATTTCCTGATTATGGTTTACCATGTCATGTTGTACATCTTTTCTCATATTTCTGACAGTGTTAATTTCGTCAACTAAAACTATGACTAAAAATGTTCATCGACAGCCTTTTTTTCCATGACAAAAACTAGACAAAGACCAACAAAAAATAGATCTTTGATGATTTAAACTGACTAAAACTAAGTTTAGTTTTTGTCAAGATGACTAAGAGTCATCTTGACATCTTGATAAAAAATGTGAGGACTTTTTATAAAGAAAAACTAGACTAAAACTAAAAAGGATAGAAATGACTAAAATGCATTTAATTTAAAGACTAAAACTTAGACTAAAATTTAAAATAGCTGCCAAAATTAACACTGATTCCTGACCTTTAATCTAAACATATTAATTTTTTGTCTTTTTCTCACAATTTAGACATTAAGTCCAAATCTCATAATTATGATGGACTTCCTTATTGTTTTACTTTTATCCTCATAATTATGAGGGACTTCCATTGTTATTTTACTTTGATCTCATAATTAGAGCTAACTTCTTTGGTTTTTACTTTTAATCTCAAAATCATGGTGGACTTCCTCATTGTTTTACTTTTGATCTCATAATTTAAAAAAAAAAACCTTGCACATCATTTTAAATAATTTTGACTTTTAGAATTCTAGAATTTATAGAATTTCAACTTTTGATCTCACAATTTATACTTTTTTGAAATCTCATTATTTACATTTTTTTTCATCATTTTGACTAATCTCATAATCAAAACCAGAATTTTATATTTTACTCTTTTTTTGTCATAATTCAAATTTTTATTTTGAAAAAAACTTTTTTCATTGTTTAAGATAAGATAGGATGAAATGAGATGAGATATTCCTTTTTTAGACCCACAAGGCCAAGGGAGAAATTCCAAATTTACATCAGCAAGAGTGGTGTAAACAAAGCATACAATTAGACACATAGAACAATAAATAGAGTAAGAACATGCAATTAGGACCATCAATAAATTCAAAATAGGACATATAAAAATGTTATTTACAAATTTAAAAAAATTATAGAAAAATTATAAATAGTTTTTACAGCTATTGTGTACATGTTGGATATATTACGGATTGGATAGTGGAGATAATGATATGAACTCCTATATTCATATAGCTACATACACAAATATAGATACAAACATGTGTACAGATTATGAATATAAATATTATTTATTGCACTGGGACTGTTTGGAGCAGATTTTGTTGTGGAGTTTCACAGCTGCAGGAAGCAAAGTCCTGCAATAAGCCCTATCTCCTTCACACACTTGGGGTGGAGCATCCTGTCACTAATGGAGCCCTCAGTAGAGAGAGTGTGTGTTGGAAGGGGGGGGGGGTCTTTGTCCATCATGGAGGACAGCTCAGCTGTCATCCCAGGACAGCATGGGTTTGTCCAGCCTGTGATTTTAATCTCATAATCTTGACAATATCTGTTAAACATAACTTTTTCTAATAATCAAGACTGATAATCTCATAATTTAGACTTTTATCTCATAATTGCAAATAACTGTCATATTCATCTATTATTAAAATTAAGTATAATATAGATATAATATAATTAAATCTAATATTCTTTTAGTCTTATTATTTCTCAGAATTAAAACCTTTGATCTCACTGCAGACTTTTTCATCTAATCATCTAAATTTACATCTCATTATTTAGACTAATCTCATAATCAAAACAACAAATTTATATTCGGTTGTTTTTGATGTTATGATTTGACTTTTTATTTCATCATCTTCACTCTTTATCTCTTAAATATTACTTTTTTCATAACTAAGATTTATAATCTCCTGATTAAACTGTTTATCTTTACATTATGACTTTTATCCCATAATATAACTTATCTCACATTTTGACTTTTATGATTTTCTTTTTTTTTTCTTTTCAGTGGCATAAATGGGCTTCCATACAATCAGAGATTTATTCCTGGCATAGCCGTTATCTAAATATCTTTGATCCAAACAGCAGTGCTGATGATAACATGTCTATTTGGTTAGTATATTTGAATTCTGAAAGAAAAGCATAAGACAATCATTTCAGCTGCAAATGAAATCAGAACATTTTCTGTCTCACCCCTTGGTCGTCCCTGTTCCACGTCCCTGGAGGAGGGATAAAAAGGACATGAATCTTCAGTCAGCATCATTTAAAAAGAAATAACATTAATCTGATCAGAAGCTGCCTTAAAGAAGTGATTTTAAATCATGCCTACTCACAGCATGGACTGATAATTTGTTTCCAAAACCTCTGGCATCCTTTCCCTTCGCCTGAGCTGATCCCTGTGTGGATATACTTTCACTTTTGTTCTGACTGGAGGAAACGCCTTTACTGCAGGCTAACCTACAGATAGCTGATCATAAAAAGCACATAAGAGCCATATAACACTATCAGTGTGCTTCAACATATTTTCTAAATAGATAATATAACTCTACGAGAAAGACACAGAGGGAAATTTCTTATGTACCACCTCCTTCTGCATCTGTAGTTCTGATAGACTTCTATAAAGCAATAAAATATGAATCATTACTTGTGTTGAAGTCACTGGCATGTAAAATATAACAACAGCTTCATTCAGGCTTTTTCTTACAGTGCTGATTATGTTTTTCTCTGCCTCATTTCAATCAGAAACCTGTTATCCAAAATGTTGAAAAATATATCTATAGCCTATAAAATAATAAATCCCGATCATCGATGTCAATCTTTATTTGTTTTCCAGTTTATGACTTATTTTATCTCACCGGCCATATTCCATGTCTGTTATCACCAGAGGGATCCCTCTTGTAAAGCTTCAAAATGAAACGTTTGTTCGCAGTCAGAGAGTCGGACTGGAGCAAGTTGACAAAATTTGGCTGCGAACCCTCTTAAGTGCCCTCTTAATAGATAAAATTTGACTAATTGCCTTTTAAGTACCCTAGAAATAGACACAATTTAGTGCCCTCTCAATGCACAAAATTTGGCTAAGTGCCCTCTTTAAAATTAAAATGAAACAAAGTGCCCTCCTAAGCAGGGGCAGGGCAAGGAGTTGCCAACATTAGGGGCTTAGCCCAAGACTAGAGGAGTCTGGGAAAATTCTCCTGGTGAGATTTTCCTGTTTTACAGATGCTATTTCATTGTGCCATTTTTATTCATGAAATGCACATATTTTATTTGTTTTAGAACTTGAAGTACCTCTTAAAACAATTTTGATCCTTTTAAAGTGTTGAGTAGCCCATATACCTTATCTAATAACAAACATATAAGTGTTGAGTTTACACCTGTCACCCTATTACGTATGTTTTTAAGATTCCCAAAGGCAAATAGCATAATGGAATTTCAAATGGGACTCATCATCTATACTCTGATCAATTCCTTTGACTCACTCTGCTCTCGCTTCATCCTCTAATCTTCTTTTATTCTGTCCCTTTCTCTCTCTGCTCCACTCTTTTACTCCTGGATGGAAGTTTGCTCCACTGAAAGAGGAAGATATAAAAAGAAGGAGTTTTAGATTTATGACCATTACACTGCTATTAAAAGATCAAGTCTTGTATGTACCTTAGTCACATCAATGAACTGTTTCCCATGATTGGAGTCAATAAGGTCAGACTAAATCATCCTAACACAAAATCAAACCATCTTTCTAGAGTCTAAAAGCCACATAATATTTTTCTATATAAGATCCATGTTAAGTTAGAAATCAAATCCTGTCAGACTTTCTTAACAGCCAATAGTTTAAAGAATAAAAAAGTTCGTGTTTCCTATCTGATTTGAACCTCTCCAGTCTACAGTCAGCTCACACTTCAGAAGAAACACAGTGAAGAGTTGACCCAGGCTAAATCATGACCATGACCTCGGACTTGTGCTGATCGGTGCAGCACCAGCAGACATCAGCGATGCTTTGATATGGTGAAGGGGGAGTGAGCTGGGGGACAGATGTAGTCTGACAAAGTTTGCTTATGAACTTCACCAAAAGACCCCGTTTTTAAATATATTTTTTCGGCTCTCTGACAACTTTACCTGCATATTTTGAAGACCTGTTCCTGTAGACGTAGTGATGTAGTTACGTAGGTGCGTTACGTGGGCGCGTGGCGTTCGCTTTGTTCAAACAGACCTTAGTCAGAGGTAGATCATTAAATCACTGATAAATGTGTTTAAAAGTTGTTTATTGTGACTAAAATGGAGCCAAACTGATGTGCTGAGTTCTTTTTAATGTTCAACACATTTTGCATCAGTTTGGGAAGTTTCTGAGTCTGTTAAATTAAGTTATTGATCAATCTTGTCTCGTGTTTAACAGCTAAAGCAAGCGTGAAAACATAGCTTCCTTGCTAGGTGGAACCCCATCGCAGGCCTATGACGTGTTTGTTCTTCTATCAGGAGACATGCATGATGCAGACTCAACACACTGCTCATGGATTTCTGTCAGTTAATACAGGTATGGAGATCCTCTTGTGTGTTTATATTACTATGTTGAGCTGTTTTTTCTTATGAATTGGTTGTTTCTATGCAGTAGTGTTTTTAAATTCTGTATAAATGTTCTAGTGGCAACTTAGATGCATATCTGTGCATTTATTTTATTTAAGAGACATGGTAGACTGACATTTTCATCAGTAGTCTCAAATCAAAATGACACAAGACATAGATAAAACTCCCACATAACAAGAAAAGCACCTCTGTATACATACCTTTATTTATGAATATATACATGTGTGCATGTATAATGTATCTCTCTCTCTCTCTCTCTCTCTCTCTCTCTATCTATCTATCTATATATATATATATAATATATGTGTGTGTGTGTGTGTGTGTGTGTGTTTCATACATTTATAAATGAGAATGTTTTGGTTTTAGTTTTGTTTTTTTTAAATAGATGTGTGTGTGTTTGGGACTTGCCAAGCTCAACATGTCAACACACCTGTATCACTTGGCAGCTAAGGTCAAGCTTAACAGCATCTTTTTTTGTGGAGGCCTTTTCAACCCTGATAATAACCCCAGACCACCGGCAGTTTCCGGGCATCCACAGCACGACCAGGGGCTCAGGGCAACACTGCTACCACCCTACAGTACTATACGCCATGCTTTTTATTATTTATTTATTTTTATTTGACTTTATTTAAGCAGAAAAAAACTCAGTGAGATTAAAAATCTCATTTACAAGAGTGTCCTGGCCACGACAGGTAGCAGCACATTTAACAAAGACACAGAAACAAAAAAAAACAAAGAAATGAAGATACCAAATATGAGTCACAGATCAGAAAGTCATCAGTCAAAACATCTACCACCTGATATATCATCCTCCAATGCCTTTAATCTACCTTTAAACAGATTTAAAGAGACCATCTCCTCAAGGTCTCCTTAAATGCTTACCCACAATGTCCACCCCTTACTGTGCCCTAAAGAAGGTGTGGACTTTGAATCTTTATCAACAGATTATTTTCTCAGCGATTGACTGGTGACCAGTTTAGGGTGCACCCTACCACTTACCCAGTGGCTCCAGCCCACTGTGACCCTAGATGGAACAAGTGGATGGATGTATTATTTTCTATATTTGAATGCAACCACATCCAGAGCACGACCACGGTAATGTTAGTCCTCCCTCCCGCTCTCAGGTGGTTTACCCACCACATCTTTGTCTTACTTCAGCCTCAATTTTTGGCCCAACATGCCTACAAGTTCTGCACAGTACTGTATTCAAAGTATAAAATAGTTGTCCTGCAAACACTTTAGTTAACTCATCCTTTTTGCCTTTTAATGAGACATTTGCATATTGAGTCATCTGTGTACAAGCAATGCAGGCTTTTTCTAAAACAAATGGCAGATGATTAGTAAAACAGAAAGGTCTTAAACATCTACCTTGAGGTACTCCACATGTAACGTGCCTTTACTGACATGCTCCATAAGTACTTTTTTCCCAATAATGAGACAACTTTTATTGGTCAATAATTGTTTATTCATGAAGGAAAGCACACAATTCAGTTTTTAATGAGCAAAAAGCAGCAGAAATCCTTCTTTTACATGGCTATTTTGTCTTCATTATACACCAACAATATTGGATTGAACATAAATCATCAACAGACTTAGTTAAACATTCATATGCTACAAAATGTACAAGTACTAATGTTGTAACATTAGAGCTGAATTTCTATCTTTGAATCCTCTTTTCAAAAACAATACTAACATATACATTTATACATATGCACTATTCACAAAAGGTTAGTATTACCTGGGGAATTCAGATAATTTAATGACTGTACTGATTTTTTGTAGCAATGCATTCCCACAGCAGCACTGCCAATATAATACTGCATTTCATTATTTTGAAATCACTGCATCACGTATTAACAGCCGTACTCCCACAGAGCAGCTTTAAAACCCTCCTCACTAAATATTAAGCGACACATTTCCAGATTTAAATTGTGTTATGCATGAAATGTACGGCTGAATAACACAAACACATGATCAGACATGTAAAATAGACAAATTAAAGTTATTTGTCAGTATTAACCAAAATAAACCAAAGAAAAAGCACAATCAGTAGTCTACATCTTTGATGGCAATGTCCAGCACAGCCTTAGTTTTTGACCAGAAAAAAAGAAAGACAGAAAACATAGTGCACTATTAGTGGACCTGAATGAATCACGGTACATGCGATTAATCTTGAAAGCCCTAAAACAAAGCCTTCATTTTTGTCATTCAGCTGATCAGGTGGCACTTTACTACAATCTAGTTCTGATTAAGACATCTGAGGCATCAAATTATTTTCAGTTCACATTAAGGTGCTTTGACTAAAAAGCATCACGGTTTAACACTCAGTATGCCAAAACCCAAAATGGATGAACATCTTTCAGGAAAGGGGAGGGAAATCAAAGACCACTGAAAAGCGCTGGCACTAGAAGACCTTCATCACCCTTAAACTTCAATTAAGAAATTCAAGAATATACAACTTATATTTAATTTTATCAGATGATTCTTGTTTTACTGAACAGATTTCATGTGTAAACCTGTAGCTTGAAGAATACCTGATATGATAGTCAAATGACTGTGAACTTTGTTGGTGACAGCCTTTACCAAACTAAGCTCTTGTAGAGTACATAAAACAGAATTATCACTAAGATCCCAACCAACACAAAAGGTACAACAATGTTCATCTTCTTGTTCTTCATACCTGAAATGAAGAAAAAAGATTGTTACAGTACTGTATTGGGTATAATACAAAAAACTGAACAATCCTTAAACGAGGGCCCGACCACTAATCTGCCGGATGATTATAACCTATTAAAAGTAAATATCAGTATCAGCCAAAAGTTGGTCCATGGATGCCGACGTTAACACTTGTGTTTTCAGTGATAAAAGAGGGAATACGACTTGGTTTTACTTCGACATGATGTCTGTGTTCTATTATTTATCCAGTAGAGGGCGCTCTGACTCCTTTCATGTCACATGCTCCATATTTTCCTCTTTACAGCAGAGTGAACTAGAGCTCAGAGCAGCTTGGCTATGCATCAGATTTACTGAAGAGAACAGTTTGCTTCAGTGGTGAGTTTATAACTAGTTTGTGAAATAAATAACTCCAGCTAAAGTTAGGATAACCTAGCTTAACATTAGCAAGCTTTAAACTTTAGCTGAGTCAGTAACGACACAATGACTGTTATGGTGCAATATCACACAGTAATATTACGCTCTCTCGTTTCTGGTGGATTCATGTTGTTTTTATTTGAGACGCATTTGTACTTTTACTGGAGTACAGTGTTTGTGTTCTTCATAATAATAATAAATTCGTCATTGGTAAATACTCTCACTGACCACTTCATTAGACACATCCATGCAATGTAATGCGCACCAATAACTACATCTCACTTTCCCAGAGGCTGCTGAATTTTTGCACAGCATTTTGGTCATAATAGTTTCTTTTATGTTTTGTTTTCTTTTTGTTTGTTTGTTTGTTTGGTTGGTTGGTTTTTTTGTTTTTTTTACAATAAAAGTATTTAAAATAGTACAATGTTCTGCCCTCAGTTTACACCATGTTCCAACTTATTATGCAAATTGTATTTTAATGTCATAAACATTCAAATTTTTGTTTTTCAATTAAACTCATGGATGGTGTTGTGTCTCAGGGTTCTGTGGATCACTGAACTCAATCTCAGACACCTGTGATCATTAGTTTGCCAGGTGAGCCCAATTACAGGAAAACTACTTAAGAAGGATGTTCCACATTATTAAGCAGAACACAGGTTTCAATATGTAAAAGAAAAAGGATTTCTCTTCTGCAGAAGGCCTCAAATAGTGCAACACTTTGGACAAAGAATAAAAACATTAGATATTTCTTGAAAAATTAAGAGTGATCATTGTACTGTGAAGAAATTTGTGGCTGATTCAGAGCACAGACGGTTTCATGCAGATAAAGGCGTAAGGAAGAAGGTTTCTGACAGAAAAATGCATGGGATTAAGAGAGCACTGCTAAAATGCCATTACAAAGCAGTAAACAGGTATGTGAAACTGCTGGTGCCTCTGGAGTCCCACCAACCTCAAGGTGTAGGATCCTCTAGAGGCTTGCAGTCGTGCGTAAACCTACTATTCAGCCACCCCTAACCAATGCTCACAAGCAGAAACGGTTGCAGTGGGCCCAGAAATACATGAAGACTCATTTTTAAACTGTCTTGTTTACTGATGAGTACCGTGCAACCCTGGATGGTCCTGATGGAGGAGTAGTGGATGGTTGGTGGATGGCCACCATGTCCAGACAAAGCTGTGATGTCAGCAAGAAGGTGGCAGAGTCATGTTCTGGCCCAGAATCATGAGGAGAGAGCTGGTAGGCCCCTTTAGGGTCCCTGAAGGTGTGAAAATGACCTCTGCAAAGCATATAAAGCTTCTGGCTGTCTACCATGGTACAAAAAGAAGAACAGTGCCTTCTGTAGAAAAAATTGTCTTCATGCATGGCAACGCACCATCTCATGCTGCAAAGAATAGCTCTGAGTCATTGGCTGCTATGGGCATAAAAGGAGAGAAACTCATGGTGAGGCCCCCATCCTCCTCATCCTGGTGTGGGCCCAGGTGATATCAAAGAAGGGCTCCTATGTTAACATGTAACTTGGCCTGTTCAGATTTTTTTTTTTTTGATTGAAATAGCTTTGATTTCAGTAAATATGACCTCCTAATGCTGCAAATTCAACAAATGACTATTTTCAGTTCTTTACAACCCCAAAAAATGTTTTTAAAACTCTGTCATGCTTAATAATGTGGAACAGTGCATTTTGAGGTTTTTATTTAAAATAATAATAATAATAATAGTTGTGATTATGAAGTTTTTTCAAAAACATGTGATTTATGCTCTAACAGCTGATGACTTGAAAAATATTCCGACTGTCATTTGCATTCATATTTAGGAAAATAAGAGAAAAATATCATTTGTATAATAAGTTGGAATGCAGTGTATGTATGTTTAACACACTTGAACTTTATTCAAGGAATCAGAAGCAGTTTTTGTTTTATTTATTTGTTAATCTGGAAAAAAAACTAAGAATTTAATTGGCTGATGGATCAGTTATCAGAATTATTCTTAGGTAATATCTGCCCCCAAAAATCTGTATCAGTCAGGCCCTATTGAAAGCTTTTGGAATTATTTGTGATAATTTGGGTACTCAACTTGAAAATATCTTTACATAACATAGGTTGTGGAACATTTAACTAGATATTTTAGTGAAAAAAACTGACATATTGTACCCTTCAAGCAAATAAAAAGCATGGAGAAGAATATTAAACAGGCTGAACAGTTACTACAGAGGGAAGTGGAGGTGATGTGAGCCAGTTTGTCTTACTAAACAACCGTACATGCTGCTGAGAAGTGCACTGAAACTGAGGTTATGGATGATTCAGTGAACACAAGACCTTAAAGATTGATTGTTTACTTCACAATGTTCATGGAAAGAAGGGCCACAAAAAAAAATGTGTCTGAATGAACATTTATAACAGACTTCAAAGTCTCTGAGTTAAATCTGAAGTTAACTGTTATATTATACTTACAGTTATCAATGAAACCATGGCTGGAGACCTGAATGAACAGAGGAAAGAGGAAAAAAAACAACAGTTACAGACGTACAACATTAGTGCATCATGCATTTAATTCATCAGACTGTTAAATCTAGTTGTACCTCAGAACGGCCTTGGACACCAAAAAACTTCTTGATTTCATGCCATGCGATTTCATTGTGGTTAGACTCAAGAAGACGTCCCTCGAAGAACAGAGTGTCCACAACCAGGTGGACCTTTGGGTCATTGACCTGCCACCTGCTCTCAGCCACAACATGATCTTTGTTGAAGGTGTGATGCATCACCACAAGGATGACTTCTTTGTCACCAGCTGTAAACACAGACATGTCTTCACTTAAAAATATCAGAGAAAAGTCAATAAAGTGAGATCACAAACCCAATATGTATAGATACATTTTTGAAAATGTTTATTTTAAACAATGAAGTTATTTCAGAAGCAATTCATCCATAGAAGCATGAATCTGAATATGAGGCTGCAGCTATATGTTATAATGGAGGAGGCTGGGGTGGAGGAGGTGAAGCTTGACCAGCAGCAGCAGTGTTACATTAGCATTAATGCAAGCAGGGATCAGTGAGCAGTAGGTCATATTTAAATGGGCCGCTGTGTTG
The DNA here is from genome assembly GCF_018320785.1 of Cheilinus undulatus. Taxonomy (NCBI): domain Eukaryota; kingdom Metazoa; phylum Chordata; class Actinopteri; order Labriformes; family Labridae; genus Cheilinus; species Cheilinus undulatus. The sequence goes on along the minus strand of NC_054878.1, from coordinate 42,167,367 downwards.
AGAGAAAGAGCTGTGATTGGCTGTGGGAGCTGGGAGGCAATAATTGGTATCAGCTGGCTATCAGGTGATTGTGGCTGGAGGTTTGACTCATCAGTTTTAGATAGAATGAACTTGGGCAGAGCAATTAAAAAAACATCTAACTGCAATTATTCTTGCCTATATTGCAAATTTGATACCCATTGCTTTACTGAAGGGGATTATATTTTTTATATCACTTTTTTAAATTTAAGAAAAAACATACATAAAACGAGAAAAGGAGGATTTTTGTAAAGCATTCTAAAAGAAAAACATTTGAATATTTGCATAATGTGCACAAAATGTTCAACTTCAGGAAATATTGCAACTTCTGCTATTTGTAAATTGCAGCAGGCCATATTGCGATTTCGTCTGATTTGTGATAAATTGCCCAGCCCTAGTTTGAAGGACAGAAGTTTAAGGTTATAACTACAATTAATAATCCGTACCAGCTAAAATGAATTTGTAACTATCAGCAAAAATCCAACATCATTCATCACTAAAGACTGATGCTTAGTGAGAAATGAGCCAAAAATGTTCCTGATCCATCACCTACCTGGAATATTTTCCAGAGCCTCACTGATGTCTGTTCCAACTCTGGATGTGATGGGACAGAACAGCAGGATGTAGTCACTGTCCTCAGCAGAGTCCACCTTAACTTGGCCAATACCTTCAAATCTTGATACCCAGTGAAGATGAGCGTCATTGGCCCCTCCTGACAGGTGGACATAGAACTTTCTCCTGGACACTGAAGACAGAAAACATGCTTGAATCACTTAAATGTTTTGAATTTACACACATGGACACAGCTGTTGGTACGCTTCTGTACGCTTTTAGATAAAAGAAACAATGGTGTCTGAAATAACTTAAAACTGACAAATTATAAATAAAAATTTACTGAAAAATTAATTAAAGAAAATGAGGTACTGCTTTTGAATTGTGGTTCAACAGATCATTAAAAAATTAAACTCACGTAATTCTCCGTGTGTGTATCAATATATGTATGTGTATATATACATATATACAATATATATTGCCAAAAGTATTCGCCCACCTGCCTTGACTCACATATGAAGTTGAGTGACATCCCATTCTTAATCCATAGGGTTTAATATGACGTCGGTCCACCCTATGCAGCTATAACAGCTTCAACTCTTCTGGGAAGGCTTTCCACAAGGTTTAGGAGTGTGTTTATGGGAATTTTTCACCATTCTTCCAGAAGCGCATTTGTGAGGTCACGCATTGATGTTGGACGAGAAGGCCTGGCTCTCAGTCTCCGCTCTAATTCATCCCAAAGGTGTTCTATCAGGTTGAGGTCAGGACTCTGTGTAGGCCAGTCAAGTTGATCCACACCAAACTCTCTCATCCATGTCTTTATGAACCTTGCTTTGTGCACTGATGCACAGTCATGTTGGAACAGGAAAGGGCCACCCCCAAACTGTTCCCACAAAATTGGAAGCATGGAATTGTCCAAAACCTCTTGGTATGCTGAAGCATACCAACAAGAAAACATGGCCCCTTAGCACTGGAACTAAGGGGCCAAGCCCAGCTCCTGACCAACAACCCCACACCATAATCCCCCCTCCACCAAACTTTACACTTGACACAATGCAGTCAGACAAGTACCGTTCTCCTGGCAACCACCAAACCCAGACTCGTCCAGATGGAGAAACGCGATTCATCACTCCAGAGAACACGTCTCCACTGCTCTAGAGTCCAGTGGCGGCTTGCTTCACACCACTGCATCTGACACTTTTAATGCACCTAGTGATGTATGGCTTGGATGCAGCTGCTTGGCCATGGAAACCCATTCCATGAAGCTCTCTACGCACTGTACTTGAGCTAATCTGAAGGCCATGTGAAGTTTGGAGGTCTGTAGCGATTGACTCTGCAGAAACTTGGTGACCGCTGCACACTATGCACCTCGGCATCCGCTGACCCCGCTCCGTGATTTTACGTGGCCTACCACTTTGTGGCTGAGTTGCTGTTGTTCCCAATCACTTCCACTTTGTTATAATACCACTGACAGTTGACTGTGGAATATTTATTAGCGAGGAAATTTCACGACTGGACTTGTTGCACAGGTGGCATCTTATCACAGTACCACGCTGGAATTCACTGAGCTCCTGAGAGGGACCCATTCTTTCACAAATGTTTGTAGAAACAGTCTGCATGCCTAGGTGCTTGATTTTATACACCTGTGGTCATGGAAGTGATTGGAACACCTGATTTCAATTATTTGGATGGGTGAGTAAACACTTTTGGCTATATATATATATATATATATATAAAATCCTTGTTTTGAGGGGCAGACATGGATTTCCATACAAAACAGAGCTGGAACCACCTCTTTTTACTGAGCCACTGAATTGTTAAAAAAAAAAGCAAATACGCTACTAACTGCTATTTGGTTTGTCTTTCGCTCTTAAACGCTGCTTTTGAGATGTTTAATTAAATTATTCAAATTTGAAATGTTTGCTGAATGTTGTTTGCATAGCTTCTGTCTAAATATTTTTGATCAAAACAAGACAATGAAGACGTTTCTCTTTTGTGTGGCATATTTCCATTTTGATAGAAAAGTGTAAGCGAATCATTTTAGCAATAAAGGAAAAGAGTAAGTTTTCTGTCTCACCTCTTGGTCTTTCTTCGTCCATGTCCCTGGAGGAGGGATAGAAAGATTTTTTTAGACTATGTCGTATAAGAATAATTAAAGTTAATCTGATGAGAAGCTGCACTGTCATAACTGCTCTGTACCAGCTTCAGTCCAGCAAAACAGACAAAATTGAAAATACCTTAGCAGAACATAACCTCTATTTCTCCATTTCCTTGTAGAGATTCTGAAGTTAAACGGTTTTAGAGTAAATAATGCCTACTTACAAAAAGGACTGATAATTTGTCAGTAAAGTCTCTGAAATTTTCCTCCCGTGCGCTGCTGCTCCCTGTCTGTGAAACACTTTCACTATTGTTTTACTGGATGACACGCATTTCCTGTTGAATGACCTGCAAACAGAGATTACATATGAGCCATATAACACTATCAGTTTGAAGGAAAAGATAAGACAAGAACCAAGTCCAATGATTTTATGGGACTGTAGAGGCTAAGCCAATGCTTGAAGCCCCTGAGGTGCTTCATTGGGATTTATCTAATTGACGGAGAGGGATCCAACTGCAATCAAGATGGCCGACTCTATATATCCAATCCATGCTGGAAGTCCCAAGCGGAAGTTTCTTCTTCATGTTGGACTCAGCTGCCAGTGTTTGTCAGTCTTTTTCGTGCCCAAGCCTAACCCTTGGTGTTGGATCCCAAATTTATCACCTTCCCCACTGCCTTACCCTGAACCTAACCACTTGGGTTTTACTGCCGAAGCCTAACCTTAGACGTACGGACTTCGGTTGAGACTTCTGGTATGGATTAGATGTATGTCGGCCATCTTGTCTGCAGCAAGGTACTCTTGGAATTGACGCGCTGACAAACTTTACCGCATCTGATGAAGAGAGTCTGAGACAATAGCTAGGGTTTCAATAATCTGTGTATTTATTGCTCCAAAACTTTTTTGTGCTGATATAAGCAATTGTAATCCAACATTCATCCAACAGGAACAAACAATTCACCATACCGGCTTCTTCAGTGGTCAAGCACAACCAGGGGCTCAGAGCAACACTGCTAACACCCTACAGTACCATAGGCCATGCTTTTTTATCATTTATTTATTTTTATTTGGCTTTATTTAACCAGGATAAACCTCACTGAGATTAAATATCTCATTTACAAGAGTGTCCTGGCCAAGACAGGTAGCAGCACATTTAACAAAGGCAGACACAAAAAAACAAAGAAATTAAAATCACAGAGATACCAAATATGAGTCACGGATCAGAAAGGCATCAGTCAAAACATCTACCACCTGATATATCATCCTCCAATGCCTTCAATCTACCTTTAAAAAGATATAAAGAGACCATCTCCTCAAGGTCTCCTTAAATGCTTATCTGCAACGTACTCAGGTAACTGCTTACTGTGCCCTAAAGGAGGTGTGTACTTTGCAATCTGTGTCAACAGATTATTTTCCCTTCAGCGACTGACTGGTGACCAGTTCAGGGTGCACCCCACCACTTACCCAGTGGCTCCAGCCCACTGTGACCCTAGATGGGACAAGTGGATGGATGGATGTATTATTTTCTATATTTAAAAGCAAGACCACGGTAATGTCAGTCCTCCCTCCCACCCTCAGGTGGTTTACCCACCACATCTATTTCTTACTTCAGCCTCAATTTTTGGCCCAACATGCCTACAAGTTCTGCACAGTACTGTATTCAAAGTATAAAATAGTTGTCCTGCAAACACTTTAGTTAACTCATCCTTTTTGCCTTTTAATGAGACATTTGCATATTGAGTCATCTGTGTACAAGCAATGCAGGCTTTTTCTAAAACAAATGGCAGATGATTAGTAAAACAGAAAGGTCCTAAACATCTACCTTGAGGTACTTGTACATGTACATGTAATGTGCCCTCACTTACATGCTCCATAAGTACTTTTTTTCCAATAATGAGACAACTTTTATTGGTCAATAATTGTTTATTCATGAAGGAAAGCACACAATTCAGTTTTTAATGAGCAAAAAGCAGCAGAAATCCTTCTTTTACATGGCTATTTTGTCTTCATCATACACCAACAATATTGGATTGAACATAAATCATCAACAGACTTAGTTAAACATTCATATGCTACAAAAAGTACAAGTACTAATGTTGTAACATTAGAGCTGAATTTCTATCTTTGAATCCTCTTTTCAAAAACAATACTAACATGTTTATTTATACATATGCACTATTCACAAAAGGTTAGTATTACCTGGGGACTTAAGATAATTTAATGACTGTATTGATTGTTTGTAGCGATGCATTCCCACAGCAGTACTGCCAATATAGTACTGCATTTCATTATTTTGGAATGACTGCATCACGTATTAACAGCTGTACTCCACAGAGCAGCTTTAAAATCCTCCTCACTGAATATTAAGTGACACATTTCCAGATTTTTATTGTGTTATGCATTAAAATATACAGCTAAATAATACAAATACATGATCAGACATGTAAAGAGATGCTTTTGGAGGCCAATCAGAGGCTCTGTGCGTATTCAGAGAGTAGATGTGCACACTTGCATTTGGATATTGGTGTTTGAAGGTATAAAATAGGCAAATTACAGTTATTTGTCAGTATTAACTGAATTAAACTAAAGATAAAGCACAATCAGTAGTCTACATCTTTCATTGGCAATGTCCCACACAGCCTTAGTTTTTGACCAGAAAAAAGAAAGATAGAAAGCATAGTGCACTATTAGTGGACCTGAATGAATCATGGTTCATGCGATTAATCTTGACAGCCCTAAAACAAAGCCTTCATTTTTGTCATAGAGCAGATCAGGTGGCAGTTTACTACAATCTAGTTCTGGTTAAGACATCTGAGACTGCCTCTGTATGCAGTCTGAGCTATCTGATGCCAAATTATTTTTAGTTCACATTAAGGTGCTTTGACTAAAAAGCCTCACAGATTAACACTCTGTATGCCAAAACCCAAAATTCATGTTTAAACTTGTAGCTTTAACAATACCTAATGTGATAGTCAAATGACTGTGTACTTTGTCAGTGACAGCCTTTACCAAACACAGCTCTTGCAGAATAGATACACCATAAATATCACCCAGATCGCAACCAACACAAAAATGAATGCTATCATGACGATCATCATGTTGTTCCTCACACCTGAAATGAAGAAAAAAGATCGATACAGTATTATATTGTGATGATACAAAAAACTGAACAATCCTTAAACGAGGGCCCAACCATTAATCTGCCAGATTATTATAACCTATTAAAGTAATCATTAATAAGCCAAAAGTTGGTCGATGGACGCCAATGTTAACACATGTATTTTCAGTGATAAAATGAAGGACATGTGACTTGGTTTGACTTCGACATGATGTCTGTGTTCTATTATTTGTCCAGTAGAGGACGCTCTGACTCCTTTCATGTCACACCCTCCATATTTTCCTCTTTACAGCAGAGTGAACTAGAGCTCAGAGCAGCTTGGCTGAGCATCAGATTTACTGAAAAGAACAGTTTGCCTCAGTAGTGAGTTTATAACTAGTTTGTGAAATAAATAACTCCAGCTAAAGTTAGGATAACCTAGCTTAACATTAGCAAGCTATAAACTTTAGCTGAGTCAGTAATGATACAGTGAATAAAATGGTGCAATATCTCACTGTAATATTACGCTCTCTTGTTTCTGGTGAATTCCTGTTGTTTTTGATGTGAGCCACATTTGCGCCATGAAGGAAGTTATCCACTGACTTAGTTTATCTGCCTGTGACTTTAGGTGTCCCTAAGGGAGGCACAGTGACCACCTATGCTTCTATGCTGTAATGCTTTCATTACATTATTTATTATAATACCTTTTTTTATTTATATATTTCTTTTGCACTGAATAGAACTGCGCACAATTTTTTTGTACTTGTGTACAATGACAATTAAGATTCTGATTCTGATTCGGTTGACTCTGCTTTGTCTTGCTAGAGGAGACCCACCTTCCCACAGATTTCCAAAATCTACCATATTATAAAATATTTATTTGAAAAGTGTTGTTTAGCTGTGTGTAGTGTGGATCAACATAGACACTTTTAAAGAATGAATTTAACTCTATATGTGTTTAATTAAAACTGTCAGTTTTTCTGTGTATTTTACTTTATTATAGAGGTGTGGCTTTACCTGAACAACCTGGTTTGAGATCTATTCTCTTGTTGCTCTTGCCAATATAGATTATGCTCAGATTTCACTGTCCAACTCTCATTTAATTTTAAGTGAACTTAAAATTAAATGCGTTTTACTTTTACTTAAGTAAAGAGTAAATGTACTTTTACTAGAGTACAGTATTTGTGTTCTTCATAATAATAAAAAAATCATCATTTGTAAATACTCTCACTGACCACTTCATTAGACACATCCATGCAGTGTAATGCACACAAATAACTACATCTCCCTATCCCAGAGGCTGCTGAATTTTTGCAAAGTAGTTCCTTTTGTTTGTTTTTTTAACAATAAAAGTATTTTAAAATAGTAAAATGTTCTGCCCTCAGTTTATATATGTTTAACACGTTTGAACTCTATTCAAGGGTTTAGAAGTAGTTTTTGTTTTATTTTATTTATTCAGGAAAAAAAAAGAATTTAATCAGCTGATATATCAGTTATCAGAATTTTTGTTCCTTAATATCGGCATCGTCCCCCAAAAATCCATATCAGTCAGGATCTATTGAAAACTTTTGGAAGTATATGTGGGAATGTGAGAACTCAACTGAAAAATATCTTTACATAACATAGGTTGTGGAATATTTAAGTAGATATTTCAGTGAAAAATTGGACATATTGTACCCTTAAAGTAAATAAAAAGCTTGAAAAAGAATATAAAACAGGCTAAACGGTTAGTACAGAGGGAAGTGGAGGTGATGTGAGCCAGTTTTTCTTACTAAACAACCGTACATGCTGCTGAGAAGTGCACTGAAACTGAGGTTATGGGTGATTCAGTGAACACAAGACCTTAAAGATTGATTGTTTACTTCACAATGTTCATGGAAAGAAGGGCCACAAAAATAAATTGTGTCCGAATGAACATTTATAACAGACTTGAAAGTCTCTGAGTTAAATCTGAAGTTAACTGTTTTATTATACTTACAGTAATCAATGAAACCACGGCTGGAGACCTGAATGAACTGAAGAAAGAGGGAAAAAAAACAACAGTTACAGACGTACAATTCTGGTGCATCATGCATTGAATTAATCGAACTGTTAAATCCAGTTGTACCTCAGCACGGCCACGGACACCAAAGAACTTCTTGATTTCATCCTGTGCGATATCATTGCAGTTAGACTTCAGAGGACGTCCCTCGAAGAACAGAGTGTCCACAACCAGGAGGACCTTTGAATCGTTGACCTGCCACCTGCTGTCAGCCACAACATGATCTTTGTTGAAGGTGTGATGCATCACCACAAGGATGACTTCTTTGTCACCAGCTGTAAACACAGACATGTCTTCACTTAAAAATATCAGAAAAAGTCAATAAAGCCGATCACAACCGTTATATTAGCTTAAATATCAACAGTAACTTCATAAGTTTGGAAAGGACAGCGTCCACCAGCTACAGTCTTTTTCATCCTCATTTCTTAAATGTTAAAGTGTGTTTGAAGTGGGGCTGAACGATTTGCAAAATAATCTAAATACGACTTTTTTCCCCTAACATTGCAATTTAATACACATTAATTATTAGGTTCTTCATCTTATGTATTTTTCAACAAATAACAGCCAAAAAACCCCACATTCAGCCAGGAGCACTCTCGTCATACATTTAAGCATTTTATGCAAAATGGAGCTGTAGTTTTACTTAGCAGAGAAGGCTCTGCTGAGAAGATGCTCCCTGAGTTAATCAAGCAGCTGCTTTGACTTTCCAGGGAGTGCATAGCTAGAAACCCCAATATGTACAGATACATTTATGAAAATGTTTATTTTAAACAATGAAATTATTTCAGAAGCAATTCATCCATAGTAGCATGAATCTGAATATGAGGCTGCAGCTATATGTTATAATGGAGGAGGCCGGGGTGGAGGAGGTGAAGCTTTGCCAGCAGCAGCAGCAGTGTGTTGCATTAGCATTAATGCAAGCAGGGATCAGTGAGCAGAACGTCATATTTAAATGGGCCACTGTGTTGAGAGAAAGAGCTGTGATTGGCTGTGGGAGCTGGGAGGCAATAATTGGTATCAGCTGGCTATCAGGTGATTGTGGCTGGAGGTTTGACTCATCAGTTTTAGATAGAATGAACTTGGGCAGAACGATTAAAAAATATCTAACTGCAATTATTCTTGCCTGTATTGGAAACTTGATACCCATTGCTTTATTGAAGGGGATTATCATTTTTACATCGCTTGTTTTGATTATAAAAAAACAAATATAAAGCAAGATAAGGAGGATTTTTGTAATAAACCACTCTAAAAGAAAAACATTTGAATGCTTGCATAATGTGCATAAAATGTTCCAAGTTCAATAAATAATGCAACTTCTGCGATTTGTAAATTGCAGCAGGCCATATTGCGATTTCATCTGATTTGCAATAAATTGCCCAGCCCTAGTTTGAAGGACAGAAGTTTAAAGGCTGGAACTAAATTTAATAATCTGTACCAGCTAAGATGAATTTGTAACTACCAGCAAAAATCCAACATCATTCATCACTAAAGACTGATGCTCAGTGAGAAATGAGCCAAAAATGTTCCTGATCCATCACCTACCTGGAATATTTTCCAGAGCCTCACTGATGTCTGTTCCAACTCTGGATGCGATGGGACAGAACAGCAGGATGTAGTCACTGTCCTCAGCAGAGTCCACCTTAACTTGGCCAATACCTTCAAATCTTGATACCCAGGGAAGATGAGCGTCATTGGTTGTTCCTGACAGGTGGACATAGAACTTTCTCCTGGACACTGAAGACAGAAAATATGCTTGAGTCACTTAAATGTTTTGAATTTACACACATGGACACAGTTGGTACGCTTCTGCTCAAAAAAAGAAACAATAGTGTCTGAAATAACTTGAAACTGACAAATTATAAATAAAAAAAAAACAGAAAAATTAATTTATGAAAATCAGGCACTGCTTTTGAATTGTGTTTCAACAGAATCATAAAAAAAAATTAAACTCATATAATTCTTGTGTGTGTGTGTGTATATATATATATATACACACACACACAGTATAATCCTTCTTTTCAGGGGCACACATGGATTTCCATACAAAACAGAGCAGGAACTACCTCTTAATGGAGCCACTGGATTGTTAAACAATAATGCTTCTAACTGCTGTTTGTTTTTTCTTTCACTCTTAATAAAACTCAAATTTGAAATCTTTGCTGAATGTTGGAATTTTTTGCATAGCTTCTGTCAAAATATTTTTGATCAAAACAAGAAAATGATTACGTTTCTATTTTGTGTGTGTAACTTAATTTTGACAGAAAAGAATAACCGAATTTTTCAGCAATAAAGGAGGAGTACGTTTTCTGTCTCACCTCTTGGTCTTCCTTCGTCCATGTCCCTGGAGGAGGGATAAAAAAGACGTGAATGTTTTAGCCTACGTCGTTTAAAAAGAGTTAACGGTAACTGTTGAGAAGCTGCACTGTCATTACTGCTCTGTACCAACTTCAGTCCAGCAAAACAGACGAAGTTGAAAATACCTTAGCAGAACATAATCAATATTTCTCCATTTCCTTATACAGACGTAGAAGTTAAACGGTCTAATAGTAACTAATACCTACTTACGAAAAAAGTCGATAATTTGTCAGTAAAGTCTCTGAAATTTCCCTCTTGTTTGCAGCTGCTCCCTGTCTGTGAAACACTTCCACTTTTGTTTTAATCAATAAGACGCATTTCCTGTTGAATGACCTGCAATAAAAGATTACATATGAGCCATATAACACTATCAGTTTGAAGGAAAAGATAAGACAAGCAAAAAGTCCGACGACTTTATGTGACATTATTATTTTTATGTGCTCTCTAAAATACTCTCACCTTTCTATAGATTACACAAACAGCTGTCTGTGTTACACCGCCCTCTAGTGGTATAAGGCAACAACTACTGCTCTAAACTGGAAAAAAATAACCTTTTCATGTGGATGTGGACTACTCAAACTTCTGCAAAACAAGATATCAGTTAACAGAAAGCTACTAAAAGAAACTCTTTGTTATGCAACACTTCCTGACACAACTGCAGTTCATACAGGAAGGGCTCAAGTACAGAAATAATAGATTACACTGCAGACCCATTATGGATAAAATAACACATCTTTGTCTTACTTCAGCCTCAATTTTTGGCCCAACATGCCTACAAGTTCTGCACAGCACTGTATTCAAAGTATAAAATAGTTGTCCTGCAAACACTTTAGTTAACTCATCCTTTTTGCTTTTTAATGAGGCATTTGCATATTGAGCCATCTGTATACAAGCAATGCAGGCTTTTTCTAAAACAAATGGCAGATGATTATTAAAACAGAAAGGTCCTAAAAATGTACCTTGAGGTACTCCACATGTAATATGCCCTTACTGACGTGCTCCATAGTATTTTTTTCCAATAATGAGACAACTTTTATTGGTCAATAATTATTTATTCATGAAGAAAATCACACAATTCAGGTTTTAATGAGCAAAAAGCAGCAGAAACCCTTCTTTTACATGGCTATTTTTGTCTTCTTAGTTAAGCATTCACATGCTACAAAAAGCAAAGGTACTAATGTTGTAACATTATTGGGCTATAATTCAATGACTGTATTGATTGTTTGTAAGGAAGCATTCCCACAGGATTAAGCAGCACTACCAATATAATTCTGCATACCATTCTTTTGGAATTGTTGCATCTTGCATTAACAGCCATACTCCCGCAGAGCAGCTTTTAATCCCTCCTCACTGAATATTAAGCGACACATTTCCAAATTTTAATTGTGTTATGCATGAAATATACAGCTAAATAATACAAATACCTGATCAGACATGTAAAGAGATGCTTTTGGAGGCCAGTCAGAGGCTCTGTGAGTATTAACTGAAATAAACACAATCAGTCGTCTTCATCTTTGATGGCAATGTCCCACGCAGCCTTAGTTTTTGATGCAGAAAAAGTCACACAAACCAAAAATAAAATAATACAGTGCACTAATAGTGGACCTAAATGAATCATGATTCATGTGATTCACCTTTAAAGTCCAAAAGCAAAGCCTTCATTTTTGTCATAGAGCAGATCAGGTGGCAGTTTACTACAATCTAGTTCTGATTAAGGCAACTGAGACCGCCTCTGTATGCAGTCTGAGCTATCTGATATTAAATTATTTTCAGTTCACATTAAGGTTCTTTGACTAAAAAGCATCAAGGATTAACACTTAGTATGCCAAACCCAAAATGGATGTACATCCTTTAGAAAAGGGCAGGTAACCTGAAGACCACTGAAAACCTTTGGCACTAAAATACCTTCATCACCCTTAAACTTAACTTGAGAAAATCAATAATATCCAACATGTATTTAATTTTATCAGGTGATTCTTATTTTACTAAAGTGATTTTATTTGTAACTTGTAGCTTGTAGAATACCTGATGTGATAGTCAAATGACTGTGAACTTTGTCAGTGACGGCCTTTACTCTTATAGAGTTTACTAACCAGAATTATCACCAAGATCACAACCAACACAGAAAGTACAGCAATCATGATGATCACCTTGTTCTTCTTCAACCCTGAAATGAAGAAAAAAGACTGATACAGTATTGTATTGGGTATGACACAAAAAACTATAAAAATGAAAAGTATTTTAGTTTTAGTTTTATTAACACTGCTGTGTTCTATTATTTGTCCAGTAGAGGGCTCTCTGATTTCTTTTATGTCATAAACTCTATGTTTTCCTCTTCACAGCAAAGTGAACTAGAGCTCAGAGCAGCTTGGCTGAGCATCAGATTTACTGAAGAGAACAGTTGCCTCAGTGGTGAGTTCATAACTAGTTTGTGAAATAAATAACTCCTAAACTAAATTTAGGATAACCTATCTTACCATTAGCTAACTACAAACTTTAGCCAAGTCAGTAATGACACAATGAATAAAATGGCGAATATCTCACAGTAATATTACGCTCTCTCGCTTCTGGTAGATTGCTGTTGTTTTTGATGTGAGACACATTTGCGCCATGAATGAAGTTATCCACTGAGTTAGTGTTTTTCTGCCTTTGACTTTCGGTGTCCTTAAGGGATGCACAGTGACCATTTTTCACTAGTATGCATGTTATGCTTTCTATGAGGCTGACTCTGCCTTAGTCTTGCTAGAGGAGACCTACCTTGCCACAGATTTTCAGAAGTTACAGCAGCTCTATCATATTATAAAATATTTATTTGAAAAGTGTAGTTTAGCTTTTGTGTAGTGTGGATCAAGATAGAAACTTTTAAAGTGTGAATTTAACTCTATATGGGTTGCTGCTGAGAAGTGCACTGAAACTGAGGTTATAGGTGATTCAGTGAACACAAGGCCTTAAAGATTGATTGTTTACATCACAATGTTCATGGAAAGAAGGGCCACAAAAATGAATTGTGTCTGAATGAACATTAATAACAGACTTGAAAGTCTCTGAGTTAAATCTGAAGTTTACTGTTACATTATACTTACAGTTATTAATGGGAACAAAGCTGGAGACCTGAATGAACAGAGGAAAGAGGAAAAAAACAACAGTTACAGACGTACAATATTGGTGCATCCTGCACTGAATTAATCAAACTGCTAAATCTAGTTTTACCTCAGCAAGGCCACGGACACCAAAAAACTTCTTGATTTCAACCCATGCGATATCATTGCGATTAGACTCAAGAACACGTCCCTCGAAGAACAGAGTGTCCACAACCAGGAGGACCTTTGGGTCTTCGACCTGCCTCCTGCTCTCAGCCACAACATGATCTTTGTTGAAGGTGTGATGCATCACCACAAGGATGACGTCTTTGTCACCAGCTGTAAACACAGACATGTCTTCACTTAAAAATATCAGAAAAAGTCAATAAAGCGAGATCACAACTGTTATATTAGCTTAAATATCAACAGTATTTAACTTCATAAGTTTGGAAAGGACAGAGACGTACACCAGCTACAGTCTTTTTCATCCTCATTTGTTAAACATTAAGTGTATTTGAAGTGGGGCTGAATGATCTGCAAAAATATTCTAAATGCGATTTTTTTTACCTAACATTGCAATTTAATACACATTTACTATTAGGTTCCTCATCTTATGTATTTTTTTTTTAAATATGAGCCAAAAAGTTTTTATATCTGAACCCACATTCAGCCAGGAGCACTCTCGTCATACATTTAAGCATTTTATGCTTAATGGAGCTGCAGTTTTACTTAGCAGAGAAGGCTCTGCTGACAAGATGCTTCCTGAGTTAATCAAGCAGCTGCTTTGACTTTCCAGGGAGTGCATAGCTAGAAACCCCTGTATGTATAGATACATTTATGAAAATGTATATTTTAAATAGGGCTGAACTATTTTGGAAAATAATCTAATTGCGATTATTTTCCCAAATATTGCAATTGCGATTTGATATGCGATTATTCCTCAACTTTCTCTTATTACTAAACAAGGGCTGAACAATTCTTTAAAAGTTACAATGTTACAATGTCATTTAGCAGACGCTTTTCTCCAAAGCGACGTACATTTGAGAGCAAAGTATCTAATTTTGATGAATTTGCTCACATTGCAAATTGGATATGAATTATTGCATTGAAGGGTTTTTCTCATTGTTGTATTTATTAAGAAAAAGTTTTAAAAAATCACCTTTTGTGATTTGAAAATTGCAGCAGGCCATGTTGTGATTTAATCTAATTTTCAATTAATTGCCCAGTCCTAATTTTGAACAATGTAATTATTTCAGAAGCAATTCATCCATAGTAGCATGAATTTGAATATGAGGGTGCGGCTATATGCTATAATGGAGGAGGCTGGGGTGGAGGAGGTGAAGCTCTGCCAGTAGCAGCAGTGTGTTGCATTAGCATTAATGAAAGCAGGGATCAGTGAGCAGTATGTCATGTTTGAATGGGATGCTGTACTGAGAAAAAGAGCTGTGATTGGCTGTGGGAGCTGGGAGGCAATAATTGGTATCAGCTGGCTATCAGGTGATTGTGGCTGGAGGTTTGACTTCTGTGAAGTAACGCTAAGTCTCATTAATATTAGATAGAATGAACTCAGGCAGAACAATTAAAAAATACGATTCTTGCTTATATTGCAAATTTGATATCCATTGCTTTATTGAAGGGGATTATTATTTTTAGATCACTTGTTTTAATTTAAGAAAAAAGCATACATAAAACGAGAAAAGGAGGATTTTTGTAAAGCATTCTAAAAGAAAATCATTTTAAAAGTTTGCATAATGTGCATAAAATCTCTGCTGCTGCAAAACATGATTTATTAATTTGCAATAAATTGCCAAGCCCTAGTTTGAAGGACAGAAGTTTAAGGTTTGAACTAAAATTAATAATCCGTACCAGCTAAAATGAATTTGTAACTACCAGCAAAAATCCAACATCATTCATCACTAAAGACTGATGCTCAGTAAGAAATGAGCCAAAAATGTTCCTGATCCATCATCTACCTGGAAGGTTTTCCAGAGCCTCGCTGATGTCTGTTCCAACTCTGGATGCGATGGGACAGAACAGCAGGATGTAGTCACTGTCCTCAGGAGAGTTCCCCGTAACTTGGCCAATACCTTCAAATCTTGATACCCAGGGAAGATGAGCGTCATTGGTTGTTCCTGACAGGTGGACATAGAACTTTCTCCCTGACAATGAAGAAAGAAAACATGCTTTAGTCACTTGAAGGTTTTTAATTTACACACATGGACACAGGTGTTGGTACGCTTCTGTTAAAAAAAAAAAAAAAAAAAAAAGAAAAACAGGAAAAAATAGTCACTAAAATAACTTGAAACTGACAAATTATAGTTAAAAAAACTACTGAAAAATTAATTCATGAAAATCAGGCACTGCTTTTGAAGAATCAGAAAAAAATTAAACTCACGTAATTCTGTGTGTGTGTGTGTGTATATATATGTGTGTATATTTTTATATATATACATTTTTTATGTTTCTGCAATGGTTAATACACCAATATGTAGAGGCTCTTTAACCCAAATGATATTTTCAATGCTAAAACAGAATTATTATTGTTATCCATGAATTTTCAAATTTACTGATTTACAAAAAGCTGAAAAAATAGTAAAGCACATTATTATTTCTTGATTAATATTTCAAATTATAATTATTTACTTGCATTCCTGAACAGAAGAATTAGTTTTAGTGGTTGAATGTTATGCTTGACTAATTTCTGACTTCTCAGAGAAGCCCAGTGAGCCAGCTCAAATTTGGGTATAGAAAGGTGAATTCAGTTTGAAATTCCTCATTCCTGCTCAAAATGGTAAAACGTGGAGAGCTCACTGAAAATGAAAGAGTCCGCATTAAAGCACTTCATGATGCTGGATGGTCTTTGAGACAAATATGGCAGGTGGTCTAATAAATTTGTTAAGCACTGTAAATATATATTATCCTTCTTTCCAGGGGCACACATGGATTTCCATACAAAACAGAGCTGGAACTACCTCTTTTAATGGCGCCACTGGATGGTTAAACAAACACTAATGCTTCTAACTGCTGTTTGTTTTTTCTTTCACTCTTAAATGCTGCTTTGGAGACATTTAATAAAACAACTCAAATATTAAATCTTTGCTGAATGTTGGAATGTTTTGCATATGTAGCAGAGAGAATCTGGGTGCAAAAGTAGGTCAGCTCCTCCCCCTCTAAATTGGCAGAGCCTATTTAAGCCACCTGTGGCAGGATAGCTGCGTCTTTACCCTTTGTCTTTGCCTGGTAGCTGCCGCATGGCCAGATCTGAGGTAGGAACTGTGGCCTTGATCATTTTAGTCTGTTGTTTAACTTGAGTTGAAAGCTTTTAATCATTAGTCAAATTGTGTTTGTTTTAAACAGTTTCCTTCCTGTTTGCACACTTTTACCTGGTCATCTTGGTGTCCATTGAATCAAGGTTTGTCAACTTCTTGAACATTGTTGAACACATTTTAATTGTTTCAATGGAAGTTAACATTTGTATCTTTGTAGTGGTGTAAAGCTGGCTCAGCGGACAGCTGCTAAATGTAGCTACCTGTGCAGGTATGACAAGCTGCATACTGTCGATAGGAAGTGTCTGAGATTATTACATATTTATTATATTTTTATGACAGCGTAATGATTCTGGTTTTTATATTTCAGACACAATCAGCTGCTGTTTTGTCTTCTGTTTTGAATTCTGTTTGGTCCTTAGGTTTTGCTTTATTCTCTTGTGTAAGCATTTTCACTGAACTGTTGTTAAAATAGGCCTTTTTAGCGGAACAACTGGTTTTACATAGTTTTAAATGTTTCTTTAGTGTAACTTTTTCTTTCTTGTCCCCTACAGTGCAGTGGTTGCTGGCTAGCGGTGGAGGCTAGGCACTCTGGGTGGTTCCCTGCACCTTTTTGTTGTAGTGACAGGCGCACTGGGACACAGTAGTCTGCACCTGTTTGCCGTGTTTGCAGTGAGTTCACGTGTGGTGGGTAAGTGCACTCCTGGGACACTTCCTTTGGTAGACTGCCTCCCTCTTGCTAGCTTCCACTCACTCCCCCTTCCCTTTTTGTTTTTAGTCACTTCACCTGGAAGTGTTTTATTAATTAAAGATTAATTGTTAAAAGAATAAACTGTAATAAAATTTTGATACATCTTTTCCATAAATTTTGACTTGAAATTCATTCCCCAACACTAACTCCTTTTTCTTTCCACAGACACTTCCAATTACAGTAATATATATTTGCATTTAAACTTAATATACATTTTGATTTGCTTTTTGAACCACGTCTCTGTCTTCTTGTAGAGTTGAACCTGTGTTTGCCTCTTATCTTTAGAACTGGGTAAAACTCCTGGGTGAAAGTCCCTAGGTGGCGTTGTCTGGCTTGTATTGGTGCAAATTTATCATAGCCCTTACCCCTACTTTGCCACACATAGCTTCTAAGTATTTTTTATCAAAACAAGAAAATGATGTATCTATTTTGTGTGTATAACTTGATTTTGGCAGAAAAGAACAGCCGAATTTTTAAGCAACAAAGGAAAAGGGTACGTTTTCTGTCTCACCTCTTGGTCTTCCTTCGTCCATGTCCCTGGAGGAGGGATAAAAAAAAAAGACGTGAATGTTTTAGCCTACGTCGTTTAAAAAGAGCTAAAGTTTATCTGATGAGAAGCTGCACTGACGTAGCTGCTCTGTACCAGCTTCAGTCCAGCAAAACAGACGAAAAATACCTCAGCAGAAAATAATCAGTATTTCTCTATTTCCTTAAAGAGACTTAGAAGTTAAACGGTCTTAGAGTAACTAATGCCTACTTACGAAAAAGATTGATAACTTGTCTGTAAAGTCTCTGACATTTTCCTCCCGTGCGCTGCTGCTCCGTCTGTGAAACACTTTCACTTTTGTTTCACTCAATGAGACGCATTTCCTGTTGAATGACCTGCAATGAAAGATTACAGATGAGCCATATAACACTATCAGTTTGAAGAAAAAGATAAGACAAGAAAAAAGTCCGATGACTTATGTGACATTATTATTTTTATATGCTCTCTAAAATACTTTCACCTTTCTTGAGATTACATAAACAACTGTCTGTGTTACACCCCCCTCTAGTGGTAACAGGAAACAACTACTGCTCTAAACTGGAAAAAAACAACCTTCATGTGGATGTGGACTAATCAGACTTCTGCAAAACATGATATCAGTTGACAGAAAGCTACTAAAAAAAACTCTTTATTATGCAACACGTCCTGACACAACTGCAGTTCATACAGGAAGGGCTCAAGTACAGAAATAATAGATTACACTGCAGACCCATTATGGATGAAATAACACAAGCAGAGTCATTTTGGATGCAACCCTATACCATCAGACATGCAGGATTTTGAAATTTACTGATAACAAGCTGGATGGTCCCTCTCCTTTTTGGTCCACAGGACACAGCATCCATGGTTTCCAGAAGGAATTTAACATGTTGATTCATCTGACCACAGAACAGTTTTCCATTTTGCTTCAGTCCATTTTCTTTGGTCCAGAGAAGATGGTGGCGTTTCTGGATCCTGTTCCATGATACAGCTTTCATTTGTTTTGTGTTGAGACAGTGATTTCTGGAAGCGCTCCTGAGCCCATGCAGTGATTTCCAGTACAGAACCATGTCTGTTTTTAATGCAGTGCCTCCTGATGACTGAGGATCCCCAGTATCCAATACTGACCTTCAGCCTTGTCCCTTGCCAGGCCAGCCCAAGGAATTGACTGGAACCCTGACAAACCAGGTGGATGGGCCGTCCCCAGTAGTGATTTATTGACAGTATCAGTGCATGTGTGTTGGATCAGTAGCATTAGTGCTAGCATCCTGGCTAACAGTTACTTTTGGGGCTTAAAAGTGTCTCAAGCTATTACTGAGTTCTGATGTTGAAATTGATTATTTTTGCCACTTTAAACCCCTTTAATTGACCTTTTCACCACTTTTGTCATTTTCATCAATTTTGCACACATTTTACAATTTTTTTTCCACACTTTTACTGCTTTTCATCACCACCACCTCAAACTTCCCATTTTTGCCACTTTAAAGTTTTTTTTGCTACATCTAAAATCCAATTTCTCTACCTTTTACTGCTGATTTTAACCAGTGTTTCTACTTTTTTAAAACCACAAATTAGCACTTTTTGCCTTTCCTGCCACTCTGCCTCCTTTTTCGTCACTTTCTGCCCTTTTTTTAATTTTGCTTTTATCATATTTCTGCTACTTTTAGACAATGTTTGCCCCTTTAAATCCAGTTTTGCTACT
Organism: Cheilinus undulatus; assembly: GCF_018320785.1. Classification (NCBI taxonomy): domain Eukaryota; kingdom Metazoa; phylum Chordata; class Actinopteri; order Labriformes; family Labridae; genus Cheilinus; species Cheilinus undulatus. Next base: position 42,147,883 of record NC_054878.1, on the reverse strand, counting down.
TTTTAATCTTATTCCAACACATTTTCTGCCCATTTTTGCCATTCAAAGCATTTTTTTTTTACCACTGTTTAACCCCTTTTCACCACTTTTAATGCACATTTTCGCCATGTTTCACATATTTATGCCATTTTTTTTACCCCCTTTCTCCACTTTTTTCTGCCCATTTTAATTGTTTTTAGAAAAGGGGGTTACTTTACATTAAAAGATTAAAAAATGTTTACTGCTTTGACAAAAGTAATTTTTCTCAAGATCAAAAATTATAACTTATCCCAGCTTAACTTTACAATGGAGCATGATTTTACTGACCTTAATGGCCCCTCCGTTTGACTGCAGCCCGGAGACCTCTTGGATGCAGACCTCACCCATGCAGACCTCTTGCCTCCGACTGATTTGCATAATGCCACCTCAGCGCATGCGCGGGCATTCACGACAGCAGTCTACTGGGTCAGAGGTGAGCTGGAATGATTTTTTTTCTGAGAGGCAGAAGTGTATATCAGTTTAGCTTTACACCACTAATTTACAGTGAGTGAGTCAGCCTCCTTCCACACAAAATCAACAGGACAAAACCTGATAAAGTGAGCATAGAGTTCAAAGCTTAAAGGGGTAACCATAAAAAAAAGACAAAACTCGTGATTTATAAAATAAAAGTAAGATTAAAATAAGAATTTAACCCTGGATCAGTGAAAATGTGAGTAAACACAAAAGCAAGATAAAATAACAATAGCTAAACATGGTAGATAAATCCAGAGCCATTTAATGAACGATCATCCCACACCAACCTCTGATGTTTGTTCTGTAAATATTTGTATAATTTAGAACAAATAAATGACAACATTTTTACAAAAACAATGTATAGTTATTTACTGTAACAAAACCAAATCATACATCAGCTGAAATGAAAACGTTTTTTGTAAAAAGTCACATTTTCCAAGAAAAGTAGAAACTTATATATTTATATAAATTATATTTCTTGGTAAATATATATATACTGTTGCATGAAAAGTAGAAAATAACTTTGTCACTCCGCCTAACTTTCAGTCACTTTCTTTACTTTTTGCTTTTATTATATAAAAGTAGAAAATAACTTTGCTGCTCTCTTTCACAGATGTCTCCGTGTTTGAGTTTTAGCAGACTGGATGGGATGGTGTCACATGAATAGTTCTTCTTCTTCTTCCTTCCTAAACCTGGGTTCCTATCACTTGACTACACAGCCAGTAGTTTTTTTTTCCCCAGTATGCAGGTGGATTTTATCTTCAATGTCAAAACAAGTTTAGAATAATTAGATCCTATTTTAACTGCTTTTACAACTCATGTTTGAAAAACTTCATCATGTAATGAAAAACTTAAGTATTAATACATTTCTTGTGTTTACTCAGTTTTTATTTTACTGGTAAAGTGACTTCAAGGGGGCATATTTTATTCTTTTAAGACAAGTATTGTTCTCAGAGGTCCCCAAAACATGCCTGTGAAGTTTGTTAAAAAAAAATATTTAGTAAACAAAATATATAGTAAAGGATTCTTGCATTTTTTGCAAGCCCTCTGTTTCAGCCCCTCCCAGAATGAGCTGTGTGTGTGTGTGGGGGGGAATGGATTTTCTGGTATTTAAGGTGATTGTGGACAGGCCAGGGTCACATGTTTTTGTTAGAAAAGCCTGAAAAAGTGATTTTTGCATAATATGTCTCCTTTAAAGCTACAAAATAGGCAAATTAAAGTTATTGGTGAGCATTAACTGAAAAAAACTAAAGAAAAGCACAATCAATAGTCTTTAGCATAGAAGGCGGCGTCCCATGCAGCCTTAGTTTTGGACCAGAAATAGATGCAGAAAAGTCACACAAACCAAAAATAAAGAAAGAAAGCACAGCACACTAATAGTGGACCTTAATAATCATGATCACTGAAATGCCTTGGCACTAGAAGACCTACATCGTCCTCAAACTTCACTTGAGAAAATCGATCAAATATAACTTGTATTTAATGTTATCAGATGATTTTTGTTTTACTTAACAAATTTCATGTGTAAACCTGTAGCTTGAAGAATACCTGATGTGATAGTCAAATGACTGTGAACTTTGTCTGACAGCTTTTAACAAAAACAAAAACACCCCCCGTAGATTAGATAACCCAGAGTTATTCCCAAGGTCACAACCATCACAATAAGTACAGCAATCACGATGTTCTTCAAACCTGAAATGAAGAAAAAAAGAGTGATACAGTATTATATTGAGTATAATAAAAACCCTAACAACTCTTAAACTTGTAATTTATCCGCTGGATGATTTAATTGGCCAATTACAGCGTATTAAAAGTAATCATTAATCAGCTAAAAGTTGATCAATGGATGCCGATGTTAACACTTGTATTTTCAGTAATAAAGTGAAGGGAATAGGACTTGGTTTTACTTCGACATGATGTCTGTGCTCTATTATTTGTCCAGTAGAGGGCGCTCTGACTCCTTTTATGTCACACACATCTTTTCCTCTTTACAGCAGAGTGAACTAGAGCTCAGAGCAGCTCGGCTGAGCATCAGGTTTGTTGAAGAGAACAGTTTGCCTCAGTGGTGAGTTTATAACTAGTTTGTGAAATCAGTCTCACAGTAACATTACACTCATTCAGGCTGCCGGTTAAGATCAGAGCAAAAAAGAATAAGTGGTAATGTGATGGCCCAACTCAAAAATACAGTGGCTTGCAAAAGTGTTCATACCCCTTGATTTTCCACATTTCTTTACGTTACAACCACAAAAGTAAATATATTTTAATGTGATTTTGCATGATTCATGAACACAAAGTGGCGCATAATTGTTGAAGTGGAAGGAAAATTATTCATGGCTTTCAAAATGTTTTACTTATCAAAATCTGAAAAGTGTGGTGTGAAAAAGTATTCACCCCCCTGGAGTCTGATACCCATGAATAAAAGCCAGTGCAACCAACTGCCTTTAGATGTCTCCTAATGAGTAAATAGAGTCCACCTGTATGTAATCTAATCTCAGTATAAAACAGCTGTTCTGTGAAGGCCTCAGACGTATGTTAGAGAACATCAGTGAACAAACAGCACCATTAAGACCAAGAAACACACAAGACAGGTCAGGAAAGTTGTGAGGTTTAAGCAGGGTAAGATTATAACAAAATATCCCAAGCTTTGAACATCTCATGGAGCACTGTTCAATCCATCATCTGAAAATGAAAAAGAACACTGCTCAACTACAAACCTACCGAGAAATGGCTGTCCACCTAAACTTACAGGCCGGGCAAGGAGAGCACTGATCAGAGAAGCAGCAAAGAGGCCCATGGGAACTCTGGAGGAGCTGCAGAGATCCACAGCTCAGGTGGGAGACCTGGTCCACAGGACAACTATTAGTCGTGCACTCCACAAAGCTGGCCTTTATGGAAGAGCAGCAAGAAGAAAGCCATTGTTGAAAAAAAGCCATGAGGAGTCTTGTTTGCGGTTTGCCTAAAGCCATGTGGGGGACACACCAAACATGTGGAAGAAGATGCTTTGGTCAGATGAGACGAAAACTTAACATTTTGGCCAAAACACAAGCACTATGTGTGGTAGAAAACAAACACTGCACATCACCCCGAACACACCATCCCCACCGTGAAACATGGGGGTGGCAGCATCATGCTGTGGGGATGCCTTTCTTTTTTTAGCTGCGACAGGAAAGCTGGTCAGAGTTGATGGCAAGATGGATGGAGCCAAATACAGGGCAGTCTTGGAGGAAAACCTGTTAGAATCAGCAAAAGACTTGAGACTGGGGTGGAAGTTCACCTTCCAGCAGGACAACGACCCTAAACATACACACAGAGCTACGATGGAATGGTTCAGACTGAAACATATTCATGTGTTAGAATGGCCCAGTCAGAGTCCAGCCTAAATCCCAGTGAGAATCTGTGGCCAGACTTGAAATTGCTTTTGCAGACGCTCTCCATCAAATCTGACTGAGCTTGAGCTATTTGGCTCTACAGGTGGCTCTACAAAGAATTAACTCCAGGGGGCTGAACACTTTTGCACACTACACTTTTCAGGTTTTTATTTGGTAAAAATTGTGAAAGCCATGTATAATTTTCCTCCCACTTCAAAATTATGCACTACTTTCTACTGATCTATCATGTGAAATCCCAATAAAATATATTTACGTTCGTGGTTGTAGCGTGAAGAAATGTGGAAAAGTTCAAAGGGTATGAATACTTTTGCAAGCCACTGTATCTTTACGTAATATAGGTTGCGGAATATTTGAGAAGGTATTTCAGTGAAAAAACTGACATATTGTACCCTTAAAGCAAATAAAAACCATGAAGCAGAATACAAAACAGGCTGACCAGTTACTACAGATGGGAGTGAAGGTGATGTGAGCCAGTTTTTCTAACTAAACAACTGTACATGCTGCTGAGAAGTGCAATGGAACTGAGGTTATGGGTGATTCAGTGAACACAAGACTTAAAGACTGTTTACTTCAAAGTGTTCATGGAAAGAAGGCCGCAAAAATAAAATGTTAACGTAAAACCATCTGAATGAGCATTTTAAACAGACTGAAAGTCTCTGAGTTAAATTATACGTACAGTCATCACTGGGGCCACGGCTGCAGACCTGAATGAACTGAGGAAAAGAGTAAAAAAAAGAAAAACAACAGTTACAGATGTCCAATACTGGTGCATCATGCATTGAATTAATCAGACTGATAAAATTAGTTTTACCCCAGGATGGACACCAAAAAAAAACATGATTTCATCCCATGCGATTTCATTGAGGTTAGACTCCAGAAGATGTCCCTCGAAGAACAGAGTGTCCACAACCAGGCGGACCTTTGGGTCTTTGACCTGCCACCTGCTGTCAGCCACAACATGATCTCTGTTGAAGGTGTGATGCATCACCACAAGGATGACTTCTTTGTCACCAGCTGTAAACACAGACATGTCTTCACTTAAAGAAAAACAATTGGAGGTCAATTATTTTCTAGAATATATATATATATATACACTTTGTTCCTAATTTTTATGCAAATATGATTCCAATCAAACAAACACTTGATTTTTAGTTTGTCAGTTGTCCCTGATCCATTGCCTACCTGGAACATTTTCCAGAGCCTCGCTGATGTCTGTTCCAACTCTGGATGCGATGGGACAGAACAGCAGGATGTAGTCACTGTCCTCAGGACAGTCCCCCTTAACTTGGCCAATACCTTCAAATCTTGATACCCAGGGGAGATGAGCGCCATTGGTCCTTCCTGACAGGTGGACATAGAACTTTCGCCAAGACACTGAAGACAGAAAACATGCTTTAGTAACTTTAATGCTGTTTATTTAATAAAGCTTAACGTAAGTTCAGTCAGGAAGACCACATTCTCGACCCCGGTTTAGTAGTTCATGCACTCTGTCATCATAATCAGCTGTTCACATCACCTGGTGGTCACACCTATCCAATAGCACTCCCTCAGTTAGCCTATCATATCACTGCTGCCCCATTTAAACCTTTCTCCCCCATCAGTTCATTCATGACATGGTTCAGAGAGAATTGAGATATCTCACTAGTTATGATACTGATTTAATTCTCGTCGGGGTTAAAGCAATGATAAATTCCTCATATGGAAAGATCTGGCTGTTATCTCAGGCAAACACTCTGTTTATCCAAACTGCTCATCCTGGACCAGTTTTGTTACCAGGTTTCACATTAATCACAGTATGAGATCTGTCACAATTTAATCCAATGCTTAATTAAATTCACTTCATACCATTATTTATTCCTGCATCATTCCAAGGGGCTTGGTAAAATATAACTAACTGAATGCCTGTAAGGATCCTGTTGCTCAGAATACACTTCATGGCAAAAAGCACCACTTGTCTTCTGCATCACTTGGGTATAAATTTATCAGCAAGTAATAATAGTTATTTCTTTTGCAACACCACTGTGCACAGCTGCATTCACCTGAGTTATATTTACGCCATGGTCACTGTACCACAGTCAGTTTCATTTGCATGTACAGCCAAAACAAAGCTCTCCAGTTTTGGTAAACATAAAATCTGTCCTTATTAGTGGTGTAAGATACTGACTAAGCATTCAGCTACCTATTAACTGCTACACTCACAATGAAACACATTCCTTCAAAAACAAGTGGAACTTGAATCTGCATTATCATATTGTACTATCACTCTGTATCTCATGGTGTCAATAACATTATGAAGTAGGCTTCAACCATGATTTGTCTTTATAGCCTTACTGTCACTGCTTTGCTCTTGTTTTTATGTTTAATATCATGTATAAATTAAGAATAACATTCTGACATGGTCTCTGGTCATAGTTGGAAGTATCACACATATCCAGTTACTGCAGGCCTTAAACATGGGGCAAACATATTCTACTAATTACCACAGCATGATCCTTTCTCAATTGTTGAAATTCTCTTAACAGTCCATCTGCCTGTGATGGTGCAGTCTGCTGACAGGATCTCTATTCTTTGATTCTGTCAGTTTCATCACGTCGTTATCAACGTGTATTTGTCATTATGTGAAGTCATTCCACTGCTCATTCACCATGGGTATTACTGTAACCAAAAAGAAGAAGAAGAAAAAAAATCGTGCTCAAGGTATTCTTGTTGTCACCATGTTGTTTACTACATGGTAAGTATTAAAGCTCTTAAAATAAATGAATTATAAATACCTAATTCTATAAATAACAGAACAAACTTAACTCGTGTACACCTATTTATGGTGGCAATATTGCAGGCATTGCTCATGTTAACATATTCTGTCATGACTCTAAATTTCCATTTGGCTTTTTAAAAAAAAATCATTTAATTTTGATGAAACTACTTATTGCAATATTGCAAATGTCATTGCCTGCACATAGTTTTGCAAATTGCATATTACTGGTGGTGGTGTGTGAAAGTCCCACCTAAATGACGTTGAGTCACAAAATAAGTAAATAAAATAAAATAATAATAATAATTTTAAATAAGCCAAAGCTTGCTCATACATATTCTGCACGTTATTCTAGATCTCAAGTACTGCAGTCCCACTGCTGACCTAAGCATCCTTTTGTCCCATACAGGGTTATGCTATTAATAAGTATTACAAAATGCAAGTGGAGCGAAGTAAACTGCTGACTGTGCATCTCATCTAAAGTGGGACTAAGAAAACTGTCCCTGAGGGGTATTGCCATTTGCTCTTATCTCTAACAATAAGCATCCAAATAAGTATTTTCAATGTGCAACTAATCAAACTATCGAGATTGTGTAAGATGCTGCTAAGCTATTGCTACCTATTATCTAATGTTTGGTGGGTTTAAGCAACTTATTCCTAAGCCAGTCATACAGACTAGAATCAAAGAAGTGAAAAAATAGATAAATTAAGCAATAAAACAGCTTGCAATATAATCATGAATACTGTAAATTAAGTAAAGTCTTGAGTGTTTCATTTCTGGTGGAGCTAAGCAAATTGTCCTTAAGCCACTGCTGACTTCACATCTCCAAGCAACAGCAGTTGAACCAATTAGCTAAAAGTTGCGTGCTGGGCATCGCATAAAATAAGGTAAAATTGCTGAATTTGGCTGAGTTGTTTCCGGATCTGCATTGTATCAAACAATGTTAAACAGTGGGGGCCAAAAGTTTCTAGCTCGTACTGCGTCAAGGGGGGCTAAGAAAAGTATGACTAAACAGTTGCTAGCTTGGCATTACATTAAATTAGTAAAACAAACGGGAATTTAACTGTTGCCAGATTTGCATAGCATAAAACAAGTTAAAACAAACTGTGACTAAAAAGCTGCTAGCTTGGCATTGCATAAAATAAACAAAAACAATTTTCTGTAAGTTTTCTGTCTCACCTATTGGTCTTTCTTCGTCCATGTTCCTGGAGGAGGGATTGAAAAAAGACGTGAATATTTAGTCAACATCGTTTAAAAAGAATCTAAGTTTATCTGATGAGAAGCTGCACTGTCATAACTGCTCTGTACCAGCTTCAGTCCAGCAAAACAGACGAAGTTAAAAATATAGAGATATGCTCTCTATTCTCCATTTCCCTGTTTAGATTTAGAAGTTAAAAGGGCTCAGAGTAGATTACCTCTTCTTACGAAATAGATCCGTAATTTGTTTGAGAAGTCGTTCGCAGTTCCATCCCAGACGGAGCTGCTCCCTGTCTGTCAAACACTTTCACTTTTGTTTTTTACTCGAACAGACCCACTTCCTGCAGGCTGACCTCCAAAAAATTAAAGATCACATATGAGCAATATAACACTATCAGTGTGAAGGAGAAGATAAAACAAGAGCAAAACACGAGGACTTCATGTCACATTATTTTTACCTGCTCTTAAAGATACTCTCATCTTTTCTTAGTTTAGGTTTACACAAAGAGCTGTCTGTGTTACACCGCCCTCTAGTGGTGGCGGGAGGCGCGAAGGCATGAAACAACTACTGCTCTGTTTTTCTTTGGGTGTGTGGACTACTCAAACTTCTGCAAAGGTTGCTATATAAGATACCATCATTTAAAAGAAAGCTACAAAGGGAAACTCTTCGTTATGCAACACTTCCTGACTCAATCGTAGTTCATTCAGGACTCAAGTGCAGAAATAAAAGACTTTGATAAAGCAATAAAATATTAAAAACTTTGAGACGTACACTGCAGACAACACTTTTTTTTGTATCACTTTTTAAATCAAAGGTAATAAATATAATAACCCCACAACCTCATAAGATGTCAAGAACCCAGGCATCACCATGCAAATGAAGACATCAGCAGAGCCAACATTACATTTACACCAAAGGTACCATAAAAACCAGGAACACATCTAAGTTGAGCCAGAGAGACAAAAGATTTAAGATGTGAGATTAAAAGACAGAGCAAAGAGGAATGAATTCAACAAGAGATAAAAACAATAACAGGAGGGTAAAAGCAGGCAAATCTGATAAGAGAAATAGAACAAGAGCCAATAAAAAAACAGCAAAATATAAAGGGTAAAATCAAGATAAAATCAGCTTTATAAATAAAAAGCCAGTAAAAGGAATAAATACAATGGCAAAAGTCTAAAAAAGGAAACTAATGTAGATCCAAGCATGAAAGAGAGGAAGGCAATAAAATGAAAACTAGCCAAAGATGCAATAAAATAAATCAAGGTTAATAGGCAATAAAAGTTAGTAAATGACAAGAGGAAAAATAATAGGAATTTCAAATCTGGATTCATCCGACCACAGAACAGTTTTCCATTTTTCTGCAGTCTTTTTTATAAAAAGCTTTGGTCCAGAGAAGATGGCGGCAGGATCGTGTTCATATGTGGCTTCTTCTTTGCATGATGCAGCTTTAACTTGCATTTGTGTATAACACAGTGAACTGTGTTGACATTTTCTAGAAGTACTCCTGAGCCCACGCAGTGATTTCCAGTACAAAACCATGTATGTTTTTACCGCAGTGCAGCCTGAGAGCCCGAAGATCACCGGCATCCAATACTGACCTTCAGCCTTGTCCCTTGCCAGGCCTGTCCACAGAACTGACCAGGCCCCTGACAAACCAGGTGGATGGGTCGTCCCAAGTTGTGATTTATTGATAGTATCGTGTGTATCAAGCATGTGCGCTGGATCAGTAGCACAAGTCCGAGCATCCTGGCTAACAGTTACTTCTTTTGGAGCTTAAAAGTGTTGCAAGCTATTATTGGGTTCTGATCTTGAGGTCATTTATTTGTTTACCACTTTAAACCCCTTTTAACCTCTTATCTGACAAATTTACCACTTTTATTTGACATTTTCCATCAATTTTGCAAACTTTTTACCCATTTTTGACCCCGTTCACTGCTTTTCATCACCCCCCCACCCCACCCCCAAACCCACTTGCAACTTTTCACCAGTTTCTACTATTCCTAAAATCCAATTTTTACACCTTTTCTGCCCATTTTTGCTACTTTTTTTTTACCAATTTTTCCACTTTTAAAAACTTTGTACCAACTTTTTTCTGCCTATTTGTGCCACTTTCTGCCTTTTTTTGTTTATATTAACATATTGTTGCTGCTTTAGCCAAGGTTTGTCCCTTAAAACCCATTTTTTATACTTTTTAATCGTATTTACATACCTTCTCTGCCCATTTTTGCCACTTTAAAACCTTTTTTGCTTCTGTTTAACCCCTTTCTTCCACTTTTTCTGCGCAATATTTTGCAATTGTTAACCCAATTTTTTTGGCCACTTTCTGCCTTTTTGTTGCCACGGTTAACATTTTTACCACTACTAATCCCTTTTCACCACTTTTTTATGCCCACTTTTGTCCATTTCAACTGCATTTCATTATTTGTTGGGCCCATTTTTGCCATGTTAAACCCATTTCACCACTTTTTGCCTCTTTTGCCACTTTTTACCTATTTTTTTGCCACTTTCAACTCATTTTAATTACATTTTAAGAAAAGTTGTTTACATTTTGGAGAAGGCTATACCCCTCCGCATAAATAGAGGCTGCACAAAGCCTTGACTTGAATCCCATTGAAAATCTGTAGGGTGAACTGAAGACCGAGGTCCATGCCAGGAGGCCATCAAATCTGGAGGAGCTTGAGAGCTTCACCAAAGAAGAACGGGCTGGAATTACTCAGATAACGTTTTAGAAACTTGTTGAAAACTACAATAAACGACTGCAGGCTGTTATCCAGCAAAAAGGAGACACGATTGACTATTTGCACCAGGGGCTAATAATTTTGACCCTGGTAGTTTTTTTTTTTTTTTGTGGAATATTTTCATTTCTGTGTGCAAAGTAAAATAATTTCAGCATCCAGAATGAAACTAGGATGTTTAAAAAAGCCGTGTGGGCTTTTTCTAAAATAAATGGCAGGCAGTTAGTGAAAACAGAAATGTCCTTAACATCTATCTTGAGGTACCCCAAATGTAACGTGTCTTTACTGACATGCTCCATAGTATTTTTTTTCCTCGTAATGAGTCAACTTTTATTGGTCAACAGTTGTTTATTCATGAAGGAAATCTTACAATTCAGTTTTTTAGTGAGCTAAAATCTGCAGAAATCCTTCTTTTACAGGGCTATTTTTATGTCTTCATTATACACCAACATTAGATTGAACATAAATCATTAAAAAAGCTTAGTTAAACATTCACATGCAACAAAGAGCATCGGTATTAATGTTGTAACATTAGAGCTGAATTTCTAGCTAGAAATTCTAGGCTTTCCTTCATCAAACCCATCAACTACATGATCCAACAACTCCAAAACGTTCTTGTGGACAAGTTTTGACCTGCACATTCACCACGCTATGAAATAATAACGTATAATTATGTGACATTACGACAATTGAAGCAAATACTCTGAACTATTTCTTGAGTAAACCACTGGGCGGAGTGACACAATGCAGCTGCCATGTCTGGAGTGTAGTTCTGGCTTTGTGTTTACGTTTAAAACGTCTCGTAATGTTCCGTGATTATTTCATAGCGTGGTGAATGTGCAGGTCACAACTTGTCCACGAGAGCGTTTTGGAGTTGTTGGATTGTGTATTTGATGAGTTTGATGAGGGAAAGCTGGAATACCGTAAGACAACATAGCGTTAGCTGAGCAGCTCCTAACTCAGCAGCGCCGATCTAAAAATAGCTTGCACTGACAACTAAAGGTAACAAACCTATTAGTAAGGCTATAGGAATTATGGCAATGGGCAAATTTGCCAAAATGTTAAAGTATCCCTTTAAGGGGATTGCTAATGTTTGAAACATGTGAAGTGAGAACAAATCTTAAGTCCAGATGCGTGTCAGTTTAGAGAGTGAAGTTATGGAATGGACTTAATGATGAACTGTAATTCTACCTTTGCATTCAAAAAGACTTCAAATCTAAAATAAAGGTAATAATCTAAATTAAAACTTGGTGAAAACTGATTTCTAATTGAACTATCATGTATTTAATTTTTCATTGTATTATGATTTTCTGGCTTGATCCTGTGATGTTATAGGATGAGCTAAAATAAGCCACTGGCTTTAGTCCATTACTTTTTTGGTTGCTGACTAACAAATTTATGTAAAAATTGATCTTATTTGATGCTTTTGTTTTTATCAACATGTATGTAACTGAAATAAAAACATTAATTCATGCATCCTTCAGAAAAGGGATAGAAAATTGAAGACCACTGAAATGTTTTGGCACTAGAAGACCTTCATCATCCTAAAACTTCACTTGAGAAAATCAACAATACCCAACATTTATTTAATTTTATCAGATGATTCTTGTTTTATTAAACAGGTTTCATGTGTAATATTGTAGCTTGGAGAATACCTGATGTGATAGTGAAATGACTGAACTTTTTCTGTGACAGCCTTTACCCAAAACACCTGAGTCCACGAACGAACGAAGTTATTAGCGACAAAATCGCAGCCCACACAGTTTGAAAAGCAATCACGAGGTTCTTCATACCTGAAATGAAGGAAAAAAGATTGACACAGTATTATATTGAGAATAATAAAAAACTTAAAACAATTCATAAACTTGGAAGACTTGACTGGCCAATTATAGCATATTATAAGTAAATGTTCATCAGCCAATAGTTGGTTGATGGATGCTGAGGTTAAAGGGGACATATTATGCAAAAAATCACTTATCAAACAAAAACATGTGCCCCTGGCCTGACCACAATCCCCTCAAGTACCAGAAACATCCATTCCCTGCCCCCACCCCCCCCCCACCCCCTCCACTTTTCAGAAAATGTGTGCTAAAACAAGCCGTTCTCATATTTCCCCTCATGATGTCATGTGGGGAGTACCCCGCCCCAAGGTTGCGCTGGCCCTCCCCACTTGGAAGAAAGTTCCTCCCGCCTTTCCTGATCCTCCTCTAGCTGAGAGGAGGATCAGGAGAGCCACATTCATTAAGCCACATCCATTTCTTGATGGAGCATGGTCAGGGGGCAAGGTCAGACAACTAACTAACATTTAAAGCCACACACAGAAACGGTTTGTTCTGAGCAGGGCTGAAACAGAGGGGTTTTTAACATGAAACAATCCAATACTGGAGTGTTTTTTCAGCTACAAACTTCACAGGCATGTTTTGGGGAACTCTGAAAACAATATAAACTTGTCTTAAAAGGGTAAAATATGTCCCTTGTAACACTTCTGTTTTTTCAGTGACACAGTGAAGGGAATAGGACTTGGTTTTACTTAGACATGATGTCTGTGTTCTATTATATTTCCAGTAGAGGGCGCTCTGACTCCTTTCATGTCACACCCTCCATATTTTCCTCTTCACAGCAGAGTGAACTAGAGCTCAGAGCAGCTTGGCTGAGCATCAGATTTGTTGAAGAGAACAGTTTGCCTCAGTGGTGAGTTTATAACTAGTTTGTGAAATCAGTCTCACAGTAATATTAAGCTCACTCAGGCTGCCAGTTAAGATCAGAGCAAGTAAGATCATGCATTGAATTAATCAGACTGATATATCTAGCTTTACCTTGGCATGGCCACGGACACCAAAAAAAGTCTTGATATCATCCCATGCGATTTCATTAAGGTTAGACTCCAGGGGACGTCCCTCGAAGAACAGAGTGTCCACAACCAGGCGGACATTTGTGTTGTTGACCTGCCTCCTGCTGTCAGCCACAATATGATCTTTGTTGAAGGTGTGATGCATCACCACAAGGATGACTTCCTTGTCACCAGCTGTAAACACAGACATGTCTTCACTTAAAAATATCAGGAAAAAAACAATAAAAGGAGATCATTTGTTTTCTAGTATATATACACTGTTCCAAATTATTATTTGAATATGATTTCAATCAAACAAATATTCGATTTTTAGTTTGTCAGTTGTCTCTGATCCATTGCCTACCTGGAATACTTTCCAGAGCCTCGCTGATGTCTGTTCCAACTCTGGATGCGATGGGACAGAACAGCAGGATGTAGTCACTGTCCTCAGGAGAGACCACCTTAACTTGGCCAATACCTACAAATCTTGATACCCAGGGGAGATGAGCGTCATTGGTCCTTCCTGACAGGTGGACATAGAACTTTCGCCAAGGCACTGAAGACAGAAAACATGTCTGAGTCACTTTAATGCTTGTGATTTCATTATTTTAACTGGAAGTCCTACTGGGAATAAAAAAGAAGTGGGCATACAAAATCACAATGCACATTATATACCGCACTCCAAATTATTATGCAAATATGTTTCTCTGATTTTCCTAAATATTTAATGCAAATGACAGTCAGTAAAATTTCAAATCATCAACTGATGGAGCATAATTCACTTTTATCAAACAAACTTCCCAATGATAACTACTCTATCCACCTGGACCATCCAGGGCTCCACGGCACTCATCAGTAAACAGGACTGTTTGAAAATGAGTCTTTATGTATTTCTGGGCCCACTGCAACCGTTTCTGCTTGTGAGCATTGGTTAGGGGTGGCTGAATAGTAGGTTTATGCAAGACTGCAAGCCTCTGGAGGATCCTACACCTTGAGGTTGGTGGGACTCCAGAGGCACCAGCAGCTTCAAACACCTGTTTGCTGCTTTGTAATGGCATTTTAGCATCTGCTCTCTTAATCCCATGAATTTGTCTGGCTGAAACCTTCCTCATTACGCCTTTATCTGCATATATAGTATGTCTATACTTCTTAATGTGTATTTTCTTTACCAGGGGCAGAGATGGATTTCCATACAAACAGATTAACTGGGACTAGTTTTTTTTTTTTTACTGAAATGTTAAACAAAAAGGTTCCTAAAGCCATGTTTCCATCTATTTGGGTTTTCTTTCACTCTTAAATGCTGCTTTGGAGATGTTTAATAAAACATTCAAAGTTTGAATGTTTTGCTGAATATTGGAATGTTGGAGTGTTTTGCATAGCATGTCTGAATATTTTTGATGAAAACATAATGGTGCTGATAATGATGACGTTTTTATTTTGTGTGTATAACTTAGTTTTGTCAGAAAAATGTAAGCGAATCATTTTAGCAATAAATAAAAAGAGTAATTTTCTGTCTCACCTCTTGGTCTTTCTTCTTCCATATTCCTGGAGGAGGGATAAAAAAAGAGTCAATCTGATGAGAAGCTTCACTGTCACGACTGCTCTGTACCAGCTTCAGCCCAGCAAAACAGACAAAGTTAAAAATACCTTAGAAGAACATGATTTCTATTCTCCATTTCCTTGTAGAGATTCAGAAGTTAAACAGCCTCAGAGTAAATAATTCCTACTTACAAAAAAGATAGACTGTATGCAGTCTGAGCTATCTGATATCCAATTTGTATTCAGTTTACATTAATGTGCTTTGACTAAAAAGCATCAAGGATTAACACTCAGTATGCCAAAACCCAAAATGGATGAACATCCTTCAGGAAAAGGGTGGGAAATCAAAGACCACTGAAAAGCTTTGGCACTAGAAGACCTTCATCGTACTTAAACTTCCTCTGAGAAAATCAATAATATTCAACTTGTATTTAATTTTATCAGATGATTCTTGATTTACTGAACAGATTCATGTGTAAACTTGTAGCTTGAAGAATACTTGATGTGATAGTCGAATGACAGCCTTTACCCAAAACACCTCTCGCAGAGTCGACGAATCCAAGTTATCATCAACAAGATCACAGCCCACACAAGTTGTAAAACAGCCATACCTGAAATGAAGAAAAGAGATCGAAACAGTATTATATTGAGTATAATTTACATTTTTTTTTAACAATTCTTAACTCATTGAGTGCCATTGACTACATATACGTCAAAGTGTTTTTGCGGCGGCTGGCACAAGCGGGCCCTCTCACGCTCCCTGTGAGTAATTTTGGGGCTTCTGGGATACGTAGTCGGAACACTACAGCTGGAAGTGACAGTAGATCAAACATCATAGGTGGACACCCTGGTTAACACTTGTATTTTCACCAATACAGTGCAGGGAATGTTACTTGGTTTACTTAGACATGATATCTGTGCTCTATTATTTGTCCAGTAGAGGGCGCTCTGACTCCTTTCATGTCACACGCTCCATATTTTCCTCTTTACAGCAGAGTGAACTAGAGCTCAGAGCAGCTTGGCTGAGCATCAGGTTTGTTGAAGAGAACAGTTTGCTTCAGTGGTGAGTTTATAACTAGTTTGTGAAATCAGTCTCACAGTAATATTAAGCTCACTCAGGCTGCCAGTTAAGATCAGAGCAAGTAAGAATAAGTGGTAATGTGACGGCCCAACTCAAAGATACAGTATCTTTACATAATATAGGTTGTGGAATTTTTAAGCAGACATTTCAGTGAAACAACAGACATATTGTACCCTTAAAGCATATAAAAAGCCTGAGGAAGAATATAAAACAGACTTAACAGTTACTGCAGAGGGAAGTGGAGGTGATGTGAGCCAGTTTCTTACTAAGCAACCAATCATGCTGCTGAGAAGTGTTCACAATTAAAGTTAATATACATAAAACCATCTGAATGAACATTTGAAACAGACTGAAAGTCTCTGAGTTAAATCTGAAGTTAACTGTTATACTTACAGTAATCACTGAAGCCACGGCTGGGGACCTGAATGAACAGAGGAAAGAGTAAAAAAAACAACAGTTACAGATGTACAATATTGGTGCATTATGCATCGAATTAATCAGACTGATACATCTAGTTTTACCTCAGCACAGACACCAAGAAACTTCTTGATTTCATCCCATGCGATTTCATTGTGTTTAGACTGCAGAGGACATCCCTCGAAGAACAGAGTGTCCACAATTAGGAGGACTTTTGGGTTACTGACCTGCCACCTGCTGTCAGCCACAACATGATCTTTGTTGAAGGTGTGATGCATCACCACAAGGATGACTTCTTTGTCACCAGCTGTAAACAGACATGTCTTCACTTAAAAATATCAGAAAAAAACAATAATTAAGTATATACAACTTAGAGAGGAGATCATTTGTTTTCTGGTATACATATATATATATACACTGTGCTCCAAATTATTATGTCAATATGATTCCAATCAAACAAATATCTGACTTTTAGTTTTCAGTTGTTCCTGATCCATCACCTACCTGGAATACTTTCCAGAGCGTCACTGATGTCTGTTCCAACTCTGGATGCGATGGGACAGAACAGCAGGATGTAGTCACTGTCCTCCGGAGAGTCCACCTTCACTTGGCCAATACTTTCAAATCTTGATACCCAGGGAAGATGAGCGTCATTGGTCTTTTCTGACAGGTGGACATAGAACTTTCTCCAGGACACTGAAGACAGAAAACATGTCTGACTCACTTTAATGCTTTTGATTTCATTATTTTATCTGGAAGTCCCACTGGGAATAAAAAAGAAGTGGGCATACAAAATCAGAATGTACATTAAAAATCCAGATAAACAGCAAAAAATGAAAACACCTGACAAATTAAACAGGATTTCATAATCATCAGTGACCTTTATAGGAAAGCAGCCACATGCCTCTGCCACCACATTCTTTAGGAGGATTTAGGGCCTGTGTCCATTCTCAAAATCTTGCCACAGCTGTTCATTCATGCATCAGCATCATAACTCTGACACAGTGCCCCCTCTGCCAATATTTTTTTTTCTTGAACAACTTAAAACATTCAGCTCCCACACCATTCAACATTAGCTTATGATTCTGGGTCTGCATATGGGTCATCATTGGACCTACAAAAAAGACTTTAAGCCAATAACAAGGCAAGATAAGTCACAACAGGATCAAAAGTTGAAATTTTAAGATTAAAAAGTCAATAATAGAGATGGGTTGTCAAAACGGAGATATAAACTTTGGAGGAAAATATATATATATATATATATATATAAATACACAGTGCTTAACAAATTTATTAGACCACCACCCAAAGTAAGGTTTATGCCAAAGCTGCCCCTAAATTAACAGCATTGATAATTACCAAAATCATTTTTTATGTTTCTGCAATGGTGAATACACCAATATGTAGAAGATCTTTAAACCAAACGATATTTTTAATGCTAAAACAGAATTATTATTGTTATCCATGAATTTTCAAATTTACTGATTTACAAAAAAACGGAAAAAATAGTAAAGCACATTATTATTTCTTGATTAATATGTCAAATCATAGTTATTTACTTGCATTCCTGAACGAAAAATGAGTTTTAGTGCTTGAATGTTATGTGTGATTAATTTCTGACTTCTCAGAGAAGTCCAGTGAGCCGGCTCAAATTTGGGTATAAAAAGGTCAATTCAGTTTGAAATCCCTAAATCCCTCATTCCTGTTCAAAATGGTAAAATGTGGAGAGCTCACTGAAAAATGAAAGAGTCCACATTAAAGCACTTCATGATGCTGGATGGTCTTTGAGACAAATATGACAGGTGGTCTAATAAATTTGTTAAGCAACTGTGTTTATATATATATATATATTGACTGGCCAGATTTAGCAATGTCATGACATTTGATTGATATTTGTGCTGGTATTTCAGTCCAGTTGTGCTCATTTTTTGAACTGATGAAAATACCATGCTACTATTTTTTAAAACATACTTTACTGCCTCCCCTAAAACCCCTTGTGGGTCAAATGAAATCTGCTCTCTGGCTGGGCTGTATGAAACACCTGATATAATTAACGTCGTATCATCAAGCTTGTGTCCCTAATGTGAGATGTGCCTGTGGAAGTGTATGTAGAAAAGATCATTCATGTTAATCGATCATATAGCACACAAACAACATACATAAAAATTAAAAAATAAAATGTTATAATGATGTAAAACGGCTCTCGAACGGGATCCACCTGTTCTCGTTCACATAAAAGAGCCGGCTCGTTGAACCTGCTCGTTCACGAACGACTATGAAAACGTAACAGCGCTAATGACGACGTTTCTATTTTGTGTGTATAACTTAATTTAGTGAAGTGTAAGCAAATCATTTCAGCAATAAACGAAAAGAGTAAGTTTCTGCCTCACCTCTTGGTCTTTCTTCATCCATGTCCCTGGAGGAGGGACAGAAAAAAAGGTGAGATTTTAGTCAACATCGTTGAAAAATAATTAAAGTTTATCTGATGAGAAGCTGCACTGTCATAGCTGCTCTGTACCAGCTACAGACGAGGTTAAAATTACCTTAGAAGGACATAATCTCCTTTTCTCCATTTCATTGTAGAGATTCAGAAGTTAAACGGCCTGAGTAAATAACTCCTTCTAACGAAATAGATCCGTAAATTGTTTGTAAAGTTTCTGACGTTTCCCTCCCAGACGGGGCTGCTCCCTGTCTGTGAAACACTTTCACTTTTGTTTTTCTACTCGAACAGACGCAGTTCCTGTTGACTGACCTCTAAAAAATATCACATATGAGCCATATAACACTATCAGTGTGAAGGAGAAAAGAACAAACCACGGGGACTTCATGCAACATTAATATTTTTACCTGCTCTTTAAAACACGCTCATCTTTTAGGTTACACAAAGAGCTGCCCGTGTTACACCGCCCTCTAGTGGTGGCGGGAGGCGCGAAGGCAGGAAACAAATGCTGCTGATGCATAGCGTTCTCCTTACCGCTGTTTCAGACTGCCTGGGTGTTTTCCCGCGCGCGTGTCACGCTCCTAATCTGAAATGGGCTTTACTCGCAACGTCCACCCCTTACTGTAGCCTAAAGGTGTGGGCTTGGTAATTTTTTGTATTTCCATCTGTGACTGACTGGTAACTGGTCTAGGGTTCACCCCGCCTCTCGCCCCTGACCACTGGGATAGCCCAGGCCCCCCGCGACACCAAATGGGATAAGTGGTGTAGCTAATAGAGTGATGTATTATTTTCCCCTGACACTGGTTATATGCAACAACATCCAGAGCACAACCAGGGTCATGTTAGTCGTCCTTTCCGCTCTCAGGTGGTTTACCCATCACATCTATGTCTAACTTCAGCCTCCATTTTTGGCCCATCATGCCTTAAAGTTCTGCACAGTACTGTATTCAAAGTATAAAATAGTTGTCCTGCAAACACTTAACTCCTCCTTTTTGCCTTTTAATGAGGCATTTGCATATTGAGCCAACTGTACACAAGCAATGTGGGCTTTTTCTAAAATAAATGGCAGAGGATTATTATAAAACACAAGGTCCTAAACATCCACCTTGAGGTACACCACATGTAACGTGTCTAGTCATGATCCAGAGTATTTTTTTTAATGAGACAACATTTATTGGTCAATAATTATTTATTCATGAAGGAAATCACACAAATCGGGTTTTTTAATGAGCAAAAAATCAGCAGAAATCCTTCTTTTACATGGCTATTTTTATGTCTTCCTTATACACCAAAAATATTCGACTGAACATAAATCATTAACAGACTCAGTTAAACATTCACATGCTACAAAAAGTACAAGTACGAATGTAACATTAGAGCTATAATTCTAGCTTTGAATACTCTTTTCAAAAACAATACTGACATGAACTACTGCTGACATGGCAACGTAAAACGAAGCTCCTGCATTGACAGAAATAATACCAAACACATATTCAATATTTGGGTGTTTTGTTGACAGAAAGATATATGAAAATCTATGATGACCTGGACAGGTGGGGCTTGCTTCCTCTCAACCTGAAAATGAAAATTCTTCCAAGACTGTTGTATTTGTTCACAGCCCTTCCAGATGTTCCTCTAAAACTATTCAGGGAGCGAGGTGAACATTTAGCAAGATCCTTCTGGAATGATAGACGACCAAGAGTAAGATATTAAATGCTGCAGCAGCCAGTAGGGAGGGGAGGCATGGCCCTACCTTGACTTAGAGACTACTATTTGTCAGTTCAGCTGACGCCTGGAGTAAAAGTTTGTCCTCTGTTTTGTATCTGTCCAAGCATTCTGCCTCCTTGGATGTTTTTGTTTGTATTAAAAGTATACAAATCCTTTTTTGTCAAAGAGCACATTCTTGCTGCAACAGTAGAGCACATTCTTGCTGAATGTGAAATTGTTAAGGTAAATTTCAAAGAAATCTCAAAGAAAAAAACATTTCTGAAAGAATGGAAGGAATTTATTGATATTAAATGTAAACACACACACACACACACACACACATCATACATACACATGCTTGAGGTTGAGAGAAGTTTTTCTTTCTGCAGGTTGCATTTCTCCAGTTCTGTCAAGAGGCTCTCTGGTATAGGTGTTAACATTTGGTATTTTGGATGGTAAGTAGGTTGAAGCAGGTGACTGGCGTCATCCTGCCAAGGTCTCATGGGAGTGTATATTGGGGGTGTTGGGTTTATTTGGACTGATTTGATGCAGCTCTCTGCTCAGCCTCTGCTGCATCATATATCATTACAAGGATATTTCTACGGAGTCTAGTTTTTGTTGCTGTATCTTTAATTTGTTTTAATTCGCACACAACCTGCTTGCCAAACATTTCGTCTACATCCTGACTGGCATCAAGCAGTGTTTGTGAGACATTTCTTTTCTTTTCGGCTTTACGTGCCCTTTCAGCAGGCACAGGCTTGGGACTGGACTGTGATGCACTTGACTCCTGCTGGGTTTTACATGACAACTGTAACATGGAGGTGGCATTCTCCGACATTTCCTCCTCCTCCTGCTGATCATCACTGTACTCAGCGATGTCCCGACTGGCACTGGCCAACTGCATAGTATCTACCTAGATAAGAGAAAACAATTAGAGATAAAAGCAGTGAAGGAATTTAAACTGCCTATTTTGGCAGGGAAAAAAACAACTACATTCCCCTCACAGAAATAAGGTATGGTTGGCATGTATTTTGGGCTAGAAATTCAGAACTGATAGAGTGAAAAAAAGTCATGCTGGAAAAAAGTATCAATCTTATTACTTGTTTGTAGCAACTGCACTGTTATCTGGAGATGGCGTCATAGATATATGTAATATGCTTTTTAAGTCTTCATTCATAAAGGAGGACAGTGGATAGAGTCAGAAACAGAGATGAGAGAGCAGGGTAGAGGCATGCAGGAAAGTAGCCACAGGCCGGACCCAAATCTGGCCCACCCTTGTGCATGGTGTGTGCCTCAACACACTAGGGCACAGGTGTCAAACTCAAGGCCCCTCAATTTGGCCCCTGGGACAGTTAAATCCGGCCCCAAAAATGATCTCGTTTCTGTTCTAACTGGCCCATCAGTATGAGGTCTGCACATTTCCTCAGGTATAAATATTTGAACTTATCCTTGATGATTTAAGATATCCTTGTTAAGTCATAAAATCTGAAAAAGGCGTAAAATAATTAGATAAGAAGTCATGAATTTGGGAAAAGAAATAAATTTGTGTTGTAATTTCACATTTTCAATTTAGCATCTCACAATTAGGACTCAAACTTAGGATTTTGACTTTTTGTTTCATACTTTGAGCATTTCAACTCAATTTTGACTTCTCATGTAATATTTTGAGCTTTAAGATGAATGAGTCTAATTTTTAAGTGATATTTTCACCTATTGAACCAATTATTTTGTATTTTATCTCATATTTTCAACATCAAACTTCGACTTCATAATCCCATAGTTTGACTTTTAGACTCATAATTTCAAATTTTGAATCATACTTTAACTTTTTATTTCAGGATTATAATTTTTATTTCATATTTTGACCTTTTAAACTCATGATTTTGACTTCTTTCTTATGTATTTGCCTTTAAAAAACATTTTTCTATTTCTTGTTTTGACCTTTTTGAACTAATAAATTTACTTTTCTCAGATTGTGAGTCTTTAAACTTATCTTTTTAACTTTTTTAAATGTCAAAATCGTTTATCATCAGTGCTAAGTATTTTTTTTTTTTTTTGTTTCAGATTTTATTACCAGTGAAATAAGGTTGACAGTTTATGGTTTAAAAGGTGACCCTGTTAGGCCCTCAGGTTAGTTCTGAATCCAGAGTCCGGCCCCTGCTGTGATTGAGTTTGACATCCCTGCACTAGGGCATCTGTGCCCTTATGTGTGCCCATAAATCATTTTGAGGTTACAAAGAAGCTATTTGGCAAGAGGACTTACATTCAGGGTGGTGTGAGGGGCTTTGTTGGTCACATGTGGAAAGTCCGGGCTAAAAACGAACTCTGCCTGAGGGTTGGTTCTTTGTGGCCACCCCCACTTTATTTTGGTCGCAAATTGCTTCCCAAATTGTGTCTTCAATGAGGCAGCTTTTGTCTGTACTTCTCCAAAAACAAAACATTTTTAAAAGAAAGCAAAATTTAGTCCTCCGAACACATAAACATGTTAATGTCAATTCACATCAGTTCAGCAAGCTTTACTGGCACGGAAAATATTAATTTTCATTGCCAAATGGATTTACAAATTACTACTACTACTACTACTACTACTAATTATAATGATAATCATAATCCATACAAAAATAACCATTGTAAGTACATGTATCAAAATTTTGGGTTTTCTTTCATAAAGATGGTAAAAAAAAATGGGGTTTTATATACAGGTGCATTTAAAAAAAATTAGAATATCATGAAAAAGTTCAATTTTTTTGTTACTCTTTTCTGAAAGTGAAACCCATACATATATAGATTTGTTACACAGAGAGTGAAATATTTCAAGCCTTTATTTCTTAAAATGTTGATGATTATGGCTTACAGATAAGAAAACCCAAAATTCAGTGTTTAAAAAATTAGAATATTACACAAGATCAATAAAAAATGGATCTTTTAAACAGAAATGTCAGTCTTCTGAAAAGTATGTTCATTTCTGTGCACGCAATACTTGGTTGGACCTCCTTTTGCATGAATTACTGCATCAGTGTGGCATGGCATGGAGGCAATCAGCCTGTGGCACTGCTCAGGTGTAATGGAAGCCCAGGTTGCTTTGATAGCAGCCTTCAGGTTATCTGCATTGTTGGGTCTGGTGTCTCTCATCTTCCTCTTGACAATACCCCATAGATTCTCAATGGGGTTCCGGTCAGGCCAGTTTGCTGGCCAGTCAAGCACGGTAACACCATGGCCATTGAACCAACTTTTGGTACCTCTGGCAGTGTGGGCAGGTGCCAAGTCCTGCTGGAAAATGAAATCAGCATCTCCATAAAGCTTGTCAGCAGAAGGAAGCATGAAGTGCTCTAAAACGTACTGGTAGATGGCTGCACTGACTGTGGACTTGAGAAAACACAGTGGACCAACACCAGCAGATGCCAATTTTGGGTTTTCTTATCTGTAAGCCATAATCATCAACATTTCAAGAAATCAAGGCTTGAAATATTACACTCTATGTGTCACAAGTCTATATATGGGTTTCACTTTCAGAAAGAGTGACAAAAATATTGAACTTTTTCATGATGTTCTAATTTTTGAGATGCATCTGTATATGTATATATACTGTATATACACACACTCATATAGCCTGTATGTGTTCCACATCCCCAAGCAGATATGGAAGCTTCTGTTTATTATTCGTAGTGGTGAATCCCTTTGTTTTGTTTGTTTTTTGCTGGTGAAAAGTGGAAAAAACTTGACTCTGATGTTCATGTACAGCGGACAGGTGATTAGAAAGTGTAGCTCTGTTCCACCGCCTGCTGCAGACAGTAATGTCTCCAACCACTTATCCGTTGAACCTTCCTTTACAACTGAAAGCTATCCCCAAAGAAATGCAAGAATATCCTTTCTAAAGATAACATGCCTATTTATTCATCCCCCTACCAAATAAACAGAGTAACATTAGCAAGAAGACACTGACGTGTTAGAGGCATATGTAATCTACTTCTGGTTTACCATTTATTTAATAAAGTCTTTTTATTAAATACGACGAGAGGAGTGAATTGCTGATGAGAGCATGGAATGTTAGCATATCTTCTAGCACGTAGCCTACTCACTGGGTTGATGAAGTGCCTCTGCTATTTGATGCCAGCTATTTTCCTTTTGATCCTGTCATGGTAGTCTCTCACTGAGACATCAAAGAGGCAGGGGTGTTCTCTCAACAGTCCAACGAATTTCATCTCTGTTTCACCCCTCCATCTGGGAACAGCTGCAGGTCTGTCTGTCTCTTTGACATGTTTGTTTACCTAAGCACGAGGGAAAAAATGCTGTCCTTTTATTGGTCAGCTACAGGATCCATGTCGTTGACAGCACATTGAGGTGTCAGACTAGAGGAGAATGCCAGGAAAAGTTCTGACATGCTAGTCTTGCAGAATTGTAGTCGTAAGGAATTGTAAGGAGTCTTGGACATGTCGTTAATTATTAGACCTGTTTGTCGTTCCCAACTCTCAAAATCAAACCTGCTGAGAAATGGACGTCCACCTAAACATAGAGGCTGGGCATGGAGAGCATTAGCCAGAGTAGCAACAAAGAGGCTAATGGGAACTCTGGAGGAGCTGCAGAACCTGTCCACAGGACAACTATTGGTCATAGTCTCCACAAATCTGGCCTTTATGGAAGAGCAGCAAGAAGAAAGGCATTGTTGAAAAAAAGCCATAAGAAGTCTCATTTGAGGTTTGCCTAAAGCCACGTGGGGGACACACCAAACATGTGGAGGAAAGTACTTAAGTCAGATGAGACCAAAACTGAACTTTTTGGCCTAAACACAAGCACTATGTGTGGCGGAAAACTAACACTGCACATCACCCTGAACACACCATCCCCACCGTGAAACATGGGGGTGGCAGCATCATGCTGTGGGGAAGCGTTTCTTCAGCCGGGATAGGGAAGCTGGTCAGAGTTGATGGCAAGATGGATGGAGCTAAATACAGGGCAATCTTAGAGGAAAACCTGCTAGAATCAGCAAAAGACTTGAAACTGGGGTGGATGTTCACCTTCCAGCAGGACAACGACCCTAAACATACACACAGAGCTACGATGGAATGGTTCAGACTGAAGCATATTCATGTGTTAGAATGGCCCAGTCAGAGTCCAGGCCTAAATCCCAGTGAGAATCTGTGGCCAGACTTGAAATTGCTGTTCACAGACACTATCCATTAAATCTGACTGAGCTTGAGCTATTAAGCAAAGAGGATTGGGCAAAAATGTCACTCTCTAGATGTGCAAAGTTGGTAAAGTCATACCCCCAAAAGACTTGCAGCTGTATCTGCAGTGAAAGTGGCTCTACAAAGTATTAACTCCATGGGGCTGAATACTTTTGCACACCATACTTTTCAGATTTTTATTTTTAAACATTTTGAAAGCCCTGTATAATTTTCCTTTCACTCCACAATTTTGCACCATTTTATGTTGATCTATCACATGAAATCCCAATAAAATATATTTACATTTGTGGTTGTAACGTGAAGAAATGTGGGACAGTTCAAGTGGTATGAACACTTTTGCAAGCCACAGTATCTTTACAAAATATAGGTTGTGAAATATTTAAGTAGATACTTTAGTGAAGAAACTGACATATTGTACCCTTAACGCAAATAAAAAGCCTGAAGGAGAATATAAAACAGAATTAACAGTTACTGCAGAGGGAGGTGGAGGTGATGTGAGCCAGTTTCTTACCAAGCAACCGTACATGCTGCTGAGAAGTGCACTGAAACTGAGGTTATGGGTGATTCAGTGAACACAAGGCCTTAAAGACTGATTGTTTACTTTACAAAGTTCATGGAAAGAAGGGCCACAAAAATAAAATGTATAACATAAAACCATCTGAATGAGCATTTTAAACAGACTGAAAGTCTCTGAGTTAAATCTGAAGTTAACTGTTATACTTACAGTAATCACTGAAGCCACGACTGGGGACCTAAATGAACAGAGGAAAAGTACAAAAAAAACAACAACAGTTACAGATGTACAATACTGGTGCATTATGCATTGAATTAATCAGACTGATACATCTAGTTTTACCTCAGCACAGACACCAAGAAACTTCTTGATATGTTCCCATGCGATTTCATTGAGGTTACACTCCAGGGGACGTCCCTCAAAGAACAGAGTGTCCACAACCAGGCGGACATTTGTGTTGTTGACCTGCCTCCTGCTGTCAGCCACAATATGATCTTTGTTGAAGGTGTGATGCATCACCACAAGGATGACTTCCTTGTCACCAGCTGTAAACACAGACATGTCTTCACTTAAAAATATCAGGAAAAAACAATAAAAGGAGATCATTTGTTTTCTAGTATATATACAGTGTTCCAAATTATTATTTGAATATGATTTCAATCAAACAAATATTTGATTTTTAGTTTTTCAGTTGTCCCTGATCCATTGCCTACCTGGAAGGTTTTCCAGAGCGACACTGATGTCTGTTCCAACTCTGGATGTGATGGGACAGAACAGCAGGATGTAGTCACTGTCCTCAGCAGAGTCCACCTTAACTTGGCCAATACCTTCAAATCTTGATACCCAGGGAAGATGAGCGTCATTGGTCCTTCCTGACAGCTGGACACAGAACTTTCTCCAGGACACTGAAGACAGAAAACATGTCTGAGTCACTTTAATGCTTTTGATTTCATTATTTTATCTGGAAGTCCCACTGGGAATAAAAAAGAAGTGGGCATACAAAATCACAATACACATTATAAATCCAGATAAATAGCATAAAATGAAAACACCTGACAAATTAAACAGGATTTCATAATCATCAGTGACCTTTATAGGAAAGCATCAACATGCCTCTGCCACCACATTCTTTAGGAGGATTTAGGGCCTGTGTCCATTCTCATAACCTGGCCACAGCTGTTCATTCATGCATCAGCATCATAACTCTGACGCAGTGCCCCCCTCTGCCAATAGAAAATTTCCTCCTCTGAATTTAGATTTTTTTCTCTTAAACAACTTAAAACATTCAGCTCCCACACCATTCAACACATGCTTATGATTCTGTGTCTGCATATGGGTCATCATCAGACCTACAAAAAAGACTTCAAGCCAATAACAAGGCAAGATAAGTCATAACAGGATCAAAAGCTGAAATTTTAAGATTAAAAAGTCAAAAATATTAGATGGGTAGTCAAGACTGAGATATATACTTTGGAAATTATGGAATAAAGTAAAATATGAGACAGTAAGTCATAATAATGTGATACTAAGTCAAAAGTATGTGTTTAAAAAGACTACATTATGAGTTAATTGAAATAAGAAAATGATAAGTTAGAATTAAGAGATAAACCGTCATAATTATGTGACAGTAAGATAAAATGAGATACTGTTATATGAGATACTTGGTCACAATTATGAAACAGAAAGTTGCAATTTCAAGATAAAAACCATACATGCTGCTGAGAAGTGCACTGAAACTGAGGTTATTGGTGATTCAGTGAACACAAGACCTTAAAGACTGATTGTTTACTTCACAATGATCATGGAAAGAAGGGTCACAAAAATAAAATGTTTAATATAAAACCATCTGAATGAGCATTTTAAACAGACTGAAAGTCTCTGAGTTAAATCTGAAGTTAACTGTTATACTTACAGTAATCACTGAAGCCACGGCTGGGGACCTGAATGAACAGAGGAAAAGTAAAAAAAACAACAACAACAGGTACAGATGTACAATATTGGTGCATTATGCATCGAATTAATCAGACTGATACATCTAGTTTTACCTCAGCACAGACACCAAGAAACTTCTTGATTTCATCCCATGCGATTTCATTGAGGTCAGACTGCAGAGGACATCCCTCGAAGAACAGAGTGTCCACAACCAGGCGGACATTTGTGTTGTTGACCTGCCTCCTGCTGTCAGCCACAATATGATCATTGTCAAAGGTGTGATGCATCACCACAAGGATGACTTCTTTGTCACCAGCTGTAAACACAGACATGTCTTCACTTAAAAATATCAGAAAAAACAATAAGAGGAGATCATTTGTTTTCTACATTTCTGTGTACAAATTATTAAGTCAATATGATTCCAGTTAACCCTTTAGCTAGTGCCATAGCGCCGACGCTATATTTAATATGTCTGTAGTATTATTACCATAACTCCGTGTGAGTTTGTCCGATCAGAAAAATTCCAATGGTTTAGGAAAGCTGAGAATTGTGGGCATGTGCACATATATGGCACATTATGGTACTCGCAACCATATGACGTGGGCATTCATAGCAAAACACCAGTTTTGTTTGTTTCTTCTTTAAACTGCTGACAATTCCATATAATGTGCAATAATCATTAACCAGAGGTTGAAAAGTTCAAGTACTCCTGGGAAAAAAGGGACCAAAGCTCTTAGACTTAAACCCATAATAACAAAATATGTCCAAATATTATATATTATTTTATTATACATATATGTCTATTTTAAACTCAGTAGGTAAAGGGTTAAACAAAAATTTGGTTTCTAGTTTTTCAGTTGTCCCTGATTCATCGCCTACCTGGAAGGTTTTCCAGAGCCTCACTGATGTCTGCTCCAACTCTGGATACGATGGGACAGAACAGCAGGATGTAGTCACTGTCCTCAAGAGACTCCACCTTAACTTGGCCAATACCTTCAAATTTCGATACCCAGGAAAGATGAGCGCCATTGGTCTTTCCCCACAGGTGGACATAGAACTTTTTCACGGGCACTGAAGACAGAAAACATGTCTGAGTCACTTTAATGCTTTTGATTTCATTATTATTCCAACTGGGAATAAAAAAGAAGTGGGCATACAAAATCACAATACACATTATAAATCCAAATAAATAGCATAAAATGAAAACACCTGAAAAATTAAAACAGGATTTCAAATCCATCTGTGACCTTTAAACAGTCATGGAGGAAAATATTGGTTTCCGCTGATTTTTTCCAGAAAATGCACCATTTCTCCCAGAAATTGTTGCAATTACAAATGTTTTTGGTGTACACATGTTTATTTCCTTTATGTGCATTGGAACAACACAAAAAGCAGAAAAAAGCCAAAATTGACATAATTTTACACAAAACTCAAAAAATGGGCCAGGCAAAATTGTTAGCACCCTTAACTTAATATTTGGTTGCACACCCTTCGAAAAAATAATTGAAGCTTATAGCGTAAGTTCAGTCAGGAAGACCATATTCTCCATGCGGGTTTAGTAGCTCATGCCTGCGCTATTTCATGCACTCCCTCCTTCTGCTCTCTGTCACATCATTATCAGCTGTTTACATCACCTGGGCACACCTGTAGGAGCCATACAAGGAGGCCATAAAATGTTATGTATATAGCTATCCATAAGGTGTCACTGTTGGGTAAAGGTAAAGCACATTTAGGTAGGAACCTTCATTGAGTTGTCAGGTATTGCTAGACGGAGGAGCACATACAGTTTTTTGACCGCTATGCCGGAAAACACTGAGTGATCAATGTGAATCTTTCAATGGTTTATGGATTTGTTGGAGTCTTGCATGTGAAGAGCATTGAAGACCAGTGTTGGATCACAAATAAATCTCCTGTCAAAGAAGGAGAATATTGGACATTCTTATTTCGCAAGACACTCAGGATCGGTGCCATGGTGAGCGCATCAATCAGTTAATTAGTCTATGTAGCCCTCAGTGGCTTTAAGTTTAGACTTAGTCGCTATAACACCTATCCAATAGCACTGCTCCACTTCCTCACTGTTGGCCTATCAAATCTCTGCTGCCCCTTTTAAATCTGGCTTTCTCCTCCATCAGTTCATTCATGGCGTGGTTCCGAGCGACCCTCCACCTCCCCATCACTGCCAAGTCTACAAGTCCATCAACTATGGACTAAGATGACTTCTTCAGCCATCACCACCACCACCAGTGTCTGGACTCCACGGGGGGCTAGATCTTTCGGCCGCTCAGGGCAGACACCCTTCGATCACGCTATGTCCTTGTGGAGTTCAAGCGCCAAAGAGACTCTGACAATAATTCAATATCACATCTAGGTTAATAAATATTATTCATTATCTCACATGTAAAATAAAATGGTATCTTCAAATCAGTCACT
This sequence comes from Cheilinus undulatus, assembly GCF_018320785.1. Lineage (NCBI taxonomy): Eukaryota > Metazoa > Chordata > Actinopteri > Labriformes > Labridae > Cheilinus > Cheilinus undulatus. The sequence goes on along the minus strand of NC_054878.1, from coordinate 42,117,237 downwards.
GGTCTCTCCTGATTGAACTAAAACCAATGTCTTCCTATAACCATCAACAAGCTTCTTACACCTCTCAACTAGAATTTTGGACCACTCTTCTTTTGCAAACTGCTCCAGATTTCTCAGATATGAGATATTGCCCTGGAGGACCTACACAGTGTTCAAAATACAGCTTTTTCCAATCCCTATTAAACTGTTGAAGCTTGATTTCTGTTGATATTTTACTGACTAGACTTCTTCTGACTTTGCAAGATCTAAAGAAGACAGCCAGCCATTACTTCTCTCTTGCTCTTGGAAGACTGGATGCAACAAGAGGCTTCACAGCAGCTATAAAGATAGTCTTCAAATATGTACATTGAGTGGAACACTTGCTTTGTTATTGATAATTCCAGATGTTAATGGTTTTTGTTTTTCCTTTTTAAATCAGAGGGTGTCATGTAAATTCCCACTGTGACGTACTGGGTGCCTACACAGGTGTTGAACACTGGTCTGCTTCTTGTTACATCTCACATCTTTGATGAATACTCTTTTGCATTAGGCCTGTATGGTTCATCTGGAAACAACAGGATTGAATAAAATGTTTTGAAGGACTCGTGTAAGCCATTGTATTACAGCTCAATTTTTGTGAAATATTAGAAAGTATGGAGAAGTAGTTAACTAGTATAAAATAACCGCGCCATGGGTTGGTTGCCCTCCTGTCCTCCCTAATTTTTTCAGTCACCAGCTGTCACTTTCATATTTTTATATACATACATACAGTAGATGGATACAATTCTGATTTTTCTCCCTCCATAACAGCATATTGCAGCTTGGAGTATCTTGCAACAGCTATATTGTATGGACTACAGATTGATCACTTAGATATTTTATACTTCACAAGACAGAGTTTCCTACATGCTTTAAGTTAATAGAGCAAACAAAACAAGTCAGTAATTTTCAAAATCACCAACGTTGACGTTATAAACAAGGCAATTTGGTAACGTTACAGTGTCAAGCAATGTGTGCTAGTCAAGAACCTAAGTAAAGCCAGCTAGTCTACTGTCCACATTCTTCCCTTCCAGAGGAAATTTCAGCAATTTTAAAAGCATTATCGCAATAATAATGTTCCTACACATGCGCATAGAATATGTGTCACGTTGGAATATATCTATATCTATGTATGAATGTAAAGTGGAAAATACTGGTAAGCAGTTACCAGAAATCGCGGCTAAGCAGTTCATTTAAATGGCCCGCCAAGCTTTGTTTGGAACTATTCGGCTGCTACATGAACCACGTGACCCTCTAGCTTCCAGACCCCTTAATGACACAACTCTCTCTCATTGGCTCTGGGTTTGCCTAAAGCCATGTGGGGGACACACCAAACATGTGGAAGAAGATGCTTTGGTCAAATGAGACCAAAATTTAACATTCTGGCAGAAACACAAGCAATTTGTGTGGTGGAAAACTAACACTGCACATCACCCTGAACACACCATTCCCACTGTGAAACATGGCGGTGGCAGCATCATGCTGTGGGGATGATTTTCTTCAGCTGCTACAGGGAAGCTGGTCAGAGTTGATGGCAAAATGGATGGAGCCAAATACAAGGCAATCTTAGAGGAAAACCTGTTAGAATCAGCAAAAGACTTGAGACTGGGGTGGATGTTCACCTTCCAGCAGGACAACGACCCTAAACATACACACAGAGCTACAATGGAATGGTTTAGATTGAAGCATATTCATGTGTTAGAATGGCCCAGTCAGAGTCCAGGCTTAAATCCCAGTGAGAATCTGTGGCCAGACTTGAAATTGCTGTTCACAGACGCTATCCATCAAATCTGACTGAGCTGGAGCTATTTGGCTCTACAGGTGGCTCTACAAAGTATTAACTCAAGGGGGCTGAACACTTTTGCACACCACACTTTTCAGGTTTTTATTTGGTAAAAACTGTGAAAGCCATGTATAGTTTTCCTTCCACTTCACAATTATGCACCACTTTCTATTGATCTATCACATGAAATCCCAATAAAATATATTTACGTTTGTGGTTGTAGCGTGAAGAAATGTGGAAAAGTTCAAAGGGTATGAATACTTTTGCAAGCCACTGTATCTTTACGTCACATAGACTGTGGAATATTTGAGAAGATAGTTCAGTGAAAAAACGGACATATTGTACCCTTAAAGCAAATAAAAAGCATGAAGAAGAATATAAAACAGGTTGAACAGTTACTACAGATGGGAGTGGAGGTGATAGGAGCCAGTTTTTCTTACTAAACAACCGTACATGCTGCTGAGAAGTGCACTGAAACTGAGGTTATTGGCAATTCAGTGAGCACAAGACCTTAAAAATTGATATTTTACTCCACAATGTTCATGGAAAGAAGGGCCACAAAAATAAAAGGTTTAACATAAAACCATCTGAATGAGCATTTACAACAGAGTGAAAGTCTCTGAGTTAAGTCTCAAGTTATATTGTACTTACAGCAATCAATGAAGCCACCGCTAGAGGCCTGAATGGACTGAGTAAAGAGTAAAAAACAACAACAGTTACAGACGTACAATATTGGTGCATCATGCAATGAATTAATCAGACTAATCAGTTTCACCTCAGCACGGCCACGGACACCAAGAAACTTTGTGATTTCATCCCACGCGATTTCATTGCGGTTAGACTGCAGAGGACGTCCCTCGAAGAACAGAGTGTCCACAACCAGGCGGACCTTTGGGTCTTTGACCTGCCACCTGCTCTCAGCCACAACATGATCTCTGTTGAAGGTGTGATGCATCACCACAAGGATGACTTCTTTGTCACCAGCTGTAAACACAGACATGTCTTCACTTAAAAATAGCAGAAAAAACAATAAGAGGAGATCATTTGTTTTCTACATTTTTCTGTACAAATTATTAAGTCAATATGATTCCAGTTAACCCTCTAGCTAGTGCCATAGCGCCGACGCTATATTTAATATGTCCGTAGTATTATTACCATAACTCCGTGTGAGTTTGTCCGATCAGAAAAATTCCAATGGTTTTGGAAAGCTGAGAATTGTGGGCATGCACACATATATGGCACATTATGGTACTCGCAACCATATGACGTGGGCATTCATAGCAAAACACCAGTTTTGTTTGTTTCTTCTTTAAACTGCTGACAATTCCATATAATGTGCAATAATCATTAACCAGAGGTTGAAAAGTTCAAGTACTCCTGGGAAAAAAGGGACCAAAGCTCTTAGACTTAAACCAATAATAATAACAAAATATGTCCAAATATTATATATTATTATATGATACATATATGTCTATTTTAAACTCAGTGGGTAAAGGGTTAAACAAAAATTTGGTTTCTAGTTTTTCAGTTGTCCCTGATTCATTGCCTACCTGTTTTCCAGTTTTCCAGAGCCTCACTGATGTCTGCTCCAACTCTGGATACGATGGGACAGAACAGCAGGATGTAGTCACTGTCCTCAGCAGAGTCCACCTTAACTTGGCCAATACCTTCAAATTTCGATACCCAGGAAAGATGAGCGCCATTGGTCTTTCCCCACAGGTGGACATAGAACTTTTTCACGGGCACTGAAGACAGAAAACATGTCTGAGTCACTTTAATGCTTTTGATTTCATTATTTGACCTAGAAGTCCAACGGGGAATAAAAAAGAAGTGGGCATACAAAATCACAAAACACATTATAAATCCAAATAAATAGCATAAAATGAAAACACCTGAAAAATGAAAACAGGATTTCAAATCCATCTGTGACCTTTAAACAGTCATGGAGGAAATTATTGGTTTCCACAGATTTTTTCCAGAAAATGCACCATTTCTCCCAGAAATTGTTGCAATTACAAATGTTTTTGTGTACACATGTTTATTTCCTTTATGTGCATTGGAACAACACAAAAAGCAGAAAAAAGCCAAAATTGACATAATTTTACACAAAACTCAAAAAATGGGCCAGGCAAAATTGTTAGCACCCTTAACTTAATATTTGGTTGCACACCCTTGGGAAAAATAACTGAAGCTTATAGCGTAAGTTCAGTCAGGAAGACCATATTCTCCATGCGGGTTTAGTAGCTCATGCCTGCGCTATTTCATGCACTCCCTCCTTCTGCTCTCTGTCACATCATAATCAGCTGTTCACATCACCTGGGCACACCTGTAGGAGCCATACTAGGAGGCCATAAAATGTTATGTACATAGCTATCCATAAAGTGTCATTGTTGGGTAAAGGTAAAGCACATTTAGGTAGGAACCTTCATTGAGGTGTCAGGTGTTGCTAGACGGAGGAGCACATACAGTTTTTTGACCGCTATGCTGGGAAACACTGAGTGATCAATGTGAATCTTTGAATGGTTTATGGATTTGTTGGATTTGCATGTGAAGAGCATTGAAGACCAGTGTTGGATTACAAATAAACCTTCTGTCAAAGAAGGAGAATATTGGACATTCTTATTTCGCAAGACGCTCAGGATCGGTGCCATGGTGAGTGCGTCAATCAGTTAATTAGTCCGTCTACATAGCCCTCAGTGGCTTTAAGTTTAGACTTAGCCGCTATAACACCTATCCAATAGCACTGCTCCACTTCCTCACTGTTGGCCTATCAAATCTCTGCTGCCCCTTTTAAATCTGGCTTTCTCCTCCATCAGTTCATTCATGGCGTGGTTCCGAGCGACCCTCCACCTCCCCATCACTGCCAAGTCTACAGGTCCATCAACTATGGACTAAGATGACTTCTTCAGCCATCACCACCACCACCAGTGTCTGGACTCCACGGGGGGCTAGATCTTTCGGCCGCTCAGGGCAGACACCCTTCGATCACGCTATGTCCTTGTGGAGTTCAAGCGCCAAAGAGACTCTGACAATAATTCAATATCACATCTAGGTTAATAAATATTATTCATTATCTCACATGTAAAATAAAATGTTATCTTCAAATCAGTCACTGGTCTCTCCTGATTGAACTAAAACCAATGTCTTCCTATAACCATCAACAAGCTTCTTACACCTCTCAACTAGAATTTTGGACCACTCTTCTTTTGCAAACTGCTCCAGATTTCTCAGATATGAGATATTGCCCTGGAGGACCTACACAGTGTTCAAAATACAGCTTTTCCAATCCCTATTAAACTGTTGAAGCTTGATTTCTGTTGATATTTTACTGACTAGACTTCTTCTGACCTTGCAAGATCTAAAGAAGACAGCCAGCCATTACTTCTCTCTTGCTCTTGGAAGACTGGATGCAACAAGAGGCTTCACAGCAGCTATAAAGATAGTCTTCAAATATGTACATTGAGTGGAACACTTGCTTTGTTATTGATAATTCCAGATGTTAATGGTTTTTGTTTTTCCTTTTTAAATCAGAGGGTGTCATGTAAATTCCCACTGTGACGTACTGGGTGCCTACACAGGTGTTGAACACTGGTCTGCCTCTTGTTACATCTCACATCTTTGATGAATACTCTTTTGCATTAGGCCTGTATGGTTCATCTGGAAACAACAGGATTGAATAAAATGTTTTGAAGGACTCGTGTAAGCCATTGTATTACAGCTCAATTTTTGTGAAATATTAGAAAGTATGGAGAAGTAGTTAACTAGTATAAAATAACCACGCCATGGTTGGTTGTCCTCCTGTCCTCCCTAATTTTTTCAGTCACCAGCTGTCACTTTCATATTTTCATATACATACATACAGTAGATGGATACGATTCTGATGTTTCCCCCTCCATAACAGCATATTGCAGCTTGGAGTATCTTGCAACAGCTATATTGTATGGACTACAGATTGATCACTTAGATATTTTATACTTCACAAGACAGAGTTTCCTACATGCTTTAAGTTAATAGAGCTAAGTCACAGCATAGACATTGTCCTTGAAACATCTGAACATGTTTTCCCACTCAGGAATATCACACAGGCTGCTTCTTTCTTCATCTGAAATGTTCAAACAAAACAAGTCAGTAATTTTCAAAATCACCAACGTTGACGTTATAAACAAGGCAATTTGGTAACGTTACAGTGTCAAGCAATGTGTGCTAGTCAAGAACCTAAGTAAAGCCAGCTAGTCTACTGTCCACATTCTTCCCTTCCAGAGGAAATTTCAGCAATTTTAAAAGCATTATCGCAATAATAATGTTCCTACACATGCGCATAGAATATGTGTCACGTTGGAATATATCTATATCTATGTATGAATGTAAAGTGGAAAATACTGGTAAGCAGTTACCAGAAATCGCGGCTAAGCAGTTCATTTAAATGGCCCGCCAAGCTTTGTTTGGAACTATTCGGCTGCTACATGAACCACGTGACCCTCTAGCTTCCAGACCCCTTAATGACACAACTCTCTCTCATTGGCTCTGGGTTTGCCTAAAGCCATGTGGGGGACACACCAAACATGTGGAAGAAGATGCTTTGGTCAAATGAGACCAAAATTTAACATTCTGGCAGAAACACAAGCAATTTGTGTGGTGGAAAACTAACACTGCACATCACCCTGAACACACCATTCCCACTGTGAAACATGGCGGTGGCAGCATCATGCTGTGGGGATGATTTTCTTCAGCTGCTACAGGGAAGCTGGTCAGAGTTGATGGCAAAATGGATGGAGCCAAATACAAGGCAATCTTAGAGGAAAACCTGTTAGAATCAGCAAAAGACTTGAGACTGGGGTGGATGTTCACCTTCCAGCAGGACAACGACCCTAAACATACACACAGAGCTACAATGGAATGGTTTAGATTGAAGCATATTCATGTGTTAGAATGGCCCAGTCAGAGTCCAGGCTTAAATCCCAGTGAGAATCTGTGGCCAGACTTGAAATTGCTGTTCACAGCTATCCATCAAATCTGACTGAGCTGGAGCTATTTGGCTCTACAGGTGGCTCTACAAAGTATTAGACTCCAGGGGGCTGAATACTTTTGCACACCACACCTTTCAGATTTTCATTTGTAAAAAATTTTTAAAGCCATGTATAATTTTCATTCCACTTCACAATTATGTGTCACTTTGTGTTTATCTACCACACAAAATCCCAATAAAACACTTCTACATTTGTGGTTATAACGTGAAGAAATGTGGGAAAAGTTCAAAGGGTATGAATACAATTGCAAGCCACTGTATCTTTACGTCACATAGACTGTGGAATATTTGAGAAGATAGTTCAGTGAAAAAACGGACATATTGTACCCTTAAAGCAAATAAAAGCATGAAGAAGAATATAAAACAGGTTGAACAGTTACTACAGATGGGAGTGGAGGTGATAGGAGCCAGTTTCTTACTAAACAACCGTACATGCTGCTGAGAAGTGCACTGAAACTGAGGTTATTGGCAATTCAGTGAGCACAAGACCTTAAAATTGATATTTTACTCCACAATGTTCATGGAAAGAAGGGCCACAAAAATAAAAGGTTTAACATAAAACCATCTGAATGAGCATTTACAACAGAGTGAAAGTCTCTGAGTTAAGTCTCAAGTTATATTGTACTTACAGCAATCAATGAAGCCACCGACTAGAGGCCTGAATGGACTGAGTAAAGAGTACAAAAACAACAACAGTTACAGATGTACAATATTGGTGCATCATGCAATGAATTAATCAGACTAATCAGTTTCACCTCAGCACGCAGACACCAAGAAACTTTGTGATTTCATCCCATGCGATTTCATTGAGGTTAGACTGCAGAGGACATCCTCGAAGAACAGAGTGTCCACAACCAGGCGGACCTTTGGGTCTTTGACCTGCCACCTGCTCTCAGCCACAACATGATCTCTGTTGAAGGTGTGATGCATCACCACAAGGATGACTTCTTTGTCACCAGCTGTAAACACAGACATGTCTTCACTTAAAAATAGCAGAAAAAACAATAAGAGGAGATCATTTGTTTTCTACATTTTTCTGTACAAATTATTAAGTCAATATGATTCCAGTTAACCCTCTAGCTAGTGCCATAGCGCCGACGCTATATTTAATATGTCCGTAGTATTATTACCATAACTCCGTGTGAGTTTGTCCGATCAGAAAAATTCCAATGGTTTTGGAAAGCTGAGAATTGTGGGCATGTGCACATATATGGCACATTATGGTACTCGCAACCATATGACGTGGGCATTCATAGCAAAACACCAGTTTTGTTTGTTTCTTCTTTAAACTGCTGACAATTCCATATAATGTGCAATAATCATTAACCAGAGGTTGAAAAGTTCAAGTACTCCTGGGAAAAAAGGGACCAAAGCTCTTAGACTTAAACCAATAATAATAACAAAATATGTCCAAATATTATATATTATTATATGATACATATATGTCTATTTTAAACTCAGTGGGTAAAGGGTTAAACAAAAATTTGGTTTCTAGTTTTTCAGTTGTCCCTGATTCATTGCCTACCTGTTTTCCAGTTTTCCAGAGCCTCACTGATGTCTGCTCCAACTCTGGATACGATGGGACAGAACAGCAGGATGTAGTCACTGTCCTCAGCAGAGTCCACCTTAACTTGGCCAATACCTTCAAATTTCGAGACCCAGGAAAGATGAGCGCCATTGGTCTTTCCCCACAGGTGGACATAGAACTTTTTCACGGGCACTGAAGACAGAAAACATGTCTGAGTCACTTTAATGCTTTTGATTTCATTATTTGACCTAGAAGTCCAACGGGGAATAAAAAAGAAGTGGGCATACAAAATCACAAAACACATTATAAATCCAAATAAATAGCATAAAATGAAAACACCTGAAAAATGAAAACAGGATTTCAAATCCATCTGTGACCTTTAAACAGTCATGGAGGAAATTATTGGTTTCCACAGATTTTTTCCAGAAAATGCACCATTTCTCCCAGAAATTGTTGCAATTACAAATGTTTTTGTGTACACATGTTTATTTCCTTTATGTGCATTGGAACAACACAAAAAGCAGAAAAAAGCCAAAATTGACATAATTTTACACAAAACTCAAAAAATGGGCCAGGCAAAATTGTTAGCACCCTTAACTTAATATTTGGTTGCACACCCTTGGGAAAAATAACTGAAGCTTATAGCGTAAGTTCAGTCAGGAAGACCATATTCTCCATGCGGGTTTAGTAGCTCATGCCTGCGCTATTTCATGCACTCCCTCCTTCTGCTCTCTGTCACATCATAATCAGCTGTTCACATCACCTGGGCACACCTGTAGGAGCCATACAAGGAGGCCATAAAATGTTATGTATATAGCTATCCATAAGGTGTCACTGTTGGGTAAAGGTAAAGCACATTTAGGTAGGAACCTTCATTGAGGTGTCAGGTATTGCTAGACGGAGGAGCACATACAGTTTTTTGACCGCTATGCCGGGAAACACTGAGTGATCAATGTGAATCTTTCAATGGTTTATGGATTTGTTGGAGTCTTGCATGTGAAGAGCATTGAAGACCAGTGTTGGATCACAAATAAATCTTCTGTCAAAGAAGGAGAATATTGGACATTCTTATTTCGCAAGACACTCAGGATCGGTGCCATGGTGAGCACATCAATCAGTTAATTAGTCTATGTAGCCCTCAGTGGCTTTAAGTTTAGACTTAGTCGCTATAACACCTATCCAATAGCACTGCTCCACTTCCTCACTGTTGGCCTATCAAATCTCTGCTGCCCCTTTTAAATCTGGCTTTCTCCTCCATCAGTTCATTCATGGCGTGGTTCCGCGCGACCCTCCACCTCCCCATCACTGCCAAGTCTACAGGTCCATCAACTATGGACTAAGATGACTTCTTCAGCCATCACCACCACCACCAGTGTCTGACTCCACGGGGCTAGATCTTTCGGCCGCTCAGGGCAGACACCCTTCGATCACGCTATGTCCTTGTGGAGTTCAAGCGCCAAAGAGACTCTGACAATAATTCAATATCACATCTAGGTTAATAAATATTATTCATTATCTCACATGTAAAATAAAATGTTATCTTCAAATCAGTCACTGGTCTCTCCTGATTGAACTAAAACCAATGTCTTCCTATAACCATCAACAAGCTTCTTACACCTCTCAACTAGAATTTTGGACCACTCTTCTTTTGCAAACTGCTCCAGATTTCTCAGATATGAGATATTGCCCTGGAGGACCTACACAGTGTTCAAAATACAGCTTTTTCCAATCCCTATTAAACTGTTGAAGCTTGATTTCTGTTGATATTTTACTGACTAGACTTCTTCTGACCTTGCAAGATCTAAAGAAGACAGCCAGCCATTACTTCTCTCTTGCTCTTGGAAGACTGGATGCAACAAGAGGCTTCACAGCAGCTATAAAGATAGTCTTCAAATATGTACATTGAGTGGAACACTTGCTTTGTTATTGATAATTCCAGATGTTAATGGTTTTTGTTTTTCCTTTTTAAATCAGAGGGTGTCATGTAAATTCCCACTGTGACGTACTGGGTGCCTACACAGGTGTTGAACACTGGTCTGCCTCTTGTTACATCTCACATCTTTGATGAATACTCTTTTGCATTAGGCCTGTATGGTTCATCTGGAAACAACAGGATTGAATAAAATGTTTTGAAGGACTCGTGTAAGCCATTGTATTACAGCTCAATTTTTGTGAAATATTAGAAAGTATGGAGAAGTAGTTAACTAGTATAAAATAACCACGCCATGGTTGGTTGTCCTCCTGTCCTCCCTAATTTTTTCAGTCACCAGCTGTCACTTTCATATTTTCATATACATACATACAGTAGATGGATACGATTCTGATGTTTCCCCCTCCATAACAGCATATTGCAGCTTGGAGTATCTTGCAACAGCTATATTGTATGGACTACAGATTGATCACTTAGATATTTTATACTTCACAAGACAGAGTTTCCTACATGCTTTAAGTTAATAGAGCTAAGTCACAGCATAGACATTGTCCTTGAAACATCTGAACATGTTTTCCCACTCAGGAATATCACACAGGCTGCTTCTTTCTTCATCTGAAATGTTCAAACAAAACAAGTCAGTAATTTTCAAAATCACCAACGTTGACGTTATAAACAAGGCAATTTGGTAACGTTACAGTGTCAAGCAATGTGTGCTAGTCAAGAACCTAAGTAAAGCCAGCTAGTCTACTGTCCACATTCTTCCCTTCCAGAGGAAATTTCAGCAATTTTAAAAGCATTATCGCAATAATAATGTTCCTACACATGCGCATAGAATATGTGTCACGTTGGAATATATCTATATCTATGTATGAATGTAAAGTGGAAAATACTGGTAAGCAGTTACCAGAAATCGCGGCTAAGCAGTTCATTTAAATGGCCCGCCAAGCTTTGTTTGGAACTATTCGGCTGCTACATGAACCACGTGACCCTCTAGCTTCCAGACCCCTTAATGACACAACTCTCTCTCATTGGCTCTGGGTTTGCCTAAAGCCATGTGGGGGACACACCAAACATGTGGAAGAAGATGCTTTGGTCAAATGAGACCAAAATTTAACATTCTGGCAGAAACACAAGCAATTTGTGTGGTGGAAAACTAACACTGCACATCACCCTGAACACACCATTCCCACTGTGAAACATGGCAGTGGCAGCATCATGCTGTGGGGATGCTTTTCTTCAGCTGCTACAGGGAAGCTGGTCAGAGTTGATGGCAAAATGGATGGAGCCAAATACAGGGCAATCTTAGAGGAAAACCTGTTAGAATCAGCAAAAGACTTGAGACTGGGGTGGATGTTCACCTTCCAGCAGGACAACGACCCTAAACATACACACAGAGCTACAATGGAATGGTTTAGACTGAAGCATATTCATGTGTTAGAATGGCCCAGTCAGAGTCCAGGCTTAAATCCCAGTGAGAATCTGTGGCCAGACTTGAAATTGCTGTTCACAGACGCTATCCATCAAATCTGACTGAGCTGGAGCTATTTGGCTCTACAGGTGGCTCTACAAAGTATTAACTCAAGGGGGCTGAACACTTTTGCACACCACACTTTTCAGGTTTTTATTTGGTAAAAACTGTGAAAGCCATGTATAGTTTTCCTTCCACTTCACAATTATGCACCACTTTCTATTGATCTATCACATGAAATCCCAATAAAATATATTTACGTTTGTGGTTGTAGCGTGAAGAAATGTGGAAAAGTTCAAAGGGTATGAATACTTTTGCAAGCCACTGTATCTTTACGTCACATAGACTGTGGAATATTTGAGAAGATAGTTCAGTGAAAAAACGGACATATTGTACCCTTAAAGCAAATAAAAGGCATGAAGAAGAATATAAAACAGGTTGAACAGTTACTACAGATGGGAGTGGAGGTGATAGGAGCCAGTTTTTCTTACTAAACAACCGTACATGCTGCTGAGAAGTGCACTGAAACTGAGGTTATTGGCAATTCAGTGAGCACAAGACCTTAAAAATTGATTTTTTACTCCACAATGTTCATGGAAAGAAGGGCCACAAAAATAAAAGGTTTAACATAAAACCATCTGAATGAGCATTTACAACAGAGTGAAAGTCTCTGAGTTAAGTCTCAAGTTATATTGTACTTACAGCAATCAATGAAGCCACCGCTAGAGGCCTGAATGGACTGAGTAAAGAGTAAAAAACAACAACAGTTACAGACGTACAATATTGGTGCATCATGCAATGAATTAATCAGACTAATCAGTTTCACCTCAGCACGGCCACAGACACCAAGAAACTTCTTGATTTCATCCCATGCGATTTCATTGCGGTTAGACTGCAGAGGACATCCCTCGAAGAACAGAGTGTCCACAACCAGGCGGACTTTTGGGTCGTTGACCTGCCACCTGCTGTCAGCCACAACATGATCTCTGTTGAAGGTGTGATGCATCACCACAAGGATGACTTCTTTGTCACCAGCTGTAAACACAGACATGTCTTCACGTAAAAATATCAGAAAAAACAATAAGAGGAGATCATTTGTTTTCTACATTTTTCTGTACAAATTATTAAGTCAATATGATTCCAGTTAACCCTTTAGCTAGTGCCATAGCGCCGACGCTATATTTAATATGTCCGTAGTATTATTACCATAACTCCGTGTGAGTTTGTCCGATCAGAAAAATTCCAATGGTTTTGGAAAGCTGAGAATTGTGGGCATGCGCACATATATGGCACATTATGGTACTCGCAACCATATGACGTGGGCATTCATAGCAAAACACCAGTTTTGTTTGTTTCTTCTTTAAACTGCTGACAATTCCATATAATGTGCAATAATCATTAACCAGAGGTTGTAAAGTTTCAAGTACTCCTGGGAAAAAAGGGACCAAAGCTCTTAGACTTAAACCCATAATAACAAAATATGTCCAAATATTATATATTATTATATTATACGTATATGTCTATTTTAAACTCAGTAGGTAAAGGGTTAAACAAAAATTTGGTTTCTAGGTTTTCAGTTGTCCCTGATTCATCGCCTACCTGGAGGGTTTTCCAGAGCCTCACTGATGTCTGTTCCAACTTTGGATGTGATGGGACAGAACAGCAGGATGTAGTCACTGTCCTCAGCAGAGTCCACCTTAACTTGGCCAATACCTTCAAATCTTGATACCCAGGGAAGATGAGCATCATTGGTCCTTCCTGACAGGTGGACATAGAACTTTCTCCAGGACACTGAAGACAGAAAACATGTCTGAGTCACTTTAATGTTTTTGATTTCATTATTTGACCTGGAAGTCCCACTGGGAATAAAAAAGAAGTGGGCAGACAAAATCACAATACACATTATAAATCCAGATAAATAGCAAAAATGACAACACCTGACAAATTTAAATAGGATTTCATAATCATCAGTGACCTTTATAGGAAAGCAGCCACATGCCTCTGCCACCACATTCTTTAGGAGGATTTAGGGCCTGTGTCCATTCTCAAAATCTTGCCACAGCTGTTCATTCATGCATCAGCATCATAACTCTGACGCAGTGCCCCCCTCTGCCTATAGAAAATTACCTCCTCTGAATTTAGATTTTTTTTCTCTTGAACAACTTAAAACATTCAGCTCCCACACCATTCAACACATGCTTATGATTCTGGGTCTGCATATGGGTCATCATCAGACCTATAACAAGGCAAGATAAGTCATAACAGGGTCAAAAGTTGACATTTTAACATTAAAAAGTCAAAAATATTAGCTGGGTAGTCAAAACTGAGATATACACTTTGGAAATTATGGAATAAAGTAAAATTGAGACAATAAGTCATAATAATGGGATAGTAAGTCAAAAGGGTGAGTTTAAAAAGACTACATTATGAGTTAATTGAAATAAGAAAATGATAAGTTAGAATTAAGAGATAAACCGTCATAATTATGTGACAGTAAAATGAAATGAGATACTGTTATTTGTGCTACCTGGTCACAATTTTGAAATAGAAAGTTGCAATTTTGAGATATAAAGTCAAAATTGTATGATAAAAAAAAATTATGAGATCTCTTCCAACAATCTGGAATTACTTTGGTGGGAGCCTTATAATACCACAGACAAATGGATTTAAAGTAAACACTATTTACAATCAATTTCTACTTTAAATGTGGCTTTAACACATGAAGGGTGAGTTTGCTCACTACACTTTCATGTGAGTCAAAAACCAGAATTACAGTAATACTCAACATTTGTTATCTAATTACTAAGGCATTCAGAGAGCGCAGACCTCCACTATTAGCCCTATCTCCCCTTACCAAAGGGTCCTTTAAGAAATTCCTGGATCCATCCCCATGTGCTCCCCACCATGGTACTCACCAATTCCTCCCTCCCTAGTGGGGTGAAGACACAATGAGGCAAAGTATTGGCTTCACCACACATGGACTTTAATGGTTGCAGCATTTCCTGCTGGTGCCAACAGATGCACTGAAAGTCTCACCCATGGTTTCACTGGACGACTGGAAGTCATGGCAGAGGGTGAATATTCCACTATTCCTCCCAGCACTGTGAGAATTCTCACTACAGTTCGCTGTCTTTCTCTCTGTTACAATTCGACTCATCTCCACGACCGGGTGTGCATCTTTCAAACACTATAAACTCCAAAACTTTGAATAGGAACAGCCAAAATGCTGCTGGGATTGAAGTTACTCATGTTCGCCATCTCCTGGTGTAAAGTGGTAACAGCGCAGAGCTCCACTGTTAGCCCTATCTCCCAATAGCACAGAATCCTTAAAAAAATTCCTGGATCCAGACAGTGATCCAGATCACTCCCAAAATCTAATCAGTTTTTCCTTATGCTATTTCTGAAATTTCCTGAAAATTTCATCAAAATCCGTCCACAACTTTTTGAGTTATATTGCTAACAAACAAACAAACAAAAAAACAAACGAACAAACCCACCCGATCACAAAACCTTCTTGGCGGAGGTAATAATTCTGACATTTATCATCAACTTCATTGTTGATCTCATCATTTAAACTCACATTCTAATATTTTATCATTTTACCCAATATTTTTAACTTTTAATTTCATAAGTTTGATTTACTTTCTCAAGTTTTACTTTATCTCATAATTTATTAATTAGGGCTTTTTGTCATAACTCCAGTTTTTAATCTCAAAGTTTCACATTTTTCATCCCATTATTTCAACCTCTGATCTCATAATTTACCGTTTATTCCATAATCTTGCTTGTGTTTTATTTCAAATGCATGATTTGCCGTCTCATATAGTACTTCTCATAGCTTTGACTTTAAATCTCTTAATTAAAACTTTTAAATGAACAAATTTCAACTTAAATCTCAGAATTTTGAATTTTAACCCATTAAAGCCTGAAAACAAGAAATTATAGCAAGAAAATTCTCATTTTTGGAATTGAAATGTTTATTTCACTTTCTACTGAAATAAAAAAAAATCCAAATGTCCATAAAATTTAACATATACATACATTTTTTGTATCTCATTTGAAACACTAGGTGTTTTTGGTAACTGATAATCCATTTGCGGGCATTTTTATTATTTATCAAATTGTATTCAGAATTTTTTTTTAGTAATTTATTGATCATATTGATTAGATAGAGGTATCATAAAAGTATGTATCAAAAATAATACAACAGGCTTTAAGGGGTTAAACTCACAATTAAATCTCCCCATCACATATTTTACACTTTTTATCTCATATCTATCTATCTATCTATCTATCTATCTATCTATCTATCTATCTATCTATCTATATTATTTTTTTTTTTTTTACTGAGCCACTGAATTGTTAAACAAAAAGGTTTCTAAAGCCAAGTTTCCATCTGTTTTTTTTACTTTCACTCTTAAAGGTTGCTTTGGAGATGTTTAATAATTAATAAGGTTTGAATGTTTTGCTGAATACTGTGATGTTGGAATGTTTTGCATAGCATGTCTACATATTTTTGATGAAAACACAACAGTGCTGATAATGATGATGTTTCTGGTTTGTGTGTACAACTTAATTTTGACATAAAAGTGTAAGCCAGGGGTGTCAAACTCAAGGCCCAGGGGCCAAATCCGGCCCATGGTACAAGTAAATCTGGCCCGCAAGATCATATATTTCTATTTTAACTGGCCCACCAGTATGAGATGAGGCCTGCAGATTTCCTCCAGTATAAAAATGTAAACCTAACCTTGATGATTTAAAATATCCTTTGTAAGTCATGAAAATCTGAAACAGAGTAAAATATTATCATAAAAAGTCAAGAAAATGGGAAAAGTGATTAATTTGTGTGTTCATGTCTTATATGCAATTTTGCATCTCAAAATTATGACAGAAACTAAGTATTTTGACTTTTTATTTTATCTTTGACCCTTTCAACTCATAATTTTGATGTTTTATATCATATAATGACCTTTAAGATACAAGATTTTTTAATTTGGAGTCATATTTTTACCATTTTAACTCATTTTTAGTTTTAAGTCATAGTTTGACCATTCAACTCTTAACCTCAGCTTTTTAATCCCATATTTTGACCGTTTAAACGTACAATTTGGTATTTCAACTATATCTTGACCTTTTAAAGTCATGATTTTTATTTTTTCATATATTTGCATTTCTTAAAACACTGTTTTTCTATTTTAGTTTTGATTTGATTAGATTATGAGCATTGAAACTTATTATTTTGACTTTTTATTTCAAAAGTGATTTATAATCAATGCAAAGTTGTTGTTTTTTTTTTTCTTTTCTTTTTGTTTTTTTTTTTTGTCGTGTATTTTTTACTTTTTTTTTTCCTGGAGAAAAAAGAGGTTGACAGTTTGTGGTCCAATTTTAACCCTCTCAAGCTCTCAGGTTAGACTTCAATCCAGAATCTGTTGGTGTAAGCCAATCATTTTAGCAGTAAACGAAAAGATTTATTTTTCTCTCACCTATTCTTCTTTCTTCGTCCATGGCCCTGGAGGATGGATAGAAAAAAGACGTGAATTTTTAGTCAGCATCGTTTAAAAATATTTAAAGTTAATCTGATGAGAAGCTGCACTGTCATAGCTGCTCTGTACCAGCGTCAGTCCAGCAAAACAGATGAAGTTAAAAATACCTCAGAAGGATATCATCTCTATTCTCCATTTCTTTGTAGAGATTTAGAAGTTAAACAGCCTCAGAGTAAATAATTCCTACTTACGAAACAGATCCGGAATTTGTTTGTGAAGTCTCTGACATTTTTCTCTCAGCCGGAGCTGCTCCCTGTCTGTGAAATACTTTCACTTTTGTTTTTTACTCGAACATTTCCTGTTGACTGACCTCCAAAAACAAAGATCACATATGAACCATATAACACTATCAGTGTGAAGGAGAAGATAAAACAAGATCAGGAGCTCCTGTAACATCAGTCTTCTTTTGTTACCTGCTCTTTAAAATCCTCTCATCTTTCTTTAGGTTACATACAGCTGTCTGTGTTACATCGCCCTCTGGTGGCGGCGAGAGGCGCGAAGGCAGGAAACAAGTGCTGCTGACGCACAGTCTGACTCCTCCAGTCTCTCTGTCTCATCCTGTTTGAAGCCTTGGAGTGGCCAGGTACTGTTGATCAACTGTTCGGTGTCGTTTTGGTCTCATGATGTGAATTGTGAACAGTATGATGAAGAGTCCTGTTTAAATATAAACTGTCACTAAATCAGAACATTTAGTGGTCGATTCGTGGATCAGACACTTGTAACTTCTGTAGTTAATCACCTTGTAAGAAACCAGCATGATATGTAATAAGTACTGAAACACTGAACATCTGGACATGTGCATTCAAAAGTTTAGTCTCATCCCATAGTTTGATAACCTGACACGTCAGATGGATCCACCAGTGAGAAACATGGAAACAGGTCAGCTTTGCAAGGTTAACAGTTTGAGAGATCAGCAAACTATATAACTGAGGGGCTACAGATTGCAGGCCGATTAAGGTTGTAGAGCAGGGGTCATCAAGTACATTTGCACAAGGGCCAGGATTAGTCTTCACAGAGACTTCTAAACAATAAATTAAAAAAGATGTCATATTTTGGTCTGATTAAAATATTGGTGTATTACTATGTAGTCGTATGTTTCTTTCAAAACACAGTAAGTTTTAAGGCACTACCAGTGAGATATAGCCTGTTATCTATAATGCAGCAGGCCACACAGAGACAGGCCCGCCCACAGAGTTGGCTGGGCCCCTGAAAATCCCAGAACAGGCCCTCAACAATATTAAGTCATTTTGGCACTTTTAACCCCTTTTCACTACTTCATTCAGCCATTTCTACAACATTTTTGTCACACTTACCCCATTTTTTAAATCTTTTTTTTTGCCACTTTTCACTAACTTTGCCACTCCTTGACCCCTTTTCACTGCTTTGTCAGGCTGTTTTTGCTATATTTTTTGCCACTTTTAACTCATTTATGATACTATCTGCCCCCTTTTGCCTCTTACATCATTTTTTGCCATTCAAAGTTCAAAATATGCTTTAATGGCATGAATGGTTAAAACCTTTGTTGCCAAAGCAGAGTACATAAACAAAACAAAACAAAACAAATAATAATAATGACAATCCCTATAACACAACTGATAATAATAAAATATTTACCCCCCCAAAAAAACAAACAAACAAAAAAACACAGTTATTATACACAAAGCCATTCTTTAACCCCCTGTCTTTTATCAATATCTGCCATTTTTCATTTATTTTTGCCTCTTTTTAACCCCCTCATTACTTGTTTGCACTAATTTTTGCCACTTTTTACCCATTCCACACTATTTTGACCTTTTTTTCCTCTTGTACCAATTTTTGCCACATTTTGACCTCTTTTCACCACTTTTCCTGCCAATTTTTGTTCCATTGTGCAACTCAACAACCCATTTTGACACTTACAGTTGCAAGAAAAAGTATGTGAACCCTTTGGGATTTCTTGTATTTCTGCATAAATTGGTCATAAAATGTGTTCTGATCTTCATCTAAGTCACAACAACAGACAAACACAGTCTGCTTAAACTAATCCCGCACAAAAATGATATGTTTTCATGTTTTTATTGAACAAAACATGTAAACATTCGCAGTGCAGGATGGAAAAAGTATGTGAACCCCTAGGCTAATGACTTCTCCAAGAGCTACGTATTTGGAGCCAGGAGTCAGCCAACCTGGAGTCCAATCAATGTGATGAGATTCGATGTGTTGGTTAAAGCTGCCCTGCCCTATAAAAAACACACACCAGTTTTGAGTTTGCTGTTCTCAAGAAGCATTGCCTGATGTGAACCATGCCTGGCACAAAAGAGCTCTCAGAAGACCTACGATCAAGAATTGTTGACTTGCATGAAGCTGGAAAGGGTTACAAAAGTATCTCTGAAAGCCTTGATGTTCATGTGTCCACGGTAAGACAGACTGTCTACAAATGGAGAAAGTTCAGCACTGTTGCTACTCTCCCTAGACGTGGTCGTCCTGTAAAGATGACTGCAAGAACACAGCGCAGAATGCTCAATGAGGTGAAGAAGAATCCTAGAGTGTCAGCTAAAGACTTACAGAAATCTCTGGCACATGCTAACATTTGTGTTGACAAATCTACAATAAGTAAAACATGAAACAAGAATGGAGTTCATGGGAGGACACCACGGAGGAAGCCACTGCCGTCCAAAAAACACATTGCTGCATGTTTGAAGTTTGCTAAAGAGCACCTGGATGTTCCACAGCACTACTGGCAAAATATTCTGTGGACAGATGAAATCAAAACTGAGTTGTTTGGAAGGAACAAACATCGATATATGTGGAGAAAAAAAGGCACAGCACACCAACATCAAAACCTCATCCCAACTGTGAAATATGGTGGAGGGGTCATCATGGTTTGGGGCTGCTTTGCTGCCTCAGGGCCTGGACGGATTGCTGTCATTGATGGAAAAATGAGTTTTCAAGTTTAACAAAACATTTTGCAAGAAAACTTAAGACCATCTGTCCGCCAACTGAAGCTCAATAGAGGATGGGTGATGCAACAGGACAACGACCCAAAGCATAGAAGTAAATCAACAACAGAATGGCTTCAACAGAAGAAAATACGCCTTCTGGAGTGGCCCAGTCAGAGTCCTGACCTCAACCCGATTAAGATGCTGTGGCATGACCTAAAGAGAGCGATTCACACCAGACATCCCAAGAATACTGCTGCACTAAAACAGTTTTGTAAAGAGGAATGGTCCAAAACTCCTCCTGACCGTTGTGCAGGTCTGATCTGCAACTACAGGAAACGTTTGGTTGAGGTTATTGCTGCCAAAGGAAGGTCAACCAGTCATTAGCCTAGGGGTTCACATACTTTTTCCACCCTGCACTGTGAATGTTTACATGTTTTGTTCAATAAAAACATGAAAACATATTGATTTTTTGTGCAGTATTAGTTTGAGCAGACTGGGTTTGTCTTTATGACCAATTTATGCAGAAATCCAAGAAATCTCAAAGGGTTCACATACTTTTTCTTGCAACTGTATCACCCATTTTTGCCACTCTCTAACCCCTTTTCATCACTTTATCTGGCCATTTTTGCAACATTTCTGCCAGTCTTAACTCTTTTTTTTTTACATTTAGTAATAATGGTTGACAAGTGGATTTCTGTAAAAACAGATCAAACTTTAAGTCATTCTAGTCATTCTTAAGTCATTCAATCTATTTTAATATTAATTATTTTTGGTTTGGATTAACAGCTGCAGACATTTATTTGTATTTGTATTTATTTTATTTGAAATAACAGGGTCAGTACATATTATTAAACACTTACATGTAAATATGTAGGATTGTAGCCAGTGGCTAATTTCTGTCCTTTGAACCTGGGCAGGTTGATGTTAACATACAATTAAAGCCTCAAGATTCTCTTAAAACCACAACATCCTCTTTTCTGAATTTAATGATCTTCTGGGGGCCTGACATGACCCTTGGGCCGCCAGTTGATGATCAGTGTTGTAGAGGATGAGGTTCTGCTGGAAATAATTTGCATCCATTGTCAGCAAATAAATACTTTCTTTGAGAGCCATTATTGTAAGTAAAATACTAGAAGGCCCTCTCATCTTCATGTTTGCTCTCACCGAAGCCTTAACTTCACCCAGTAATCTGTAGTGTAATCCTCTAACTGTATTTATAATCTCTCTTTTTGTGTGATCCTGTTTTGAGCCCCTCAGGTTTAAAGGGATGTTTCTGTGAATTCTGTGGATTGCTACCATGAACAAACATTTGCATAAGGAATGCATTTTTATGAACACTGTTGATAAGGACATTTAAAACTAAAGAAATAGGTACATTTAGATCAGATAAAAATGATGCAATTAATTTTTGACTGAACGAGTAATTGAGTAAATTGAGGAGTAGTGAAAGTAGTGGCACCCCTGGAATTTTTCCAGGAAATACACCATTTCTCCCAGAAGTTGTTGCAATTAACATTATTAACATGTTTATTTCCTTCATGTGCATTGGAACAACACAAAAAAACAGAACAAAAAAGCCAAAGTTGACATCATTTTATACAAAAATGGGCCGGACAAAGTTGTTGACATGGGTATTTTTATGTCTCCATTATACACCAACAATATTAAATTGAACATAAATCATTAACAGACTTAGTTAAACATTCACATGCTACAAAAAGTTGAAGCACTAATGTTGTAACATTTGAGCTGAAATTCTAGCTTTGAATACTCTTTTCAAAAACAGTACTGACATGGACTACTGGTGACATGGCGACTAGTACGGCAACGAGTGTGGCAACGATTATGGCAACGTAAGAAGGAGCTCCTGCATTGACAAGAATAATACCAAACATATATTTAATATTTGGGTGTTTTGTTGACAACAAGATATATGACGTTAATCAGAAACTGATAAATAAGAAAATCTATGATGACCTGGACAGGTGGGGCTTGCTTCCTCTCAACCTCAACAGCAGAATCCAGACTATCAAAATGAATATTCTCCCAAGACTGTGGTATTTGTTCACAGCCCTAGCAGATGTTTCTCTAAAACTAATCAGGGAGTAGGATGAACATTTGGCAAGATTCATCTGGAACAATAGATGACCAAGAGTAAGATATTCAACGCTGCAGCAGCCGGGAGGGAGGGGAGGTATGGCCCTACCTTGACTTAGAGACTACTATTTTTCAGCTTAGCTGAGGCCTTTAGTATATCAGTGTAATCCAGCATATGAAGCTCAATGGAAAGACATTGAAGTATCTTTAATGGACATTCCCATCCAGTCAGTCCTAGGTTGTTCTAGTAGAATCAATGAAGTATTCTAGTTCCAAAATCATTGTGTTAGTGTATCTGTGAAAATGTGGTCAGAGGGGGTTAAGAGATTTAAGCTCCACAGAGAGGTCGGGATGCTGAGTTGGCCTGTGTTCCAGCCGCACTTCCTCCCAGCATTACAGGATCATAAGTACAAGCAATGGACTGAAAGAGGAATCATCTCCTTCTGTAGGATAATAAAACAGCTATAGACTGAAACAGGGAAGAGAGTGGGGAGAGACATGCGGCAAAGGGCCACAAGCCGGATTCGAACCTGCATCGCCCACATAAATGGTGCGCCTTAAACCACTTGACCATCTGTGCGCCGAAATTCGCCACTTCTTCTTGAAAGAAATAAAAACACCTGACTTGGCTGAAAGACTCGGGAATAATACAGATATTCAATGATGCTTATGACTCATAAATTTCTAAAGGTGTTACTGGTAAACTTTACAAAATCTTCACATTGAACAGTAGGAATATAATGGACTATATGAGGCAGCGCTGAGATAAAGAAGCTAATGTAGTCATTACAGAAGAAATGTGGCTTCAAATCTGGGTAATTCAGTCCAGCACCACACACTTGTTATTCTGGTGTGATTTCTGCTGGAAAAAATCTAATGTGATTCTTTATTACCCCAAAACAGAAGTCAAAGTTAAGTGGGTCACAGTTCTCTTGCAGGAAGGGGTGTGGGATGGTTTCTGCAGACTGTGTTCATATTTTTTGGTCCTGCCCATGTCTTAGTCCCTTCTGAAATGATGCGAAGCAGTTAATTGTGAAAACCTTGGACATAACATTTGATGCTTCCTTCACCTCTCTGTTCCTTAGAGAAATACCTGCTTGTGTTTGTAGAAGTGATGCATATCTCTTGAAGATACACTATATTGCCAAAAGTATTCACTCACCCATCCAAATAATTAAAATCAGGTGTTCTAATCACTTCCATGGCCGCAGGTGTATAAAATCAAGCACCTAGGCATACAGACTGTTTCTACAAACATTTGTGAAAGAATGGGTCGCTCTCAGGAGCTCAGTGAATTCCAGTGTGGTACTGTGATAGGATGCCACCTGTGCAACATGTCCAGTGGTGAAATTTCCTCGCTCCTAAATATTCCACAGTCAACTGTCAGTGGTATTATAACAAAGTGGAAGCGATTGGGAACGACAGCAACTCAGCCATGAAGTGGTAGGCCACATAAAATGACGGAGCGGAGTCAGCGGATGCCGAGGAGCATAATGCGCAGAGGTCGCCAACCCTCTGCAGAGTCAACCGCTACAGACCTCCAAACTTCATGTGGCCTTTAGATTAGCTCAAGAACAGTGCGTAGAGAGCTTCATGGAATGGGTTTCCATGGCTGAGCAGCTGCACCCAAGCCATACATCACTAAGTGCAATGCAAAGCGTCAGATGCAGTGGTGTAAAGCACCCAGCCACTGGACTCTAGAGCAGTGGAGACGCGTTCTCTGGAGTGACGAATTTGCTTCTCCATCTGGCAATCTGATGGACGATTCTGGGTTTGGCGGTTGCCAGGAGAACGGTACTTGTCTGACTGCATTGTGCCAAGTGTAAAGTTTGGTGGAGGGGGGTTTATAGTGTAGGCTTGTTTTTCAGGAGCTGGGCTTGGCCCCTTAGTTCCAGTAAAAGGAACTCTGAATTCTTCAGCATACCAAGAGATTTTGGACAATTCCATGCTCCAAACTTTGTGGGAACAGTTTGGGGATGGCCCTTTCCTGTTCCAACATGACTGTGCACCAGTGCACAAAGCAAGGGCCATAAAGACATGGATGAGAGAGTTTGGTGTGAATCAACTTGACTGACCTGCACAGAGTCCTGACCTTAACCCAACAGAACATCTTTGGGATGAATTACAGCGGAGAATGAGAGCCAGGCCTTCTCGTCCAACATCAGTGTGTGACCTCACAAATGGGATACTGGAAGAATGGTCAGAAATTCCCATAAACACACTCCTAAACCTTGTGGAAAGCCTTCCCAGAAGAGTTGAAGCTGTTATAGCAGCAAAGGACCAACATCATATTAAACCTTATAGATTAAGAATGGGATGTCACTTAAGTTCACATGCGAGTCAATGCAGGTGAGCGAATACTTTTGGCAATATAGTGTATCTCTCAATATTAACAAGTGTGAACTACTTCCTATTCATTCAAGTACTGATCAAAATATTGCTTCTGTAAAAGTTGAACCTGAAGTTAAATACTTGGGAATAACAATATCTAAAAACCCTCTGAGAAGAGAAGACAATATTTCTGATCGTATCAATGATATGAGAAAATCTCTTCACTGGTCACTGGTTAAGAGAGTATGATATGGGAGGTGTTAAAGCTCTTGAATTTGAATCTATGGATGGCGCATTTAAGATTAACTGGATAAAAGCCTTTTAAATTAACCAACTTCAATGTGGTTTCATATTCCAAGAGTTTTGTTTAATAGAATTGGAGGATTAGACTTTCTTCTAAAATGTGACTTCAAGATAAAAAAAATTTCCTATTAAGCTAGCTAATTTTCACCAGCAAATACTGCACTTTTGGAAGATGATATTTACCCATAATTTCTCTCCTCATTGTACATCTCTATGGAACAATAGAGTGATAACAACCAATAAGAAATCAATATTTAACAATGTCTGGTAGGAGAAAGGTGTGATATTTGTCACTGATTTAATGGATTCTCATGGTAGTATGATTATGAATTTGAATCCTTTGTACACAAATACAATCTTAATTGTAGTCTCAGAGAATTTAATAAGATCTGCAAATCAATCCCTTTACCACTAATTCGAATGATTAAAAGCGTCTTAACATAACATGCTCACGTTACACCTGTCTTGCCAAAATTAGTTTTCCAAGGATTTCAGTTATGTGAAAGAAAATGTAACAACAAATTTATTTCATCCATTTATTATTTTTTTATCATTATTTTTAAATCAAGGCTGTTCCATGATTACCACAGAGAGATGCAGACTCCATTTTCAGAGCCAACTGTGAGGAAGATCTGCCTGGTAACTCATTAGCTGTGGTTACATGAGCCTTTTTTTCACGATCAGATTAAATTCATTCAGATCAGAGATGAAAACGTCTCTGTACACATGGATGCTGGAAGATACAATCTAATTCAGGCATGCATGCACAGGCATCTCAATCTGATCTGAATACAAATGTTCTGACATGCGCCTTATCATCCCACCAGTTAAATCTACCGACAATTTGCCGTAGAAGAAGAAATTCTTCTTCTGCAGCTGTAAACAAACCGCCTGACTCACACTAGCCATCCCCAAATGACGGCCAGCGGGCCAGGTCTGGTGCCAGCAGGGGTCATCTGGCCCGCAAGACGTTTGGGGAAAAAGATGGATATTTTTTTAATATCAATTTACAATATTTACATATTTCACATACAAATTTCCACTCACTTATCATGATCTATCTATAATTGTAGCAAGGAAAGGTCGCAATATGATGCAGTAAATGATTTAAATAGCCTGTGGTACACTGAACTCTTCTAAGAGCAGGGGGGAATATCATAAAAAGACGCCCAGCAGCACATCCTCTCAGCTCTGCAAATATGCTGTCAAATACTAGGCTGATGCAGACTGCATGATTTTTTTAGACTGAAGGAGATTAATTTATTTTGTCTACTTTTAATGTTTTTTAAATTCTTTCTTTTTTTTTTTTTTCAAGACGAAGAATTTAACCACCGTGCACTGCTACAATTCGCTCTCTGAAGTCCAGTCCTGTCTGCACCTCTGACTAGTTTTCTGCATCTCTGGGCCTTAACAAATATCAGAGCCAGAGGTTTTTGCCTTTTAAAACCAAACTTCTATCTCTGTGGGGGATTAAAAGAGCTGCTGTCAGGATAGCAAATACTTTCCCTGCGTAACAGCCACAAACGTAGACGTCGTACCTTACTTTGGTGAGTGATTCAGTTCAGTGTCCGCCTGATTTAACCCCTTAATATAAAAAAAATCTTTAATGCCAAACTAATATCAACTAAATTTATTTACATACAATATAATTTTATGTCAGCAAGAAGTGCAATTATGGTCTCGATCACTCACGTTAAACGGGGCATCCTGTTTAACTTAGGGTCTCATCAAATGGTAAAAATTCCACTCATAACTGTAAAAAAAATTCTTTATAACTACAAATTTAATCCTAATCTGTACACAGGCTGTCCTGTGACTTGGTGCAGCGCCAAAAGGCATCCAAAGTTACGCACGGAGATGGATAAGTTCATGACGCATGCAGGGGTGTAAGGGGGATTCTGACAGAACGGATATGCAGAACGATGTAGGGCTCATAGGGGAGAGTGGGGTGAGTTGTGCCAGTTTTTACTCAAAGTGACTTTAAAGTGAGGCCGTGACAGTAATGCCTCCAACTTAAGTATGTACACATATTTCAGGATGTGGTGCATCCCTGGGAACAATAACCTTGGATCTGAAATAAACTGTTTAAGAAATACAGCTTTCAGAAAAAAAAGTGGTCTCTTGGCACAACTTGCCCCCGGTGCGGGGTAAGTTGTGCCTTTGGGGAGAATATGTTGGGGTAAATTGTGCCAGTGGTTATTGAAGATTATTGAAGTAAAACAGAACATTTTAATCTCATAAACTGTAATGCTATATAAAAGCAAGACAAATTCAATACAAAATTACTCATTTAAGTTTTATTTAGATATCATCACCCTATTAAACTAATGGCATAAGTCATATTTTCTAGTTTTTGGGAAAATACAAAAAACTTAAATACACAATATATGATATTTGTGAATCATTCAATAAAGTGATTTAGACCAATTTCTGAACATCTCATTGTGACTTAGGCCACTTAAAAACTGAATAAAACTGCTCTTTAATAACAGTGCAAACTCAAAACTGAAATCAGTGTTAGCTATATTAAACAAATGGCAGGTAAATCAAACACTTATGAGGCATGTCCATCTCCTCACTTCTCCAGCTGTTTTTGGCCCTTCTTTGTTAGGTTCTGGATGTGTAGGTCTCATTGTGTGGTTGTGTGGATTTGTTAGGGTGGGTGTTTCGGTGTGTGTGGGTTAGGGTCTAGGTCTGTTGGTGTGGGATTTCTGTCTCTGGGTGTGTGGGTCTGCATGTGTGGGTATT
This sequence comes from Cheilinus undulatus, assembly GCF_018320785.1. Taxonomy (NCBI): domain Eukaryota; kingdom Metazoa; phylum Chordata; class Actinopteri; order Labriformes; family Labridae; genus Cheilinus; species Cheilinus undulatus. Next base: position 42,089,538 of record NC_054878.1, on the reverse strand, counting down.
TGGGTTTGGATGTGTCTTTGGGTCTGGTTTTATGGATGTGCTACTGGCACAACTTAACCCAGGCCCTTTGGCACAAATCACCCCAGCCCCAGTATTTTGGAAAAACTAGCATGATCCAGCAGTTTAGAGCTAACATCATGCTAACTGTATAGACTCATTGTGTAGCCTAATAGCTGATCCGAATGAGGATCGACCAAAACCACCCCTCTCGTTGGGAATGAAATTCCTTTCCAAATGCGCCGGATTGGAAGATTTCATTCCGAATGGAGTGTGTATATGAAGCATTTTCATTCCGATCAGGCATTTATTCCGATAGCAAGTGGTCCATGTAAACATGTCTACTGAGTGCGAGTCAATCAGTGCACAGCCAGGTGTGTGTCAATCAGTGCAGTTCCAGGTGTGGGCCAATCACTGCACCACAAGGTGTGGGTGGCTGTTTGCCACTGATTAGGGCCAGGTGTGGCAAACTTATATATACTCCTGGGCTGCAGCACTCTGTGCTGACTCATTATCTCACCACCAGAGATACTGAGCGCATCTCTCTGTGGTTTCTCTTGTGTGTGTGTGAAAATAAGAATCCGCTGAAGCAATCTGACAATTTTTCTGAGTAGTTAGAGTAATTAGAGTAATTACCTCTTATTCAAAGACAGTGGTGAATCAGTTCTGAGTTTCCTTACTCAGTGTTTTTTGTTGACGTGAGCCTTGTGGCCTTTGAGTTCTATTTAAAGAGAGGTTCTCAGTCTCCCCAGTATTTTAGGTTTGTTGTCAGCTGCAGGGCAGTGGTGGTTTTGTTCTAGAGGTGTTTATGATTAGGAGCTTTTGGTTCATTGTTTTTTTTTATTCCCCTCTCCCAACTAATCGCTTGTGATTTTTGTGGTTATCCTTTTATGATAACTTTAAGAAACCCTTCTTCTGCTATTGTGTCCCAAAACCTCCCCGTGCTGACACCAACAATGCTTTCTAGTATTAAAAAAGCACATTCTCAGTTTATTTAGATGCTTGTTTCTCCAAAAGTAAAAGAAACACATTTTAAGATCATGCACAAAATTTACCCAACCTCTATGTTTCTTAAGAAAAGGTTTAATTTTGGAGAAAGCCCATGTGCCCTCTGTGGTGAGGCTGAAAAAAGCTTAGAAAATCTGTTTGTCTTATGTCCTATAACTCTGGACTACTATTAGAAATTGGTTATCACTCAGAATTGATGATACTCCATTATTTGACTTGTAATATTTTTCTGTATATGGATAACTTGAACACATCTGTTTCTGACATGATTAATACTATTTTACTTATGGGTAAATACATTTTTCCTTATAGTAAATGGAGAGGTGGCAAGCCCTCATTTTAATGTTTTATAAATGAATTTAAATTGTACTTCTTGTCCCTGGAAAGAGTGATCTCTAACAAGATTGCAAGACAAATCTGTGTTGACTTGTCAAATTTGTCTTGATCCAAATGTCTTTTTTGTCTTATGTTTATTGAAGCTTGTTTTCCACACCAGCCTTGGCTTCTAATCCAGTTTGTTTGACTTAAAGACAAATGCACTTATGTCTGTACTGTAATTTTATTTGATATTTATTTTATATTCAAACCCCCCTAGCTTGTTTTGTTCCCTTGTCTATTGTTTGTTATTCAGTTGAATTGTTTATGGCATTTGTATTTCCTCAACGAGATTTTGTATTTTTTCAATAATTGCAATAAAGTTTAATTAAAAAAGAACTTGAAAAAGAAAAGTGGAAGGCAAAAAAAAAGGTGTTTGAGTCCGCCTATTGTAAGCAGACGGCTGACGTCACACAGGGTTTGTCCAATTCTTTCTACAGTCTCTGGATGGTCCGTGCATTCTTGTATTTAGATACAAAAAAAAACAATTTAAACATGTTCAGTCTACACCAGTGTTACTCAACCCTGCTTAACCAAGGAGCCAAATTGTTAAAAAAGGCCTTTGCAAGAGCCACATATATATTTTACCCTTTTAAAACAAGTTTATATTGTTCTCAGAGGTCCCCAAAACATGCCTGTGAAGTTTGTTGCTGAAAAACACTCCAGTATAGGATTTTTGTGTTTTTTTGCAATCCCTCTGTTTCAGCCCCTCTCAGAACAAACCGTTTCTGTGTGTGGCTTTAAATGTTAGTTAGTTGTCTGACCTTGCCCCTGACCACACCCCTCTCAGGAAATGGATGTGGCATTCCTGATGTTACAGACACTTTCATCCAAACTTAAGGACCTGGTTGGGATTAACCATCAATCTCCCAGACCAAAGTCAGCAGGGTAACCCACTGGGCTATCCAGCATCTCAGCTGAGAGGAGGATCATGAGAGGAGGGCGGAACTTTCTTCCAAGGGCCAACCAAACCTGGGAGTGGGGCTAACTCCCCACATGACATCATGAGAGGAAAATCTGAGAATGGCTTGTTTCAGCACACATTTTGTGAAAGGTGGAGAAGGGAGGGAAGGGAATGGATTTTCTGGTATTTGTGGAGACTGTGGACAGGCCAGGGGCACATATATTCATTAGAAAAGCCTGAAAAAGTGAGTTTTGCATATATGTCCCCTTTAAAGGTATAAAATAGGCAAATTACGGTTATTTGTGAGTATTAACCAAAATAAACTTAAGAAAAACCACAATAAATTGTCTATAGCACAGATGGTGATAACCCACATAGCCTTAGTTTTTTAACAAGAAAAAGATGCAGAAAAAGTCACACAAAACAGAAATAACATAAAATAAAAAAAGAAAGCATAGTGTACTGTTAGTGGATCTTAATGAATCATGATTTATGCGATTAATCTTGACAGTCCTAAAACAAAGCCTTTATTTTTGTCATACAGCAGATCAGGTGGCAGTTTACTACAATCTAGTTCTGATTAAGGCAACTGAGACCGCCTCTGTATGCAGTCTGAGCTATCTGATACCAAATTATTTTCAGTTCACATGAAGGTGCTTTGGCTAAAAAGCATCAAGGATTAACACTCAGTATGCCAAAACCCAAAATGGATGAACATCCTTCAGAAAAGGGGGGGGTCAAAGACCACTGAAAGGCTTTGGCACTAAAATACCTTCATCACCCCTAAAAACCACTACCCTATCAACAGTATCCAAATTGTATTTAATTTTATCAGATGATTCTTGTTTTACTGGACAGATTTCCTGTGTAAACTTGTAGCTTTAAGAACACCTGATGTGATAGTCAAATGACTGTGAACTTTGTCAGCGACAGCCTTTAACAATAATAATAATATCTCTCGATTAGACGACCCAGAATTATCCCCAAGGTGAAAGTAAGTACAATGATCAAAACGTTCTTCATACCTGAAATGAAGAAAAAAGATTGTTAGAGTATTATATTGAGTATAATAAAGAAAACTTTAACAAATCTTAAACTTGTAATTTATCTGCTGGATGATTGGCCGATCATAGCATATTAAAAGTAAATGTTAATCGGCAAAAAGTTGGTCAATGGATGCCGATGTTACTTGTGTTTTCAGCGATAAAATGAAGGAAATACAGTATGACTTGGTTTTACTTAGACATGATGTCTGTGTTCTATTATTTATCCAGTAGAGGACACTCTGACTCCTTTTATGTCACACGCTCCATATTTTCCTCTTTACAGCAGAGTGAACTAGAGCTCAGAGCAGCTTGGCTGAGCATCAGATTTGTTGAAGAGAACAGTTTGCCTCAGTGGTGAGTGTATAACTAGTCTGTCAATAAAATAACTCCATAAGTTTCAGGTCAACCTGCTTGTCCACGAGTCATGATGTACCTCAGTGTGTTGGCTACACTAAATAGTGGCGATGCTGAGCACCTGTACTACTGATAATCACATCTGCCATTTTGTTAGTGGGGATGCTGAGCATCCACACTATTGATATTCGCGTTGGACATTTTGTTTATTCTTCTTCTTCCGTGCCGGCTATCTCCTCCTTCATATTGACAGCGTTTAAACTTTAAAAAATTAAGTTCCTTCATCATTACACTTTGGCATTTCTTGGGCTATTTTCACTATTCTACTATCATACTCTTCAGCTTATTGTGCTCTTTCCAGCTATTAATAATACTTTTTTATACTATTTATAATTTTTTAACTATTTTGCTTTTTCTAAAACTAAAATAACAATATTTCAGATGGGCCAGCTCTTTAAATCCTTTAAAACTGTTTCAGCTTCTAAGACTTGTAACTTTAGCTCACTTCCACATACAGACTTCATTTTAACTTTAAAACATAGACAAACTCTTCAGCTATTTAGGACTGATTCATATTATTGATATCTTTTACAGATTTCTTATAATCACTGATCAAATTTCATGATTATTACAATGGGGGTAAATGAAGAGGCTTAGAGTGATGATGTCACACTCTAGAGCACAGAAGCTGTGTGAAATAGAGGCTGAACTTCCCAAACAAACTGCTCTCCTGAAAAAAATATTTGGTCCACATTTATAATACAAACAAATACCATTGCAAGGTGAAAGGGGTGGGTCTTGCAAAGGTATTTTTTCAACAATTTGGCCTCTGGTTGAGCAGGTTAAGTAACACTGCTGTGAACAATATCTCCACCATCTTTAGCACAATCTCACACACCTTCAGCCTTTAGACTCAAGAGGCTACTCTGTCAATAAGGCAGTGTTCAGTTTTTTGGTTTAATAAATTCTATGTTTTTAGCAATGATTTCACATTCTTCACAAATCAGGTATTGCACTCTTCAGCTTTTATGCTATTTCCAGCTATTTTTCCACTATTTTCAGCTATTTATAGGTATTTCTAAGCTTTTTCAGCCATTGAATGCAATTTTCAGCTACTTTTAGGCTATTTTTAGGCTACTTTCAGCCATTTCAAAGCTATTTTTCAGCTTTTTTTATGCTACTTTCATGTATTTTTATCTTTTTTTAGCTATTGAACGCCATTTTCAGCTACTTTTATGCTATTTTCAGCTATTTTTGTGCTTTTGGCTATTTTCAGCAGTTCTTTCACAATTCAGCTCCCAGCATCCCCACGTAATTTGAGCTGAAACTGCAATTTTGACCTAGTTTGTTTATGTTAGCAAGCTCAAGTTAGGATAACCTAGCTTAATATTAGCTAGCTTTAGCTGAGTCAGTAACAACACAATGCATGTAATGGTGCAATATCTCACATTAATATTATACTTACTCAAGGCAGACGTATGCTGCCAGTTATGATCAGAGCAAATAAGAGTTTAGGCCAGAGGGAGTGGGGGTTGTTTTTGGTTGGCCTTTGAGTAACAGTAAGTTCACAGTTTAGAAAGATAGAGGAGAGAAAATGTGAATGCACATGAGAGAGGAGCGTCACAAATCGTGATTTACCAGTGACTTTTATGGTGTTTTTGGTCATGTTTCTGGTCGATTGCTGTTGTTTTTTTATGTGAGACACATTTGCACCATGAATGAAGTTATCAACTGAGTTAGAGTTAGAGAGCTCTATAATATTGTAAAATATTTATTGAAAAGTGTAGTTTAGCTATGTGCAATGTGGACCAATATAGAAACTTGAATGTACTCTACATCAGTTCAATTAAAACTGGTAGTTTTTCCTCTGTATTTTACCTTATTATAGAGGTGTGGCTTTACCTGAACAATCTGGTTTGAACTCTATTCTTTTTTTGTTCTTGCCAATATAGAAAGATCAGATTTTACTGTCCAACTGCTTAGGACTTGAAGTAAACTTCAAATCAAATACTTTTGACTTTCACTTCAGTAGATGTATAGGCCAGTCCTTTTACTTGTATTTAAATAAATTTTAACCAGAGTAACTGTACTTTTACTGGAGTACTGTATAATAATAATAATGATAGTAATAATAATATTCATCTTCTTCATCATCATCATCATCATAATCATAATCATAAAGAATTCATCATTTGTAAATACATTCACTGACCACTTGATTAGACACATCTATTTATCCAACTTGTACATAACAGCTGTAAATACTGTTTATATTTATATAATTTTTAAGTTACATTTTTAGATTTCCTATTGTATTTTTTCATTGTCCTAAATTGCATGCTCTTGTTTATTTTTTGTTCTCTGTTTCTGATGGCATGTTTTGTTTACTCCACTCTTGTTGCTGTGAATTTAGAATTCCCCCTTGTGGGACTAATAGAGATACATCTTATCTTATGTGATGTAATGCACAGTAATAATGACATCTCCATTTCCCAGAGGTTGTTGAATTTTTGCACAGCATTTTGTTCAGAATTGTTCTTTTTTTACAATAAAAGTATTTAAAAATATGAGGAATTCTGCCCTCAGTTCATATATATGTTTAAACAAAAGTCAATGGATCAAAAGCAGTTCTTGTTTTATTTATTAATTAATTCTTTTTAAAGTAAAAATTAACTGACTGATATATGGGAATTTTTTATTCCCTAATATCAGTATTGGCGCCCAAAAATCCATATCAGGGAGGCCCTATTGAAAGCTGTTGAAAATATTTGTGGTAATGTGATGGCCCAACTAAAAAATATCTTTACAAAAAATAGTTTGTGAAATATTTAAGTAGATATTTCAGGGAAAAACCTGAAATATTGTACATGTAAAGCAAATAAAAAGAAGAAGAATATAAAACAGGCTGAACAGTTACTACAGAGGGGAAGTGGAGGTGATGTGAGTCAGTTTTTCTTACTAAACAACCGTACATGCTGCTCAGAAGTGTTCACAATAAAAGTTGGTTTACATAAAACCATCTGAATGAACATTTTAAACAGACTGAAAGTCTCTGATTTTAAGTCTGAAGTTAACTTTTATATTATACTTACGGTCATTAATGAAACCACGGCTGGAGACCTGAATGAACTGAGGAAAGAGTAAAAAAAACAACAGTTACAGACGTACAATATTGGTGCATCATGCATTGAATTAATCTGACTGTTAAATCTAGCTTTACCTCAGCAAGGCCACGGACACCAAAAAACTTCTTGATTTCATCCCATGCGATATCATTGCGATTAGACTCAAGAACACGTCCCTCGAAGAACAGAGTGTCCACAACCAGGAGGACCTTTGGGTCTTCGACCTGCCTCCTGCTCTCAGCCACAACATGATCTTTGTTGAAGGTGTGATGCATCACCACAAGGATGACGTCTTTGTCACCAGCTGTAAACACAGACATGTCTTCACTTAAAAATATCAGAGAAAAGTCAATAAAGCGAGATCACAACCGTTATATTAGCTTAAATATCAACAGTATTTAACTTCATAAGTTTGTAAAGGACAGAGACGTACACCAGCTACAGTCTTTCTTTTTCATCCTCATTTCTTAAACATTAAAGTGTGTTTGAAGTGGGGCTGAACGATCTGCAAAAATAATCTAAATGTGATTTTTTTTTTACCCAACATTGCAATTTAATACACATTTATTATTAGGTTCCTCATCTTATGTAATCTTTTAAAAATAACAGCCAAAAAATTTTTATATCTGAACCCACATTCAGCCAGGAGCACTCTCGTCATACATTTAAGCATTTTATGCTTAATGGAGCTGCAGTTTTACTTAGCAGAGAAGGCTCTGCTGACAAGATGCTCCCTGAGTTAATCAAGCAGCTGCTTTGACTTTCCAGGGAGTGCATAGCTAGAAACCCCTGTATGTATAGATACATTTAAGAAAATGTATATTTTAAATAGGGCTGAACAATTTTGGAAAATAATCTAATTGCGATTATTTTCCCAAATATTGCAACTGCGATTTGATATGCAACTATTCCTTAACTTTCTCTTATTACTAAACAAGGGCTGAACAATTCTTTAAAAGTATCTAATTGTGATGATTTTGCTCACATTGCAAATTGGACATGAATTATTGCATTGAAGGGTTTTTGTCATTCTTGTATTTATTAAGAGAAAAGTTTCAAAAAAATTACCTTTTGTGATTTGAAAATTGCAGCAGGCCATATCGTGTTTTAATTTAATTTTCAATCAATTGCCCGGTCCTAATTTTAAACAATGAAATTATGTCAGAAGCAATTCATCCATAGTAGCATGAATTTGAATATGAGGGTGCGGCTATATGCTATAATGGAGGAGGCTGGGGTGGAGGAGGTGAAGCTCTGCCAGTAGCAGCAGTGTGTTGCATTAGCATTAATGAAAGCAGGGATCAGTGAGCAGTATGTCATGTTTGAATGGGATGCTGTACTGAGAAAAAGAGCTGTGATTGGCTGTGGGAGCTGGGAGGCAATAATTGGTATCAGCTGGCTATCAGGTGATTGTGGCTGGAGGTTTGACTTCTGTGAAGTAACGCTAAGTCTCATCAATATTAGATAGAATGAACTCAGGCAGAACAATTAAAAAATACGATTCTTGCTTATACTGCAAATTTGATATCCATTGCTTTATTGAAGGGGATTATTATTTTTAGATCACTTGTTTTAATTTAAGAAAAAAACATACATAAAATGAGAAAAGGAGAATTTTTGTAAAGCATTCTAAAAGAAAATCATTTTAAATGTTTGCATAATGGGCATAAAATCTCTGCTGCTGCAAAACATGAATTATTAATTTGCAATAAATTGCCCAGCCCTAGTTTGAAGGACAAAAGTTTAAGGTTTGAACTACAATTAATAATCCGTACCAGCTAAAATGAATTTGTGACTACCAGCAAAAATCCAACATCATTCATCACTAAAGACTGATGCTCAGTAAGAAATGAGCCAAAATGTTCCTGATCCATCACCTACCTGGAATATTTTCCAGAGCCTTGCTGATGTCTGTTCCAACTCTGGATGCGATGGGACAGAACAGCAGGATGTAGTCACTGTCCTCAGCAGAGTCCACCTTAACTTGGCCAATACCTTCAAATCTTGATACCCAGGAACGATGGGCTCCATGGGTCGTTCCTGACAGGTGGACATAGAACTTTCTCCTGGACACTGAAGACAGAAAACATGCTTGAGTCACTTGAGGGTTTTTTAATTTACACACATGGACACAGGTGTTGGTACACTTCTGTTAAAAAAAAAAAAAAAAAGAAAAAAAAACAGGAAAAAATAGTCACTAAAATAACTTGAAACTGACAAATTATAAATTGTGGTTCAACAGAATCATAAAAAACTAAACTCATGTAATTCTGTGTGTATATATATATATATACACACACACACATTTTTTTTATGTTTCTGCAATGGTTAATACACCAATATGTAGAAGCTCTTTAACCCAAATGATATTTTAATGCTAAAATATAATTATTATTGTTATCCACAAATTTTCAAATTTACTGATTCACAAAAAAGCTGAAAAAATAGTAAAGCGCATTATTATTTCTTGATTAATATTTCAAATTAAAATTATTTACTTGCATTCCTGAACAGAAAAATGAGTTTTAGTGGTTGAATGTTATGCTTGGCTAATTTCTGACTTCTCAGAGAAGCCCAGTGAGCCAGCTCAAATTTGGGTATAAAAAGGTGAATTCAGTTTGAAATTCCTCATTCCTGTTCAAAATGGTAAAATGTGGAGAGCTCACTGAAAATGAAAGAGTCCGCATTAAAGCACTTCATGATGCTGGATGGTCTTTGAGACAAATATGGCAGGTGGTCTAATAGATTTTTTAAGCACTGTAAATATATATTATCCTTCTTTCCAGGGGCACACATGGATTTCCATACAAAACAGAGCTGGAACTACCTCTTTTAATGGAGCCACTGGATGGTTAAACAAACACTAATGCTTCTAACTGCTGTTTGTTTTTTCTTTCACTCTTAAATGCTGCTTTGGAGACATTTAATAAAACAACTCAAATATTAAATCTTTGCTGAATGTTGGAATGTTTTGCATATGTAGCAGAGAGAATCTGGGTGCAAAAGTAGGTCAGCTCCTCCCCCTCTAAATTGGCAGAGCCTATTTAAGCCACCTGTGGCAGGATAGCTGCGTCTTTACCCTTTGTCTTTGCCTGGTAGCTGCCGCATGGCCAGATCTGAGGTAGGAACTGTGGCCTTGATCATTTTAGTCTGTTGTTTAACTTGAGTTGAAAGCTTTTAATCATTAGTCAAATTGTGTTTGTTTTAAATAGTTTCCTTCCTGTTTGCACACTTTTACCTGGTCATCTTGGTGTCCATTGAATCAAGGTTTGTCACCTTCTAGAACATTGTTGAACACATTTTAATTGTTTCAATGGAAGTTAACATTTGTATCTTTGTAGTGGTGTAAAGCTGGATCAGCGGACAGCTGCTAAATGTAGCTACCTGTGCAGGTATGACAAGCTGCATACTGTTGATAGGAAGTGTATGAGATTATTACACATTTATTATATTTTTATGACAGTATAATGATTCTGGTTTTTATATTTCAGACACAATCAGCTGCTGTTTTGTCTTCTGTTTGGTCCTTAGGTTTTGCTTTATTCTCTTGTGTAAGCATTTTCACTGAATTGTTAAAATAGGCCTTTTTTTAGCGGAACAACTGGTTTTACATAGGTTTTAACTATTTCTTTTGTGTAACGTTTTCTTTCTTGTCCCCTACAGTGCAGTGGTTGCTGGCTAGCGGTGGAGGCTAGGCACTCTGGGTGGTTCCCTGCACCTTTTTGTTGTAGTGACAGGCGCACTGGGACACAGTAGTCTGCACCTGTTTGCCGTGTTTGCAGTGAGTTCACGTGTGGTGGGTAAGTGCACTCCTGGGACACTTCCTTTGGTAGACTGCCTCCCTCTTGCTAGCTTCCACTCACTCCCCCTTCCCTTTTTGTCAGTTTTAGTCATTTCACCTGGCAGTGTTTTATTAATTAAAGACTAATTAAAACTTTCTCCAGGACACTGAAGACAGAAAACATGTCTGAGTCACTTTAATGCTTGTGATTTAATTATTTTACCTGGAAGTCCTACTGAGAATAAAAAAGTGGGCTTACAAAATCAGAATACATCATGCTCCAAATCATTATGCAAATGATATTTTTCTCTGATTTTCCGAAATATTCAATTCAAATGACAGTCAGTATAATTTTCAAGTCATCAACCATTAGATTGTTTCAAAATCTATCAAACCTCCCAATGATAACTTCAAAAATAGAAAATAAAAAAAACTTAAAATGCACTGTTCCAAATTAAGCACAACAGTTTAAAAACATTTTATACGTTGTAAAGAACTGAAAATGTTCATTTGTTGAATTTGCAGCATTAGGAGGTCATATTTACTGAAATCAAAAGCTATTTCAATCAAAAACATCTTCACAGGCCAAGTTACATGTTAACATAGGACCCCTTCTTTTGATGTGAACTTCCTCCCACCCTCATAGATCTTTAGCTTGAGGATGCTCCAAAGGTTCTCAGTAGGGTTGAGGATGGGGGCCACACCATGAGTTTCTCTCCTTTTATGCCCATAGCAGCCAATGACACAGAGGGATTCTTTGCAGCATGAGACTGTGCATTGCCATGCATGAAGATAATTCTGCTATGAGGGCACAGTTCTTCTTTTTACACCATTTCACCTGAAAGTGTTTTATTAGTTAAAGACTAATTGTTAAAAGAATAAATTGTAATAAAATTTTGATACATCCTTTCCATAATTTTGACTTGAAATTCACTGCCAATCTCTAACTCCTTTTTCTTTCTGCAGACACTTCCAGTTACATTAATTTATTTTTGCATTTACAGATATGAATACAGTTTATTTGCTTCTGAACCACGTCTGTCTTCCTGTAGAGCTGAACCTGTGTTTGCCTCTTATCTTTAGAACTGGATAAAACTCCTTGGGTCAAAGTTCCTAGGTGGCGTTGTTTGGCTTGCATTGGTGTAAATCTGTTATAGCCCTTGTCCTTCTTTGCCACACGTATATAACTTTGATGTAAAAGTGAAAGCGAATCATCTTAGCAATAAACGAAAAGAGTAAGATTTCTGTCTCACCTCTTGGTCTTTCTTCGTCCATGTCCCTGGAGCAGGGAAAGAAAAAAAGACGTGAAATTTTAGTCAACATCGTTTAAAAAGAGTTCAAGGTTATCTGATGAGAAGCTGCACTGTCATAGCTGCTCTGTACCAGCTTCAGTCCAGCAAAACAGACGAACTTAAACATACCTTACAAGGACATGATCTCTATTCTCCATTCCCCTGTGTATATTTAGATGTTAAACGGCCTCATACTAGATACCCCTCCTAACGAATTAGATCCGTAATTTGAAAAGTCGCTAGCAGTTCCATCCCAGACGGAGCTGCTCCCTGTCTGTGAAACACTTTCACTTTTGTTTTACTCAATGAGAAGCATTTCCTGTTGAATGGCCTGCGATAAAAGATCACATATGAGCCATATAACACTATCAGTGTGAAGGAGGAGACAAGGAGAGCAAAGCACGAGGACTTCATGTAACATTATCATTTTTACCTGCTCTTTAAAATACTCTCATCTTTCTTTAGTTTAGCTGTCTGTGTTACACCGCCCTCTAGTGGTGGCGGGAGGCGCGAAGGCAGGAAACAACTACTGCTGTTTTTCTGAGTGTGGACTACTCAAACTTCTGCAAAGGTTGCTATATAAGATACCATCAAGTTAAGAGAGCAACAAAGGGAAACTCTTCGTTATGCAACACTTCCTGGAACAACTGTAGTTCATACAGGAAGGGTTCAAGTGCAGACATAAAAACTTTAAGACTTACACTGCAGACAACACTGTTTTATATCACTTTTAATAAAGATAATAACCCCACAACCTCATAAGACGTCATGAGATACCATGTAAACAAAGTCATCAGCAGAGCCAACATTACATTTACATCAAAGGTACCATAAAAACCAGGAACACATTTAAGATGAGCCAGAGAGACAAAAGATTTAAGATGTGAAAGATTAAAAGACAGAGCAAAGAGGAATGAATACAAGAGATAAAAACAATAACAGGAGGGTAAAAGCAGGCAAATCTGATAAGAGAAATAGAACAAGAGCAAATAAAAAAAACAAAATATGATGGGTAAAATCAAGATACAAGCTCTATAAATAAAAAGCCAGTAAAAGGAATAAATAAAATGGCAAAAGTCTAAAAAAAGGAAACCCTTGTAGATCCAAGCATTAAAAAGAGGAAAGCAATAATGAAAACTAGCCAAAGACGCAATGAAATAAATCGAGGTTAATAGGCAATAAAAGTTAGTAAATGACAAGAGGAATAATAATAATAGGAATTTCAAATCTGGATACAGCTGACCACAGAACAGTTTTCCATTTTTCTGCTTTTTTTTTTTTTTTTTAAAGCTTTGGGCCAGAGAAGATGGCGGCAGGATCGTGTTCATATGTGGCTTCTTCTTTGCATGATGCAGCTTTAACTTGCATTTGTGTATAACACAGTGAACTGTGTTGACATTTTCTAGAAGTACTCCTGAGCCCACGCAGTGATTTCCAGTACAAAACCATGTATGTTTTTACCGCAGTGCAGCCTGAGAGCCCGAAGATCACCGGCATCCAATACTGACCTTCAGCCTTGTCCCTTGCCAGGCCTGTCCACAGAACTGACCAGGCCCCTGACGAACCAGGTGGATGGGTCGTCCCAAGTTGTGGTTTATTGATAGTATCATGTATGTATCAAAGCATGTGTGCTGGATCAGTAGCATTAGTGCTAGCATCTGGCTAACAGTTACTTTTTTTGGAGCTTAAAAGTGTTGCAAGCTATTACTGGGTTCTGCTCTTGAGGTTTTTTATTCATTTACCACTTAAAACCCCTTTTAACCTCTTATCTGACAAATTTACCACTTTTATTTGACATTTTCCTTCAATTTTGCAAACTTTTTACCCATTTTTGACCCCCTTTACTGCTTTTCATCACCCCCCCACCCCACCCCCAACCCCACTTGCAACTTTTCACCAGTTTCTACTATTCCTAAAATCCAATTTCTGCACCTTTTCTGCCCATTTTTTTAACCAATTTTTCCACTTTTAAAAACTTTGTACCAACTTTTTTCTGCCTATTTGTGCCACTTTCTGCCTTTTTTTGTTTATATTAACATATTGTTGCTACTTTAGCCAAGGTTTGTCCCTTAAAACCCATTTTTTCTACTTTTTAATCGTATTTACATACCTTCTCTGCCCATTTTTGCCACTTTAAAACATTTTTTGCTTCTGTTTAACCCCTTTCTTCCACTTTTTCTGTGCATTATTTTGCAATTGTTAACCCAATTTTTTTGGCCACTTTCTGCCTTTTGTTGCCACGGTTAACATTTTTACCACTACTAATCCCTTTTCACCACTTTTTTATGCCCACTTTTGTCCATTTCAACTGCATTTCATTATTTGGTGTGTCCCTTTTTTGCCATGTTAAACCCATTTCACCACTTTTTGCCTCTTTTGCCACTTTTTACCTATTTTTTTGCCACTTTCAACTCATTTTAATTACATTTTAAGAAAAGTTGTTTACATTTTAGAGAAGGCTATACCCCTCCGCATAAATAGAGGCTGCACAAAGCCTTGACTTGAATCCCATTGAAAATCTGTAGGGTGAACTGAAGACCGAGGTCCATGCCAGGAGGCCATCAAATCTGGAGGAGCTTGAGAGCTTCACCAAAGAAGAACGGGCTGGAATTACTCAGATAACGTTTTAGAAACTTGTTGAAAACTACAATAAACGACTGCAGGCTGTTATCCAGCAAAAAGGAGACACGATTGACTATTTGCACCAGGGGCTAATAATTTTGACCCTGGTAGTTTTTTTTTTTTTTTGTGGAATATTTTCATTTCTGTGTGCAAAGTAAAATAATTTCAGCATCCAGAATGAAACTAGGATGTTTAAAAAAGCCGTGTGGGCTTTTTCTAAAATAAATGGCAGGCAGTTAGTGAAAACAGAAATGTCCTTAACATCTATCTTGAGGTACCCCAAATGTAACGTGTCTTTACTGACATGCTCCATAGTATTTTTTTTCCTCGTAATGAGTCAACTTTTATTGGTCAACAGTTGTTTATTCATGAAGGAAATCTTACAATTCAGTTTTTTAGTGAGCTAAAATCTGCAGAAATCCTTCTTTTACAGGGCTATTTTTATGTCTTCATTATACACCAACATTAGATTGAACATAAATCATTAAAAAAGCTTAGTTAAACATTCACATGCAACAAAGAGCATCGGTATTAATGTTGTAACATTAGAGCTGAATTTCTAGCTAGAAATTCTAGGCTTTCCTTCATCAAACCCATCAACTACATGATCCAACAACTCCAAAACGTTCTTGTGGACAAGTTTTGACCTGCACATTCACCACGCTATGAAATAATAACGTATAATTATGTGACATTACGACAATTGAAGCAAATACTCTGAACTATTTCTTGAGTAAACCACTGGGCGGAGTGACACAATGCAGCTGCCATGTCTGGAGTGTAGTTCTGGCTTTGTGTTTACGTTTAAAACGTCTCGTAATGTTCCGTGATTATTTCATAGCGTGGTGAATGTGCAGGTCACAACTTGTCCACGAGAGCGTTTTGGAGTTGTTGGATTGTGTATTTGATGAGTTTGATGAGGGAAAGCTGGAATACCGTAAGACAACATAGCGTTAGCTGAGCAGCTCCTAACTCAGCAGCGCCGATCTAAAAATAGCTTGCACTGACAACTAAAGGTAACAAACCTATTAGTAAGGCTATAGGAATTATGGCAATGGGCAAATTTGCCAAAATGTTAAAGTATCCCTTTAAGGGGATTGCTAATGTTTGAAACATGTGAAGTGAGAACAAATCTTAAGTC
Organism: Cheilinus undulatus; assembly: GCF_018320785.1. Classification (NCBI taxonomy): domain Eukaryota; kingdom Metazoa; phylum Chordata; class Actinopteri; order Labriformes; family Labridae; genus Cheilinus; species Cheilinus undulatus. Next base: position 42,073,893 of record NC_054878.1, on the reverse strand, counting down.
CAGATGCGTGTCAGTTTAGAGAGTGAAGTTATGGAATGGACTTAATGATGAACTGTAATTCTACCTTTGCATTCAAAAAGACTTCAAATCTAAAATAAAGGTAATAATCTAAATTAAAACTTGGTGAAAACTGATTTCTAATTGAACTATCATGTATTTAATTTTTCATTGTATTATGATTTTCTGGCTTGATCCTGTGATGTTATAGGATGAGCTAAAATAAGCCACTGGCTTTAGTCCATTACTTTTTTGGTTGCTGACTAACAAATTTATGTAAAAATTGATCTTATTTGATGCTTTTGTTTTTATCAACATGTATGTAACTGAAATAAAACATTAATTCATGCATCCTTCAGAAAAGGGATAGAAAATTGAAGACCACTGAAATGTTTTGGCACTAGAAGACCTTCATCATCCTAAAACTTCACTTGAGAAAATCAACAATACCCAACATTTATTTAATTTTATCAGATGATTCTTGTTTTATTAAACAGGTTTCATGTGTAATATTGTAGCTTGGAGAATACCTGATGTGATAGTGAAATGACTGAACTTTTTCTGTGACAGCCTTTACCCAAAACACCTGAGTCCACGAACGAACTTATTAGCGACAAAATCGCAGCCCACACAGTTTGAAAAGCAATCACGAGGTTCTTCATACCTGAAATGAAGGAAAAAAGATTGACACAGTATTATATTGAGAATAATAAAAAACTTAAAACAATTCATAAACTTGGAAGACTTGACTGGCCAATTATAGCATATTATAAGTAAATGTTCATCAGCCAATAGTTGGTTGATGGATGCTGAGGTTAAAGGGGACATATTATGCAAAAAATCACTTATCAAACAAAAACATGTGCCCCTGGCCTGACCACAATCCCCTCAAGTACCAGAAACATCCATTCCCTGCCCCCACCCCCCCCCCACCCCCTCCACTTTTCAGAAAATGTGTGCTAAAACAAGCCGTTCTCATATTTCCCCTCATGATGTCATGTGGGGAGTACCCCGCCCCAAGGTTGCGCTGGCCCTCCCCACTTGGAAGAAAGTTCCTCCCGCCTTTCCTGATCCTCCTCTAGCTGAGAGGAGGATCAGGAGAGCCACATTCATTAAGCCACATCCATTTCTTGATGGAGCATGGTCAGGGGGCAGAGTCAGACCACTCATTAACTTTTAAAGCTGCAGACAAAGAAACAGCTCGTTCTGAGCAGGGCTGAAACAGAGGGGTTTTTAACATGAAACAATCCAATACTGGAGTGTTTTTTCAGCTACAAACTTCACAGGCATGTTTTGGGGAACTCTGAAAACAATATAAACTTGTCTTAAAAGGGTAAAATATGTCCCTTGTAACACTTCTGTTTTTTCAGTGACACAGTGAAGGGAATAGGACTTGGTTTTACTTAGACATGATGTCTGTGTTCTATTATATTTCCAGTAGAGGGCGCTCTGACTCCTTTCATGTCACACCCTCCATATTTTCCTCTTCACAGCAGAGTGAACTAGAGCTCAGAGCAGCTTGGCTGAGCATCAGATTTGTTGAAGAGAACAGTTTGCCTCAGTGGTGAGTTTATAACTAGTTTGTGAAATCAGTCTCACAGTAATATTAAGCTCACTCAGGCTGCCAGTTAAGATCAGAGCAAGTAAGATCATGCATTGAATTAATCAGACTGATATATCTAGCTTTACCTTGGCATGGCCACGGACACCAAAAAGTCTTGATATCATCCCATGCGATTTCATTAAGGTTAGACTCAGGGGCGTCCCTCGAAGAACAGAGTGTCCACAACCAGGCGGACATTTGTGTTGTTGACCTGCCTCCTGCTGTCAGCCACAATATGATCTTTGTTGAAGGTGTGATGCATCACCACAAGGATGACTTCCTTGTCACCAGCTGTAAACACAGACATGTCTTCACTTAAAAATATCAGGAAAAAAACAATAAAAGGAGATCATTTGTTTTCTAGTATATATACACTGTTCCAAATTATTATTTGAATATGATTTCAATCAAACAAATATTCGATTTTTAGTTTGTCAGTTGTCTCTGATCCATTGCCTACCTGGAATACTTTCCAGAGCCTCGCTGATGTCTGTTCCAACTCTGGATGCGATGGGACAGAACAGCAGGATGTAGTCACTGTCCTCAGGAGAGACCACCTTAACTTGGCCAATACCTACAAATCTTGATACCCAGGGGAGATGGCGTCATTGGTCCTTCCTGACAGGTGGACATAGAACTTTCGCCAAGGCACTGAAGACAGAAAACATGTCTGAGTCACTTTAATGCTTGTGATTTCATTATTTTAACTGGAAGTCCTACTGGGAATAAAAAAGAAGTGGGCATACAAAATCACAATGCACATTATATACCGCACTCCAAATTATTATGCAAATATGTTTCTCTGATTTTCCTAAATATTTAATGCAAATGACAGTCAGTAAAATTTCAAATCATCAACTGATGGAGCATAATTCACTTTTATCAAACAAACTTCCCAATGATAACTACTCTATCCACCTGGACCATCCAGGGCTCCACGGCACTCATCAGTAAACAGGACTGTTTGAAAATGAGTCTTTATGTATTTCTGGGCCCACTGCAACCGTTTCTGCTTGTGAGCATTGGTTAGGGGTGGCTGAATAGTAGGTTTATGCAAGACTGCAAGCCTCTGGAGGATCCTACACCTTGAGGTTGGTGGGACTCCAGAGGCACCAGCAGCTTCAAACACCTGTTTGCTGCTTTGTAATGGCATTTTAGCATCTGCTCTCTTAATCCCATGAATTTGTCTGGCTGAAACCTTCCTCATTACGCCTTTATCTGCATATATAGTATGTCTATACTTCTTAATGTGTATTTTCTTTACCAGGGGCAGAGATGGATTTCCATACAAACAGATTAACTGGGACTAGTTTTTTTTTTTTTTTTTTTTTACTGAAATGTTAAACAAAAAGGTTCCTAAAGCCATGTTTCCATCTATTTGGGTTTTCTTTCACTCTTAAATGCTGCTTTGGAGATGTTTAATAAAACATTCAAAGTTTGAATGTTTTGCTGAATATTGGAATGTTGGAGTGTTTTGCATAGCATGTCTGAATATTTTTGATGAAAACATAATGGTGCTGATAATGATGACGTTTTTATTTTGTGTGTATAACTTAGTTTTGTCAGAAAAATGTAAGCGAATCATTTTAGCAATAAATAAAAAGAGTAATTTTCTGTCTCACCTCTTGGTCTTTCTTCTTCCATATTCCTGGAGGAGGGATAAAAAAAGAGTCAATCTGATGAGAAGCTTCACTGTCACGACTGCTCTGTACCAGCTTCAGCCCAGCAAAACAGACAAAGTTAAAAATACCTTAGAAGAACATGATTTCTATTCTCCATTTCCTTGTAGAGATTCAGAAGTTAAACAGCCTCAGAGTAAATAATTCCTACTTACAAAAAAGATAGACTGTATGCAGTCTGAGCTATCTGATATCCAATTTGTATTCAGTTTACATTAATGTGCTTTGACTAAAAAGCATCAAGGATTAACACTCAGTATGCCAAAACCCAAAATGGATGAACATCCTTCAGGAAAAGGGTGGGAAATCAAAGACCACTGAAAAGCTTTGGCACTAGAAGACCTTCATCGTACTTAAACTTCCTCTGAGAAAATCAATAATATTCAACTTGTATTTAATTTTATCAGATGATTCTTGATTTACTGAACAGATTCATGTGTAAACTTGTAGCTTGAAGAATACTTGATGTGATAGTCGAATGACAGCCTTTACCCAAAACACCTCTCGCAGAGTCGACGAATCCAAGTTATCATCAACAAGATCACAGCCCACACAAGTTGTAAAACAGCCATACCTGAAACGAAGAAAAGAGATCGAAACAGTATTATATTGAGTATAATTTACATTTTTTTTTAACAATTCTTAACTCATTGAGTGCCATTGACTACATATACGTCAAAGTGTTTTTGCGGCGGCTGGCACAAGCGGGCCCTCTCACGCTCCCTGTGAGTAATTTTGGGGCTTCTGGGATACGTAGTCGGAACACTACAGCTGGAAGTGACAGTAGATCAAACATCATAGGTGGACACCCTGGTTAACACTTGTATTTTCACCAATACAGTGCAGGGAATGTTACTTGGTTTACTTAGACATGATATCTGTGCTCTATTATTTGTCCAGTAGAGGGCGCTCTGACTCCTTTCATGTCACACGCTCCATATTTTCCTCTTCACAGCAGAGTGAACTAGAGCTCAGAGCAGCTTGGCTGAGCATCAGGTTTGTTGAAGAGAACAGTTTGCTTCAGTGGTGAGTTTATAACTAGTTTGTGAAATCAGTCTCACAGTAATATTAAGCTCACTCAGGCTGCCAGTTAAGATCAGAGCAAGTAAGAATAAGTGGTAATGTGATGCCCAACTCAAAGATACAGTATCTTTACATAATATAGGTTGTGGAATTTTTAAGCAGACATTTCAGTGAAACAACAGACATATTGTACCCTTAAAGCATATAAAAAGCCTGAGGAAGAATATAAAACAGACTTAACAGTTACTGCAGAGGGAAGTGGAGGTGATGTGAGCCAGTTTCTTACTAAGCAACCAATCATGCTGCTGAGAAGTGTTCACAATTAAAGTTAATATACATAAAACCATCTGAATGAACATTTGAAACAGACTGAAAGTCTCTGAGTTAAATCTGAAGTTAACTGTTATACTTACAGTAATCACTGAAGCCACGGCTGGGGACCTGAATGAACAGAGGAAAGAGTAAAAAATACAACAGTTACAGATGTACAATATTGGTGCATTATGCATCGAATTAATCAGACTGATACATCTAGTTTTACCTCAGCACAGACACCAAGAAACTTCTTGATTTCATCCCATGCGATTTCATTGTGTTTAGACTGCAGAGGACGTTCCTCGAAGAACAGAGTGTCCACAACTAGGAGGACTTTTGGGTTACTGACCTGCCTCCTGCTGTCAGCCACAACATGATCTTTGTTGAAGGTGTGATGCATCACCACAAGGATGACTTCTTTGTCACCAGCTGTAAACACAGACATGTCTTCACTTAAAAATATCAGGAAAAAAACAATAAAAGGAGATCATTTGTTTTCTAGTATATATACACTGTTCCAAATTATTATTTGAATATGATTTCAATCAAACAAATATTCGATTTTTAGTTTGTCAGTTGTCTCTGATCCATTGCCTACCTGGAATACTTTCCAGAGCCTCGCTGATGTCTGTTCCAACTCTGGATGCGATGGGACAGAACAGCAGGATGTAGTCACTGTCCTCAGGAGAGACCACCTTAACTTGGCCAATACCTACAAATCTTGATACCCAGGGGAGATGAGTGTCATTGGTCCTTCCTGACAGGTGGACATAGAACTTTCACCAAGGCACTGAAGACAGAAAACATGTCTGAGTCACTTTAATGCTTGTGATTTCATTATTTTAACTGGAAGTCCTACTGGGAATAAAAACGAAGTGGGCATACAAAATCACAATGCACATTATATACCGCACCCCAAATTATTATGCAAATATGTTTCTCTGATTTTCCTAAATATTTAATGCAAATGACAGTCAGTAAAATTTCAAATCATCAACTGATGGAGCATAATTCACTTTTATCAAACAAACTTCCCAATGATAACTACTCTATCCACCTGGACCATCCAGGGCTCCACGGCACTCATCAGTAAACAGGACTGTTTGAAAATGAGTCTTTATGTATTTCTGGGCCCACTGCAACCGTTTCTGCTTGTGAGCATTGGTTAGGGGTGGCTGAATAGTAGGTTTATGCAAGACTGCAAGCCTCTGGAGGATCCTACACCTTGAGGTTGGTGGGACTCCAGAGGCACCAGCAGCTTCAAACACCTGTTTGCTGCTTTGTAATGGCATTTTAGCATCTGCTCTCTTAATCCCATGAATTTGTCTGGCTGAAACCTTCCTCATTACGCCTTTATCTGCATATATAGTATGTCTATACTTCTTAATGTGTATTTTCTTTACCAGGGGCAGAGATGGATTTCCATACAAACAGATTAACTGGGACTAGTTTTTTTTTTTTTTTTTTTTACTGAAATTTTAAAAAAAAAGGTTCCTAAAGCCATGTTTCCATCTATTTGGGTTTTCTTTCACTCTTAAATGCTGCTTTGGAGATGTTTAATAAAACATTCAAAGTTTGAATGTTTTGCTGAATATTGGAATGTTGGAGTGTTTTGCATAGCATGTCTGAATATTTTTGATGAAAACATAATGGTGCTGATAATGATGATGTTTTTATTTTGTGTGTATAACTTAGTTTTGTCAGAAAAATGTAAGCGAATCATTTTAGCAATAAATAAAAAGAGTAATTTTCTGTCTCACCTCTTGGTCTTTCTTCTTCCATATTCCTGGAGGAGGGATAAAAAAAGAGTCAATCTGATGAGAAGCTTCACTGTCACGACTGCTCTGTACCAGCTTCAGCCCAGCAAAACAGACAAAGTTAAAAATACCTTAGAAGAACATGATTTCTATTCTCCATTTCCTTGTAGAGATTCAGAAGTTAAACAGCCTCAGAGTAAATAATTCCTACTTACAAAAAAGATAGACTGTATGCAGTCTGAGCTATCTGATATCCAATTTGTATTCAGTTTACATTAATGTGCTTTGACTAAAAAGCATCAAGGATTAACACTCAGTATGCCAAAACCCAAAATGGATGAACATCCTTCAGGAAAAGGGTGGGAAATCAAAGACCACTGAAAAGCTTTGGCACTAGAAGACCTTCATCGTATTTAAACTTCCTCTGAGAAAATCAATAATATTCAACTTGTATTTAATTTTATCAGATGATTCTTGATTTACTGAACAGATTCATGTGTAAACTTGTAGCTTGAAGAATACTTGATGTGATAGTCGAATGACAGCCTTTACCCAAAACACCTCTCGCAGAGTCGACGAATCCAAGTTATCATCAACAAGATCACAGCCCACACAAGTTGTAAAACAGCCATACCTGAAACGAAGAAAAGAGATCGAAACAGTATTATATTGAGTATAATTTACATTTTTTTTTAACAATTCTTAACTCATTGAGTGCCATTGACTACATATACGTCAAAGTGTTTTTGCGGCGGCTGGCACAAGCGGGCCCTCTCACGCTCCTGTGAGTAATTTTGGGGCTTCTGGGATACGTAGTCGAACACTACAGCTGGAAGTGACAGTAGATCAAACATCATAGGTGGACACCCTGGTTAACACTTGTATTTTCACCAATACAGTGCAGGGAATGTTACTTGGTTTACTTAGACATGATATCTGTGCTCTATTATTTGTCCAGTAGAGGGCGCTCTGACTCCTTTCATGTCACACGCTCCATATTTTCCTCTTTACAGCAGAGTGAACTAGAGCTCAGAGCAGCTTGGCTGAGCATCAGGTTTGTTGAAGAGAACAGTTTGCTTCAGTGGTGAGTTTATAACTAGTTTGTGAAATCAGTCTCACAGTAATATTAAGCTCACTCAGGCTGCCAGTTAAGATCAGAGCAAGTAAGAATAAGTGGTAATGTGACGGCCCAACTCAAAGATACAGTATCTTTACATAATATAGGTTGTGGAATTTTTAAGCAGACATTTCAGTGAAACAACAGACATATTGTACCCTTAAAGCATATAAAAAGCCTGAGGAAGAATATAAAACAGACTTAACAGTTACTGCAGAGGGAAGTGGAGGTGATGTGAGCCAGTTTCTTACTAAGCAACCAATCATGCTGCTGAGAAGTGTTCACAATTAAAGTTAATATACATAAAACCATCTGAATGAACATTTGAAACAGACTGAAAGTCTCTGAGTTAAATCTGAAGTTAACTGTTATACTTACAGTAATCACTGAAGCCACGGCTGGGGACCTGAATGAACAGAGGAAAGAGTAAAAAAAACAACAGTTACAGATGTACAATATTGGTGCATTATGCATCGAATTAATCAGACTGATACATCTAGTTTTACCTCAGCACAGACACCAAGAAACTTCTTGATTTCATCCCATGCGATTTCATTGTGTTTAGACTGCAGAGGACGTTCCTCGAAGAACAGAGTGTCCACAACTAGGAGGACTTTTGGGTTACTGACCTGCCTCCTGCTGTCAGCCACAACATGATCTTTGTTGAAGGTGTGATGCATCACCACAAGGATGACTTCTTTGTCACCAGCTGTAAACACAGACATGTCTTCACTTAAAAATATCAGGAAAAAAACAATAAAAGGAGATCATTTGTTTTCTAGTATATATACACTGTTCCAAATTATTATTTGAATATGATTTCAATCAAACAAATATTCGATTTTTAGTTTGTCAGTTGTCTCTGATCCATCACCTACCTGGAATACTTTCCAGAGCCTCGCTGATGTCTGTTCCAACTCTGGATGCGATGGGACAGAACAGCAGGATGTAGTCACTGTCCTCAGGAGAGACCACCTTAACTTGGCCAATACCTACAAATCTTGATACCCAGGGGAGATGAGTGTCATTGGTCCTTCCTGACAGGTGGACATAGAACTTTCGCCAAGGCACTGAAGACAGAAAACATGTCTGAGTCACTTTAATGCTTGTGATTTCATTATTTTAACTGGAAGTCCTACTGGGAATAAAAACGAAGTGGGCATACAAAATCACAATGCACATTATATACCGCACCCCAAATTATTATGCAAATATGTTTCTCTGATTTTCCTAAATATTTAATGCAAATGACAGTCAGTAAAATTTCAAATCATCAACTGATGGAGCATAATTCACTTTTATCAAACAAACTTCCCAATGATAACTACTCTATCCACCTGGACCATCCAGGGCTCCACGGCACTCATCAGTAAACAGGACTGTTTGAAAATGAGTCTTTATGTATTTCTGGGCCCACTGCAACCGTTTCTGCTTGTGAGCATTGGTTAGGGGTGGCTGAATAGTAGGTTTATGCAAGACTGCAAGCCTCTGGAGGATCCTACACCTTGAGGTTGGTGGGACTCCAGAGGCACCAGCAGCTTCAAACACCTGTTTGCTGCTTTGTAATGGCATTTTAGCATCTGCTCTCTTAATCCCATGAATTTGTCTGGCTGAAACCTTCCTCATTACGCCTTTATCTGCATATATAGTATGTCTATACTTCTTAATGTGTATTTTCTTTACCAGGGGCAGAGATGGATTTCCATACAAACAGATTAACTGGGACTAGTTTTTTTTTTTTTACTGAAATGTTAAACAAAAAGGTTCCTAAAGCCATGTTTCCATCTATTTGGGTTTTCTTTCACTCTTAAATGCTGCTTTGGAGATGTTTAATAAAACATTCAAAGTTTGAATGTTTTGCTGAATATTGGAATGTTGGAGTGTTTTGCATAGCATGTCTGAATATTTTTGATGAAAACATAATGGTGCTGATAATGATGACGTTTTTATTTTGTGTGTATAACTTAGTTTTGTCAGAAAAATGTAAGCGAATCATTTTAGCAATAAATAAAAAGAGTAATTTTCTGTCTCACCTCTTGGTCTTTCTTCTTCCATATTCCTGGAGGAGGGATAAAAAAAGAGTCAATCTGATGAGAAGCTTCACTGTCACGACTGCTCTGTACCAGCTTCAGCCCAGCAAAACAGACAAAGTTAAAAATACCTTAGAAGAACATGATTTCTATTCTCCATTTCCTTGTAGAGATTCAGAAGTTAAACAGCCTCAGAGTAAATAATTCCTACTTACAAAAAAGATAGACTGTATGCAGTCTGAGCTATCTGATATCCAATTTGTATTCAGTTTACATTAATGTGCTTTGACTAAAAAGCATCAAGGATTAACACTCAGTATGCCAAAACCCAAAATGGATGAACATCCTTCAGGAAAAGGGTGGGAAATCAAAGACCACTGAAAAGCTTTGGCACTAGAAGACCTTCATCGTACTTAAACTTCCTCTGAGAAAATCAATAATATTCAACTTGTATTTAATTTTATCAGATGATTCTTGATTTACTGAACAGATTTCATGTGTAAACTTGTAGCTTGAAGAATACTTGATGTGATAGTCGAATGACAGCCTTTACCCAAAACACCTCTCGCAGAGTCGACGAATCCAAGTTATCATCAACAAGATCACAGCCCACACAAGTTGTAAAACAGCCATACCTGAAATGAAGAAAAGAGATCAAAACAGTATTATATTGAGTATAATTTACATTTTTTTTAACAATTCTTAACTCATTGAGTGCCATTGACTACATATATGTCAAAGTGTTTTTGCGGCGGCTGGCACAAGCGGGCCCTCTCACGCTCCCTGTGAGTAATTTTGGGGCTTCTGGGATACGTAGTCGGAACACTACAGCTGGAAGTGACAGTAGGTCAAACATCATAGGTGGACACCCTGGTTAACACTTGTATTTTCACCAATACAGTGCAGGGAATGTGACTTGGTTTACTTAGACATGATATCTGTGCTCTATTATTTGTCCAGTAGAGGGCGCTCTGACTCCTTTCATGTCACACCCTCCATATTTTCCTCTTCACAGCAGAGTGAACTAGAGCTCAGAGCAGCTTGGCTGAGCATCAGGTTTGTTGAAGAGAACAGTTTGCCTCAGTGGTGAGTTTATAACTAGTTTGTGAAATCAGTCTCACAGTAATATTACGCTCACTCAGTCTGCCAGTTAAGATCAGAGCAAGTAAGAATAAGTGGTAATGTGATGGCCCAACTCAAAGATACAGTATCTTTACATAATATAGGTTGTGGAATTTTTAAGAAGACATTTCAGTGAAACAACAGACATATTGTACCCTTAAAGCAAATAAAAAGCCTGAGGAAGAATATAAAACAGACTAACAGTTACTGCAGAGGGAAGTGGAGGTGATGTGAGCCAGTTTCTTACTAAGCAACCAATCATGCTGCTGAGAAGTGTTCACAATTAAAGTTAATATACATAAAACCATCTGAATGAACATTTGAAACAGACTGAAAGTCTCTGAGTTAAATCTGAAGTTAACTGTTATACTTACAGTAATCACTGAAGCCACGGCTGGGGACCTGAATGAACAGAGGAAAGAGTAAAAAAAACAACAGTTACAGATGTACAATATTGGTGCATTATGCATCGAATTAATCAGACTGATACATCTAGTTTTACCTCAGCACAGACACCAAGAAACTTCTTGATTTCATCCCATGCGATTTCATTGTGTTTAGACTGCAGAGGACGTCCCTCGAAGAACAGAGTGTCCACAATTAGGAGGACTTTTGGGTTACTGACCTGCCACCTGCTGTCAGCCACAACATGATCTTTGTTGAAGGTGTGATGCATCACCACAAGGATGACTTCTTTGTCACCAGCTGTAAACAGACATGTCTTCACTTAAAAATATCAGAAAAAAACAATAATTAAGTATATACAACTTAGAGAGGAGATCATTTGTTTTCTGGTATACATATATATATATACACTGTGCTCCAAATTATTATGTCAATATGATTCCAATCAAACAAATATCTGACTTTTAGTTTTCAGTTGTTCCTGATCCATCACCTACCTGGAATACTTTCCAGAGCGTCACTGATGTCTGTTCCAACTCTGGATGCGATGGGACAGAACAGCAGGATGTAGTCACTGTCCTCCGGAGAGTCCACCTTCACTTGGCCAATACTTTCAAATCTTGATACCCAGGAAGATGAGCGTCATTGGTCTTTTCTGACAGGTGGACATAGAACTTTCTCCAGGACACTGAAGACAGAAAACATGTCTGACTCACTTTAATGCTTTTGATTTCATTATTTTATCTGGAAGTCCCACTGGGAATAAAAAAGAAGTGGGCATACAAAATCAGAATGTACATTAAAAATCCAGATAAACAGCAAAAAATGAAAACACCTGACAAATTAAACAGGATTTCATAATCATCAGTGACCTTTATAGGAAAGCAGCCACATGCCTCTGCCACCACATTCTTTAGGAGGATTTAGGGCCTGTGTCCATTCTCAAAATCTTGCCACAGCTGTTCATTCATGCATCAGCATCATAACTCTGACACAGTGCCCCCTCTGCCAATATTTTTTTTTCTTGAACAACTTAAAACATTCAGCTCCCACACCATTCAACATTAGCTTATGATTCTGGGTCTGCATATGGGTCATCATTGGACCTACAAAAAAGACTTTAAGCCAATAACAAGGCAAGATAAGTCACAACAGGATCAAAAGTTGAAATTTTAAGATTAAAAAGTCAATAATAGAGATGGGTTGTCAAAACGGAGATATAAACTTTGGAGGAAAATATATATATATATATATATATATAAATACACAGTGCTTAACAAATTTATTAGACCACCACCCAAAGTAAGGTTTATGCCAAAGCTGCCCCTAAATTAACAGCATTGATAATTACCAAAATCATTTTTTATGTTTCTGCAATGGTGAATACACCAATATGTAGAAGATCTTTAAACCAAACGATATTTTTAATGCTAAAACAGAATTATTATTGTTATCCATGAATTTTCAAATTTACTGATTTACAAAAAAACGGAAAAAATAGTAAAGCACATTATTATTTCTTGATTAATATGTCAAATCATAGTTATTTACTTGCATTCCTGAACGAAAAATGAGTTTTAGTGCTTGAATGTTATGTGTGATTAATTTCTGACTTCTCAGAGAAGTCCAGTGAGCCGGCTCAAATTTGGGTATAAAAAGGTCAATTCAGTTTGAAATCCCTAAATCCCTCATTCCTGTTCAAAATGGTAAAATGTGGAGAGCTCACTGAAAAATGAAAGAGTCCACATTAAAGCACTTCATGATGCTGGATGGTCTTTGAGACAAATATGACAGGTGGTCTAATAAATTTGTTAAGCAACTGTGTTTATATATATATATATATTGACTGGCCAGATTTAGCAATGTCATGACATTTGATTGATATTTGTGCTGGTATTTCAGTCCAGTTGTGCTCATTTTTTGAACTGATGAAAATACCATGCTACTATTTTTTAAAACATACTTTACTGCCTCCCCTAAAACCCCTTGTGGGTCAAATGAAATCTGCTCTCTGGCTGGGCTGTATGAAACACCTGATATAATTAACGTCGTATCATCAAGCTTGTGTCCCTAATGTGAGATGTGCCTGTGGAAGTGTATGTAGAAAAGATCATTCATGTTAATCGATCATATAGCACACAAACAACATACATAAAAATTAAAAATAAAATGTTATAATGATGTAAAACGGCTCTCGAACGGGATCCACCTGTTCTCGTTCACATAAAAGAGCCGGCTCGTTGAACCTGCTCGTTCACGAACGACTATGAAAACGTAACAGCGCTAATGACGACGTTTCTATTTTGTGTGTATAACTTAATTTAGTGAAGTGTAAGCAAATCATTTCAGCAATAAACGAAAAGAGTAAGTTTCTGCCTCACCTCTTGGTCTTTCTTCATCCATGTCCCTGGAGGAGGGACAGAAAAAGGTGAGATTTTAGTCAACATCGTTGAAAAATAATTAAAGTTTATCTGATGAGAAGCTGCACTGTCATAGCTGCTCTGTACCAGCTACAGACGAGGTTAAAATTACCTTAGAAGGACATAATCTCCTTTTCTCCATTTCATTGTAGAGATTCAGAAGTTAAACGGCCTGAGTAAATAACTCCTTCTAACGAAATAGATCCGTAAATTGTTTGTAAAGTTTCTGACGTTTCCCTCCCAGACGGGGCTGCTCCCTGTCTGTGAAACACTTTCACTTTTGTTTTTCTACTCGAACAGACGCAGTTCCTGTTGACTGACCTCTAAAAAATATCACATATGAGCCATATAACACTATCAGTGTGAAGGAGAAAAGAACAAACCACGGGGACTTCATGCAACATTAATATTTTTACCTGCTCTTTAAAACACGCTCATCTTTTAGGTTACACAAAGAGCTGCCCGTGTTACACCGCCCTCTAGTGGTGGCGGGAGGCGCGAAGGCAGGAAACAAATGCTGCTGATGCATAGCGTTCTCCTTACCGCTGTTTCAGACTGCCTGGGTGTTTTCCCGCGCGCGTGTCACGCTCCTAATCTGAAATGGGCTTTACTCGCAACGTCCACCCCTTACTGTAGCCTAAAGGTGTGGGCTTGGTAATTTTTTGTATTTCCATCTGTGACTGACTGGTAACTGGTCTAGGGTTCACCCCGCCTCTCGCCCCTGACCACTGGGATAGCCCAGGCCCCCCGCGACACCAAATGGGATAAGTGGTGTAGCTAATAGAGTGATGTATTATTTTCCCCTGACACTGGTTATATGCAACAACATCCAGAGCACAACCAGGGTCATGTTAGTCGTCCTTTCCGCTCTCAGGTGGTTTACCCATCACATCTATGTCTAACTTCAGCCTCCATTTTTGGCCCATCATGCCTTAAAGTTCTGCACAGTACTGTATTCAAAGTATAAAATAGTTGTCCTGCAAACACTTAACTCCTCCTTTTTGCCTTTTAATGAGGCATTTGCATATTGAGCCAACTGTACACAAGCAATGTGGGCTTTTTCTAAAATAAATGGCAGAGGATTATTATAAAACACAAGGTCCTAAACATCCACCTTGAGGTACACCACATGTAACGTGTCTAGTCATGATCCAGAGTATTTTTTTTAATGAGACAACATTTATTGGTCAATAATTATTTATTCATGAAGGAAATCACACAAATCGGGTTTTTTAATGAGCAAAAAATCAGCAGAAATCCTTCTTTTACATGGCTATTTTTATGTCTTCCTTATACACCAAAAATATTCGACTGAACATAAATCATTAACAGACTCAGTTAAACATTCACATGCTACAAAAAGTACAAGTACGAATGTAACATTAGAGCTATAATTCTAGCTTTGAATACTCTTTTCAAAAACAATACTGACATGAACTACTGCTGACATGGCAACGTAAAACGAAGCTCCTGCATTGACAGAAATAATACCAAACACATATTCAATATTTGGGTGTTTTGTTGACAGAAAGATATATGAAAATCTATGATGACCTGGACAGGTGGGGCTTGCTTCCTCTCAACCTGAAAATGAAAATTCTTCCAAGACTGTTGTATTTGTTCACAGCCCTTCCAGATGTTCCTCTAAAACTATTCAGGGAGCGAGGTGAACATTTAGCAAGATCCTTCTGGAATGATAGACGACCAAGAGTAAGATATTAAATGCTGCAGCAGCCAGTAGGGAGGGGAGGCATGGCCCTACCTTGACTTAGAGACTACTATTTGTCAGTTCAGCTGACGCCTGGAGTAAAAGTTTGTCCTCTGTTTTGTATCTGTCCAAGCATTCTGCCTCCTTGGATGTTTTTGTTTGTATTAAAAGTATACAAATCCTTTTTTGTCAAAGAGCACATTCTTGCTGCAACAGTAGAGCACATTCTTGCTGAATGTGAAATTGTTAAGGTAAATTTCAAAGAAATCTCAAAGAAAAAAACATTTCTGAAAGAATGGAAGGAATTTATTGATATTAAATGTAAACACACACACACACACACACACACATCATACATACACATGCTTGAGGTTGAGAGAAGTTTTTCTTTCTACAGGTTGCATTTCTCCAGTTCTGTCAAGAGGCTCTCTGGTATAGGTGTTAACATTTGGTATTTTGGATGGTAAGTAGGTTGAAGCAGGTGACTGGCGTCATCCTGCCAAGGTCTCATGGGAGTGTATATTGGGGGTGTTGGGTTTATTTGGACTGATTTGATGCAGCTCTCTGCTCAGCCTCTGCTGCATCATATATCATTACAAGGATATTTCTACGGAGTCTAGTTTTTGTTGCTGTATCTTTAATTTGTTTTAATTCGCACACAACCTGCTTGCCAAACATTTCGTCTACATCCTGACTGGCATCAAGCAGTGTTTGTGAGACATTTCTTTTCTTTTCGGCTTTACGTGCCCTTTCAGCAGGCACAGGCTTGGGACTGGACTGTGATGCACTTGACTCCTGCTGGGTTTTACATGACAACTGTAACATGGAGGTGGCATTCTCCGACATTTCCTCCTCCTCCTGCTGATCATCACTGTACTCAGCGATGTCCCGACTGGCACTGGCCAACTGCATAGTATCTACCTAGATAAGAGAAAACAATTAGAGATAAAAGCAGTGAAGGAATTTAAACTGCCTATTTTGGCAGGGAAAAAAACAACTACATTCCCCTCACAGAAATAAGGTATGGTTGGCATGTATTTTGGGCTAGAAATTCAGAACTGATAGAGTGAAAAAAAGTCATGCTGGAAAAAAGTATCAATCTTATTACTTGTTTGTAGCAACTGCACTGTTATCTGGAGATGGCGTCATAGATATATGTAATATGCTTTTTAAGTCTTCATTCATAAAGGAGGACAGTGGATAGAGTCAGAAACAGAGATGAGAGAGCAGGGTAGAGACATGCAGGAAAGTAGCCACAGGCCGGACCCAAATCTGGCCCACCCTTGTGCATGGTGTGTGCCTCAACACACTAGGGCACAGGTGTCAAACTCAAGGCCCCTCAATTTGGCCCCTGGGACAGTTAAATCCGGCCCCAAAAATGATCTCGTTTCTGTTCTAACTGGCCCATCAGTATGAGGTCTGCACATTTCCTCAGGTATAAATATTTGAACTTATCCTTGATGATTTAAGATATCCTTGTTAAGTCATAAAATCTGAAAAAGGCGTAAAATAATTAGATAAGAAGTCATGAATTTGGGAAAAGAAATAAATTTGTGTTGTAATTTCACATTTTCAATTTAGCATCTCACAATTAGGACTCAAACTTAGGATTTTGACTTTTTGTTTCATACTTTGAGCATTTCAACTCAATTTTGACTTCTCATGTAATATTTTGAGCTTTAAGATGAATGAGTCTAATTTTTAAGTGATATTTTCACCTATTGAACCAATTATTTTGTATTTTATCTCATATTTTCAACATCAAACTTCGACTTCATAATCCCATAGTTTGACTTTTAGACTCATAATTTCAAATTTTGAATCATACTTTAACTTTTTATTTCAGGATTATAATTTTTATTTCATATTTTGACCTTTTAAACTCATGATTTTGACTTCTTTCTTATGTATTTGCCTTTAAAAAACATTTTTCTATTTCTTGTTTTGACCTTTTTGAACTAATAAATTTACTTTTCTCAGATTGTGAGTCTTTAAACTTATCTTTTTAACTTTTTTAAATGTCAAAATCGTTTATCATCAGTGCTAAGTATTTTTTTTTTTTTTGTTTCATATTTTATTACCAGTGAAATAAGGTTGACAGTTTATGGTTTAAAAGGTGACCCTGTTAGGCCCTCAGGTTAGTTCTGAATCCAGAGTCCGGCCCCTGCTGTGATTGAGTTTGACACCCCTGCACTAGGGCATCTGTGCCCTTATGTGTGCCCATAAATCATTTTGAGGTTACAAAGAAGCTATTTGGCAAGAGGACTTACATTCAGGGTGGTGTGAGGGGCTTTGTTGGTCACATGTGGAAAGTCCGGGCTAAAAACGAACTCTGCCTGAGGGTTGGTTCTTTGTGGCCACCCCCACTTTATTTTGGTCGCAAATTGCTTCCCAAATTGTGTCTTCAATGAGGCAGCTTTTGTCTGTACTTCTCCAAAAACAAAACATTTTTAAAAGAAAGCAAAATTTAGTCCTCCGAACACATAAACATGTTAATGTCAATTCACATCAGTTCAGCAAGCTTTACTGGCACGGAAAATATTAATTTTCATTGCCAAATGGATTTACAAATTACTACTACTACTACTACTACTACTACTACTAATTATAATGATAATCATAATCCATACAAAAATAACCATTGTAAGTACATGTATCAAAATTTTGGGTTTTCTTTCATAAAGATGGTAAAAAAAAATGGGGTTTTATATACAGGTGCATTTAAAAAAAATTAGAATATCATGAAAAAGTTCAATTTTTTTGTTACTCTTTTCTGAAAGTGAAACCCATACATATATAGATTTGTTACACAGAGAGTGAAATATTTCAAGCCTTTATTTCTTAAAATGTTGATGATTATGGCTTACAGATAAGAAAACCCAAAATTCAGTGTTTAAAAAAATTAGAATATTACACAAGATCAATAAAAAATGGATCTTTTAAACAGAAATGTCAGTCTTCTGAAAAGTATGTTCATTTCTGTGCACGCAATACTTGGTTGGACCTCCTTTTGCATGAATTACTGCATCAGTGTGGCATGGCATGGAGGCAATCAGCCTGTGGCACTGCTCAGGTGTAATGGAAGCCCAGGTTGCTTTGATAGCAGCCTTCAGGTTATCTGCATTGTTGGGTCTGGTGTCTCTCATCTTCCTCTTGACAATACCCCATAGATTCTCAATGGGGTTCCGGTCAGGCCAGTTTGCTGGTCAGTCAAGCACGGTAACACCATGGCCATTGAACCAACTTTTGGTACCTCTGGCAGTGTGGGCAGGTGCCAAGTCCTGCTGGAAAATGAAATCAGCATCTCCATAAAGCTTGTCAGCAGAAGGAAGCATGAAGTGCTCTAAAACGTACTGGTAGATGGCTGCACTGACTGTGGACTTGAGAAAACACAGTGGACCAACACCAGCAGATGCCAATTTTGGGTTTTCTTATCTGTAAGCCATAATCATCAACATTTCAAGAAATCAAGGCTTGAAATATTACACTCTATGTGTCACAAGTCTATATATGGGTTTCACTTTCAGAAAAGAGTGACAAAAAATATTGAACTTTTTCATGATGTTCTAATTTTTTGAGATGCATCTGTATATGTATATATACTGTATATACACACACTCATATAGCCTGTATGTGTTCCACATCCCCAAGCAGATATGGAAGCTTCTGTTTATTATTCGTAGTGGTGAATCCCTTTGTTTTGTTTGTTTTTTGCTGGTGAAAAGTGGAAAAAACTTGACTCTGATGTTCATGTACAGCGGACAGGTGATTAGAAAGTGTAGCTCTGTTCCACCGCCTGCTGCAGACAGTAATGTCTCCAACCACTTATCCGTTGAACCTTCCTTTACAACTGAAAGCTATCCCCAAAGAAATGCAAGAATATCCTTTCTAAAGATAACATGCCTATTTATTCATCCCCCTACCAAATAAACAGAGTAACATTAGCAAGAAGACACTGACGTGTTAGAGGCATACGTAATCTACTTCTGGTTTACCATTTATTTAATAAAGTCTTTTTATTAAATACGACGAGAGGAGTGAATTGCTGATGAGAGCATGGAATGTTAGCATATCTTCTAGCACGTAGCCTACTCACTGGGTTGATGAAGTGCCTCTGCTATTTGATGCCAGCTATTTTCCTTTTTGATCCTGTCATGGTAGTCTCTCACTGAGACATCAAAGAGGCAGGGGTGTTCTCTCAACAGTCCAACGAATTTCATCTCTGTTTCACCCCTCCATCTGGGAACAGCTGCAGGTCTGTCTGTCTCTTTGACATGTTTGTTTACCTAAGCACGAGGGAAAAAATGCTGTCCTTTTATTGGTCAGCTACAGGATCCATGTCGTTGACAGCACATTGAGGTGTCAGACTAGAGGAGAATGCCAGGAAAAGTTCTGACATGCTAGTCTTGCAGAATTGTAGTCGTAAGGAATTGTAAGGAGTCTTGGACATGTCGTTAATTATTAGACCTGTTTGTCGTTCCCAACTCTCAAAATCAAACCTGCTGAGAAATGGACGTCCACCTAAACATAGAGGCTGGGCATGGAGAGCATTAGCCAGAGTAGCAACAAAGAGGCTAATGGGAACTCTGGAGGAGCTGCAGAACCTGTCCACAGGACAACTATTGGTCATAGTCTCCACAAATCTGGCCTTTATGGAAGAGCAGCAAGAAGAAAGGCATTGTTGAAAAAAAGCCATAAGAAGTCTCATTTGAGGTTTGCCTAAAGCCACGTGGGGGACACACCAAACATGTGGAGGAAAGTACTTAAGTCAGATGAGACCAAAATTGAACTTTTTGGCCTAAACACAAGCACTATGTGTGGCGGAAAACTAACACTGCACATCACCCTGAACACACCATCCCCACCGTGAAACATGGGGGTGGCAGCATCATGCTGTGGGGAAGCGTTTCTTCAGCCGGGATAGGGAAGCTGGTCAGAGTTGATGGCAAGATGGATGGAGCTAAATACAGGGCAATCTTAGAGGAAAACCTGCTAGAATCAGCAAAAGACTTGAAACTGGGGTGGATGTTCACCTTCCAGCAGGACAACGACCCTAAACATACACACAGAGCTACGATGGAATGGTTCAGACTGAAGCATATTCATGTGTTAGAATGGCCCAGTCAGAGTCCAGGCCTAAATCCCAGTGAGAATCTGTGGCCAGACTTGAAATTGCTGTTCACAGACACTATCCATTAAATCTGACTGAGCTTGAGCTATTAAGCAAAGAGGATTGGGCAAAAATGTCACTCTCTAGATGTGCAAAGTTGGTAAAGTCATACCCCCAAAAGACTTGCAGCTGTATCTGCAGTGAAAGTGGCTCTACAAAGTATTAACTCCATGGGGCTGAATACTTTTGCACACCATACTTTTCAGATTTTTATTTTTTAAACATTTTGAAAGCCCTGTATAATTTTCCTTTCACTCCACAATTTTGCACCATTTTATGTTGATCTATCACATGAAATCCCAATAAAATATATTTACATTTGTGGTTGTAACGTGAAGAAATGTGGGACAGTTCAAGTGGTATGAACACTTTTGCAAGCCACAGTATCTTTACAAAATATAGGTTGTGAAATATTTAAGTAGATACTTTAGTGAAGAAACTGACATATTGTACCCTTAACGCAAATAAAAAGCCTGAAGGAGAATATAAAACAGAATTAACAGTTACTGCAGAGGGAGGTGGAGGTGATGTGAGCCAGTTTCTTACCAAGCAACCGTACATGCTGCTGAGAAGTGCACTGAAACTGAGGTTATGGGTGATTCAGTGAACACAAGGCCTTAAAGACTGATTGTTTACTTTACAAAGTTCATGGAAAGAAGGGCCACAAAAATAAAATGTATAACATAAAACCATCTGAATGAGCATTTTAAACAGACTGAAAGTCTCTGAGTTAAATCTGAAGTTAACTGTTATACTTACAGTAATCACTGAAGCCACGACTGGGGACCTAAATGAACAGAGGAAAAGTACAAAAAAAACAACAACAGTTACAGATGTACAATACTGGTGCATTATGCATTGAATTAATCAGACTGATACATCTAGTTTTACCTCAGCACAGACACCAAGAAACTTCTTGATTTCATCCCATGCGATTTCATTGAGGTCAGACTGCAGAGGACATCCCTCGAAGAACAGAGTGTCCACAACCAGGCGGACATTTGTGTTGTTGACCTGCCTCCTGCTGTCAGCCACAATATGATCATTGTCAAAGGTGTGATGCATCACCACAAGGATGACTTCTTTGTCACCAGCTGTAAACACAGACATGTCTTCACTTAAAAATATCAGAAAAAACAATAAGAGGAGATCATTTGTTTTCTACATTTCTGTGTACAAATTATTAAGTCAATATGATTCCAGTTAACCCTTTAGCTAGTGCCATAGCGCCGACGCTATATTTAATATGTCTGTAGTATTATTACCATAACTCCGTGTGAGTTTGTCCGATCAGAAAAATTCCAATGGTTTAGGAAAGCTGAGAATTGTGGGCATGTGCACATATATGGCACATTATGGTACTCGCAACCATATGACGTGGGCATTCATAGCAAAACACCAGTTTTGTTTGTTTCTTCTTTAAACTGCTGACAATTCCATATAATGTGCAATAATCATTAACCAGAGGTTGAAAAGTTCAAGTACTCCTGGGAAAAAAGGGACCAAAGCTCTTAGACTTAAACCCATAATAACAAAATATGTCCAAATATTATATATTATTTTATTATACATATATGTCTATTTTAAACTCAGTAGGTAAAGGGTTAAACAAAAATTTGGTTTCTAGTTTTTCAGTTGTCCCTGATTCATCGCCTACCTGGAATACTTTCCAGAGCCTCACTGATGTCTGCTCCAACTCTGGATACGATGGGACAGAACAGCAGGATGTAGTCACTGTCCTCAAGAGACTCCACCTTAACTTGGCCAATACCTTCAAATTTTGATACCCAGGAAAGATGAGCGCCATTGGTCTTTCCCCACAGGTGGACATAGAACTTTTTCACGGGCACTGAAGACAGAAAACATGTCTGAGTCACTTTAATGCTTTTGATTTCATTATTTGACCTAGAAGTCCAACGGGGAATAAAAAAGAAGTGGGCATACAAAATCACAAAACACATTATAAATCCAAATAAATAGCATAAAATGAAAACACCTGAAAAATGAAAACAGGATTTCAAATCCATCTGTGACCTTTAAACAGTCATGGAGGAAAATATTGGTTTCCGCTGATTTTTTCCAGAAAATGCACCATTTCTCCCAGAAATTGTTGCAATTACAAATGTTTTTGTGTACACATGTTTATTTCCTTTATGTGCATTGGAACAACACAAAAAGCAGAAAAAAGCCAAAATTGACATAATTTTACACAAAACTCAAAAAATGGGCCAGGCAAAATTGTTAGCACCCTTAACTTAATATTTGGTTGCACACCCTTGGAAAAAATAACTGAAGCTTATAGCGTAAGTTCAGTCAGGAAGACCATATTCTCCATGCGGGTTTAGTAGCTCATGCCTGCGCTATTTCATGCACTCCCTCCTTCTGCTCTCTGTCACATCATAATCAGCTGTTCACATCACCTGGGCACACCTGTAGGAGCCATACAAGGAGGCCATAAAATGTTATGTATATAGCTATCCATAAGGTGTCACTGTTGGGTAAAGGTAAAGCACATTTAGGTAGGAACCTTCATTGAGGTGTCAGGTATTGCTAGACGGAGGAGCACATACAGTTTTTTGACCGCTATGCCGGGAAACACTGAGTGATCAATGTGAATCTTTCAATGGTTTATGGATTTGTTGGAGTCTTGCATGTGAAGAGCATTGAAGACCAGTGTTGGATCACAAATAAATCTTCTGTCAAAGAAGGAGAATATTGGACATTCTTATTTCGCAAGACACTCAGGATCGGTGCCATGGTGAGCACATCAATCAGTTAATTAGTCTATGTAGCCCTCAGTGGCTTTAAGTTTAGACTTAGTCGCTATAACACCTATCCAATAGCACTGCTCCACTTCCTCACTGTTGGCCTATCAAATCTCTGCTGCCCCTTTTAAATCTGGCTTTCTCCTCCATCAGTTCATTCATGGCGTGGTTCCGCGCGACCCTCCACCTCCCCATCACTGCCAAGTCTACAGGTCCATCAACTATGGACTAAGATGACTTCTTCAGCCATCACCACCACCACCAGTGTCTGGACTCCACGGGGGGGCTAGATCTTTCGGCCGCTCAGGGCAGACACCCTTCGATCACGCTATGTCCTTGTGGAGTTCAAGCGCCAAAGAGACTCTGACAATAATTCAATATCACATCTAGGTTAATAAATATTATTCATTATCTCACATGTAAAATAAAATGTTATCTTCAAATCAGTCACTGGTCTCTCCTGATTGAACTAAAACCAATGTCTTCCTATAACCATCAACAAGTTTCTTACACCTCTCAACTAGAATTTTGGACCACTCTTCTTTTGCAAACTGCTCCAGATTTCTCAGATATGAGATATTGCCCTGGAGGACCTACACAGTGTTCAAAATACAGCTTTTTCCAATCCCTATTAAACTGTTGAAGCTTGATTTCTGTTGATATTTTACTGACTAGACTTCTTCTGACCTTGCAAGATCTAAAGAAGACAGCCAGCCATTACTTCTCTCTTGCTCTTGGAAGACTGGATGCAACAAGAGGCTTCACAGCAGCTATAAAGATAGTCTTCAAATATGTACATTGAGTGGAACACTTGCTTTGTTATTGATAATTCCAGATGTTAATGGTTTTTGTTTTTCCTTTTTAAATCAGAGGGTGTCATGTAAATTCCCACTGTGACGTACTGGGTGCCTACACAGGTGTTGAACACTGGTCTGCCTCTTGTTACATCTCACATCTTTGATGAATACTCTTTTGCATTAGGCCTGTATGGTTCATCTGGAAACAACAGGATTGAATAAAATGTTTTGAAGGACTCGTGTAAGCCATTGTATTACAGCTCAATTTTTGTGAAATATTAGAAAGTATGGAGAAGTAGTCAACTAGTATAAAATAACCACGCCATGGTTGGTTGTCCTCCTGTCCTCCCTAATTTTTTCAGTCACCAGCTGTCACTTTCATATTTTCATATACATACATACAGTAGATGGATACGATTCTGATGTTTCCCCCTCCATAACAGCATATTGCAGCTTGGAGTATCTTGCAACAGCTATATTGTATGGACTACAGATTGATCACTTAGATATTTTATACTTCACAAGACAGAGTTTCCTACATGCTTTAAGTTAATAGAGCTAAGTCACAGCATAGACATTGTCCTTGAAACATCTGAACATGTTTTCCCACTCAGGAATATCACACAGGCTGCTTCTTTCTTCATCTGAAATGTTCAAACAAAACAAGTCAGTAATTTTCAAAATCACCAACGTTGACGTTATAAACAAGGCAATTTGGTAACGTTACAGTGTCAAGCAATGTGTGCTAGTCAAGAACCTAAGTAAAGCCAGCTAGTCTACTGTCCACATTCTTCCCTTCCAGAGGAAATTTCAGCAATTTTAAAAGCATTATCGCAATAATAATGTTCCTACACATGCGCATAGAATATGTGTCACGTTGGAATATATCTATATCTATGTATGAATGTAAAGTGGAAAATACTGGTAAGCAGTTACCAGAAATCGCGGCTAAGCAGTTCATTTAAATGGCCCGCCAAGCTTTGTTTGGAACTATTCGGCTGCTACATGAACCACGTGACCCTCTAGCTTCCAGACCCCTTAATGACACAACTCTCTCTCATTGGCTCTGGGTTTGCCTAAAGCCATGTGGGGGACACACCAAACATGTGGAAGAAGATGCTTTGGTCAAATGAGACCAAAATTTAACATTCTGGCAGAAACACAAGCAATTTGTGTGGTGGAAAACTAACACTGCACATCACCCTGAACACACCATTCCCACTGTGAAACATGGCAGTGGCAGCATCATGCTGTGGGGATGATTTTCTTCAGCTGCTACAGGGAAGCTGGTCAGAGTTGATGGCAAAATGGATGGAGCCAAATACAGGGCAATCTTAGAGGAAAACCTGTTAGAATCAGCAAAAGACTTGAGACTGGGGTGGATGTTCACCTTCCAGCAGGACAAAGGGCCTACACATACAGCCAGAGCTACAATGAAGTGGTTTAGACTGAAGCATATTCATGTGTTAGAATAGCCCAGTCAAAGTCCACACCTACGTCCCAGTGAAGATCTGTGGCCAGACTAGAACACTGATGTTTACAGACGCTCTCCATCAAATCTCACTGAGCTGGAGCTATTTGGCTCTACAGGTGGCTCTACAAAGTATTAACTCAAGGGGGCTGAACACTTTTGCACACCACACTTTTCAGGTTTTTATTTGGTAAAAACTGTGAAAGCCATGTATAGTTTTCCTTCCACTTCACAATTATGCACCACTTTCTATTGATCTATCACATGAAATCCCAATAAAATATATTTACGTTTGTGGTTGTAGCGTGAAGAAATGTGGAAAAGTTCAAAGGGTATGAATACTTTTGCAAGCCACTGTATCTTTACGTCACATAGACTGTGGAATATTTGAGAAGATAGTTCAGTGTAAAAACTGACATATTGTACCCTTAAAGCAAATAAAAGGCATGAAGAAGAATATAAAACAGGTTGAACAGTTACTACAGATGGGAGTGGAGGTGATAGGAGCCAGTTTTTCTTACTAAACAACCGTACATGCTGCTGAGAAGTGCACTGAAACTGAGGTTATTGGCAATTCAGTGAGCACAAGACCTTAAAAATTGATTTTTTACTCCACAATGTTCATGGAAAGAAGGGCCACAAAAATAAAAGGTTTAACATAAAACCATCTGAATGAGCATTTACAACAGAGTGAAAGTCTCTGAGTTAAGTCTCAAGTTATATTGTACTTACAGCAATCAATGAAGCCACCGCTAGAGGCCTGAATGGACTGAGTAAAGAGTAAAAAACAACAACAGTTACAGACGTACAATATTGGTGCATCATGCAATGAATTAATCAGACTAATCAGTTTCACCTCAGCACGGCCACAGACACCAAGAAACTTCTTGATTTCATCCCATGCGATTTCATTGCGGTTAGACTGCAGAGGACATCCCTCGAAGAACAGAGTGTCCACAACCAGGCGGACTTTTGGGTCGTTGACCTGCCACCTGCTGTCAGCCACAACATGATCTCTGTTGAAGGTGTGATGCATCACCACAAGGATGACTTCTTTGTCACCAGCTGTAAACACAGACATGTCTTCACGTAAAAATATCAGAAAAAACAATAAGAGGAGATCATTTGTTTTCTACATTTTTCTGTACAAATTATTAAGTCAATATGATTCCAGTTAACCCTTTAGCTAGTGCCATAGCGCCGACGCTATATTTAATATGTCCGTAGTATTATTACCATAACTCCGTGTGAGTTTGTCCGATCAGAAAAATTCCAATGGTTTTGGAAAGCTGAGAATTGTGGGCATGCGCACATATATGGCACATTATGGTACTCGCAACCATATGACGTGGGCATTCATAGCAAAACACCAGTTTTGTTTGTTTCTTCTTTAAACTGCTGACAATTCCATATAATGTGCAATAATCATTAACCAGAGGTTGAAAAGTTCAAGTACTCCTGGGAAAAAAGGGACCAAAGCTCTTAGACTTAAACCAATAATAATAACAAAATATGTCCAAATATTATATATTATTATATTATACATATATGTCTATTTTAAACTCAGTGGGTAAAGGGTTAAACAAAAATTTGGTTTCTAGGTTTTCAGTTGTCCCTGATTCATCGCCTACCTGGAAGGTTTTCCAGAGCCTCACTGATGTCTGTTCCAACTTTGGATGTGATGGGACAGAACAGCAGGATGTAGTCACTGTCCTCAGCAGAGTCCACCTTAACTTGGCCAATACCTTCAAATCTTGATACCCAGGGAAGATGAGCATCATTGGTCCTTCCTGACAGGTGGACATAGAACTTTCTCCAGGACACTGAAGACAGAAAACATGTCTGAGTCACTTTAATGTTTTTGATTTCATTATTTGACCTGGAAGTCCCACTGGGAATAAAAAAGAAGTGGGCAGACAAAATCACAATACACATTATAAATCCAGATAAATAGCAAAAATGACAACACCTGACAAATTTAAATAGGATTTCATAATCATCAGTGACCTTTATAGGAAAGCAGCCACATGCCTCTGCCACCACATTCTTTAGGAGGATTTAGGGCCTGTGTCCATTCTCAAAATCTTGCCACAGCTGTTCATTCATGCATCAGCATCATAACTCTGACGCAGTGCCCCCCTCTGCCTATAGAAAATTACCTCCTCTGAATTGAGATTTTTTTTCTCTTGAACAACTTCAAACATTCAGCTCCACCATTCAACACATGCTTATGATTCTGGGTCTGCATATGGGTCATCATCAGACCTATAACAAGGCAAGATAAGTCATAACAGGGTCAAAAGTTGACATTTTAACATTAAAAAGTCAAAAATATTAGCTGGGTAGTCAAAACTGAGATATACACTTTGGAAATTATGGAATAAAGTAAAATTGAGACAATAAGTCATAATAATGGGATAGTAAGTCAAAAGGGTGAGTTTAAAAAGACTACATTATGAGTTAATTGAAATAAGAAAATGATAAGTTAGAATTAAGAGATAAACCGTCATAATTATGTGACAGTAAAATGAAATGAGATACTGTTATTTGTGCTACCTGGTCACAATTTTGAAATAGAAAGTTGCAATTTTGAGATATAAAGTCAAAATTGTATGATAAAAAAAAATTATGAGATCTCTTCCAACAATCTGGAATTACTTTGGTGGGAGCCTTATAATACCACAGACAAATGGATTTAAAGTAAACACTATTTACAATCAATTTCTACTTTAAATGTGGCTTTAACACATGAAGGGTGAGTTTGCTCACTACACTTTCATGTGAGTCAAAAACCAGAATTACAGTAATACTCAACATTTGTTATCTAATTACTAAGGCATTCAGAGAGCGCAGACCTCCACTATTAGCCCTATCTCCCCTTACCAAAGGGTCCTTTAAGAAATTCCTGGATCCATCCCCATGTGCTCCCCACCATGGTACTCACCAATTCCTCCCTCCCTAGTGGGGTGAAGACACAATGAGGCAAAGTATTGGCTTCACCACACATGGACTTTAATGGTTGCAGCATTTCCTGCTGGTGCCAACAGATGCACTGAAAGTCTCACCCATGGTTTCACTGGACGACTGGAAGTCATGGCAGAGGGTGAATATTCCACTATTCCTCCCAGCACTGTGAGAATTCTCACTACAGTTGCTGTCTTTCTCTCTGTTACAATTCGACTCATCTCCACGACCGGGTGTGCATCTTTCAAACACTATAAACTCCAAAACTTTGAATAGGAACAGCCAAAATGCTGCTGGGATTGAAGTTACTCATGTTCGCCATCTCCTGGTGTAAAGTGGTAACAGCGCAGAGCTCCACTGTTAGCCCTATCTCCCAATAGCACAGAATCCTTAAAAAAATTCCTGGATCCAGACAGTGATCCAGATCACTCCCAAAATCTAATCAGTTTTTCCTTATGCTATTTCTGAAATTTCCTGAAAATTTCATCAAAATCCGTCCACAACTTTTTGAGTTATATTGCTAACAAACAAACAAACAAAAAAACAAACGAACAAACCCACCCGATCACAAAACCTTCTTGGCGGAGGTAATAATTCTGACATTTATCATCAACTTCATTGTTGATCTCATCATTTAAACTCACATTCTAATATTTTATCATTTTACCCAATATTTTTAACTTTTAATTTCATAAGTTTGATTTACTTTCTCAAGTTTTACTTTATCTCATAATTTATTAATTAGGGCTTTTTGTCATAACTCCAGTTTTTAATCTCAAAGTTTCACATTTTTCATCCCATTATTTCAACCTCTGATCTCATAATTACAACTCACCATCTCATAATTTACCGTTTATTCCATAATCTTGCTTGTGTTTTATTTCAAATGCATGATTTGCCGTCTCATATAGTACTTCTCATAGCTTTGACTTTAAATCTCTTAATTAAAACTTTTAAATGAACAAATTTCAACTTAAATCTCAGAATTTTGAATTTTAACCCATTAAAGCCTGAAAACAAGAAATTATAGCAAGAAAATTCTCATTTTTGGAATTGAAATGTTTATTTCACTTTCTACTGAAATAAAAAAAAATCCAAATGTCCATAAAATTTAACATATACATACATTTTTTGTATCTCATTTGAAACACTAGGTGTTTTTGGTAACTGATAATCCATTTGCGGGCATTTTTATTATTTATCAAATTGTATTCAGAATTTTTTTTTAGTAATTTATTGATCATATTGATTAGATAGAGGTATCATAAAAGTATGTATCAAAAATAATACAACAGGCTTTAAGGGGTTAAACTCACAATTAAATCTCCCCATCACATATTTTACACTTTTTATCTCATATCTATCTATCTATCTATCTATCTATCTATCTATCTATCTATCTATATTATTTTTTTTTTTTTTACTGAGCCACTGAATTGTTAAACAAAAAGGTTTCTAAAGCCAAGTTTCCATCTGTTTTTTTTACTTTCACTCTTAAAGGTTGCTTTGGAGATGTTTAATAATTAATAAGGTTTGAATGTTTTGCTGAATACTGTGATGTTGGAATGTTTTGCATAGCATGTCTACATATTTTTGATGAAAACACAACAGTGCTGATAATGATGATGTTTCTGGTTTGTGTGTACAACTTAATTTTGACATAAAAGTGTAAGCCAGGGGTGTCAAACTCAAGGCCCAGGGGCCAAATCCGGCCCATGGTACAAGTAAATCTGGCCCGCAAGATCATATATTTCTATTTTAACTGGCCCACCAGTATGAGATGAGGCCTGCAGATTTCCTCCAGTATAAAAATGTAAACCTAACCTTGATGATTTAAAATATCCTTTGCAAGTCATGAAAATCTGAAACAGAGTAAAATATTATCATAAAAAGTCAAGAAAATGGGAAAAGTGATTAATTTGTGTGTTCATGTCTTATATGCAATTTTGCATCTCAAAATTATGACAGAAACTAAGTATTTTGACTTTTTATTTTATCTTTGACCCTTTCAACTCATAATTTTGATGTTTTATATCATATAATGACCTTTAAGATACAAGATTTTTTAATTTGGAGTCATATTTTTACCATTTTAACTCATTTTTAGTTTTAAGTCATAGTTTGACCATTCAACTCTTAACCTCAGCTTTTTAATCCCATATTTTGACCGTTTAAACGCATAATTTGGTATTTCAACTATATCTTGACCTTTTAAAGTCATGATTTTTATTTTTCATATATTTGCATTTCTTAAAACACTGTTTTTCTATTTTAGTTTTGATTTGATTAGATTATGAGCATTGAAACTTATTATTTTGACTTTTTATTTCAAAAGTGATTTATAATCAATGCAAAGTTGTTGTTTTTTTTTTTCTTTTCTTTTTGTTTTTTTTTTTTGTCGTGTATTTTTTACTTTTTTTTTTACTGGCGAAAAAAGAGGTTGACAGTTTGTGGTCCAATTTTAACCCTCTCAAGCTCTCAGGTTAGACTTCAATCCAGAATCTGTTGGTGTAAGCCAATCATTTTAGCAGTAAACGAAAAGATTTATTTTTCTCTCACCTATTCTTCTTTCTTCGTCCATGGCCCTGGAGGATGGATAGAAAAAAGACGTGAATTTTTAGTCAGCATCGTTTAAAAATATTTAAAGTTAATCTGATGAGAAGCTGCACTGTCATAGCTGCTCTGTACCAGCGTCAGTCCAGCAAAACAGATGAAGTTAAAAATACCTCAGAAGGATATCATCTCTATTCTCCATTTCTTTGTAGAGATTTAGAAGTTAAACAGTCTCAGAGTAAATAATTCCTACTTACGAAACAGATCCGGAATTTGTTTGTGAAGTCTCTGACATTTTTCTCTCAGTCGGAGCTGCTCCCTGTCTGTGAAACACTTTCACTTTTGTTTTTTACTCGAACATTTCCTGTTGACTGACCTCCAAAAACAAAGATCACATATGAACCATATAACACTATCAGTGTGAAGGAGAAGATAAAACAAGATCAGGAGCTCCTGTAACATCAGTCTTCTTTTGTTACCTGCTCTTTAAAATCCTCTCATCTTTCTTTAGGTTACATACAGCTGTCTGTGTTACATCGCCCTCTGGTGGCGGCGGGAGGCGCGAAGGCAGGAAACAAGTGCTGCTGACGCACAGTCTGACTCCTCCAGTCTCTCTGTCTCATCCTGTTTGAAGCCTTGGAGTGGCCAGGTACTGTTGATCAACTGTTCGGTGTCGTTTTGGTCTCATGATGTGAATTGTGAACAGTATGATGAAGAGTCCTGTTTAAATATAAACTGTCACTAAATCAGAACATTTAGTGGTCGATTCGTGGATCAGACACTTGTAACTTCTGTAGTTAATCACCTTGTAAGAAACCAGCATGATATGTAATAAGTACTGAAACACTGAACATCTGGACATGTGCATTCAAAAGTTTAGTCTCATCCCATAGTTTGATAACCTGACACGTCAGATGGATCCACCAGTGAGAAACATGGAAACAGGTCAGCTTTGCAAGGTTAACAGTTTGAGAGATCAGCAAACTATATAACTGAGGGGCTACAGATTGCAGGCCGATTAAGGTTGTAGAGCAGGGGTCATCAAGTACATTTGCACAAGGGCCAGGATTAGTCTTCACAGAGACTTCTAAACAATAAATTAAAAAAGATGTCATATTTTGGTCTGATTAAAATATTGGTGTATTACTATGTAGTCGTATGTTTCTTTCAAAACACAGTAAGTTTTAAGGCACTACCAGTGAGATATAGCCTGTTATCTATAATGCAGCAGGCCACACAGAGACAGGCCCGCCCACAGAGTTGGCTGGGCCCCTGAAAATCCCAGAACAGGCCCTCAACAATATTAAGTCATTTTGGCACTTTTAACCCCTTTTCACTACTTCATTCAGCCATTTCTACAACATTTTTGTCACACTTACCCCATTTTTTAAATCTTTTTTTTGCCACTTTTCACTAACTTTGCCACTCCTTGACCCCTTTTCACTGCTTTGTCAGGCTGTTTTTGCTATATTTTTTGCCACTTTTAACTCATTTATGATACTATCTGCCCCCTTTTGCCTCTTACATCATTTTTTGCCATTCAAAGTTCAAAATATGCTTTAATGGCATGAATGGTTAAAACCTTTGTTGCCAAAGCAGAGTACATAAACAAAACAAAACAAAACAAATAATAATAATGACAATCCCTATAACACAACTGATAATAATAAAATATTTACCCCCAAAAAACAAACAAACAAAAACACAGTTATTATACACAAAGCCATTCTTTAACCCCTGTCTTTTATCAATATCTGCCATTTTTCATTTATTTTTGCCTCTTTTTAACCCCCTCATTACTTGTTTGCACTAATTTTTGCCACTTTTTACCCATTCCACACTATTTTGACCTTTTTTTCCTCTTGTACCAATTTTTGCCACATTTTGACCTCTTTTCACCACTTTTCCTGCCAATTTTTGTTCCATTGTGCAACTCAACAACCCAATTTGACACTTACAGTTGCAAGACAAAGATGTGAACCCTTTGGGATTTCTTGTATTTCTGCATAAAATGGTCATAAAATGTGTTCGGATCTTCATCTAAGTCACAACAATACACAACCACAGTGTTCTTAAACTAATTCCATGCAAAAAAGGATATGTTTTCATGTTTTTATTGAACAAAACATGTAAATATTACAATGCAGGTTGGAAAAAGTGTGTGAACCCCTAGGCTAATGACTTCTCCAAGAGCTACGTATTTGGAGCCAGGAGTCAGCCAACCTGGAGTCCAATCAATGTGATGAGATTCGATGTGTTGGTTAAAGCTGCCCTGCCCTATAAAAAACACACACCAGTTTTGAGTTTGCTGTTCTCAAGAAGCATTGCCTGATGTGAACCATGCCTGGCACAAAAGAGCTCTCAGAAGACCTACGATCAAGAATTGTTGACTTGCATGAAGCTGGAAAGGGTTACAAAAGTATCTCTGAAAGCCTTGATGTTCATGTGTCCACGGTAAGACAGACTGTCTACAAATGGAGAAAGTTCAGCACTGTTGCTACTCTCCCTAGACGTGGTCGTCCTGTAAAGATGACTGCAAGAACACAGCGCAGAATGCTCAATGAGGTGAAGAAGAATCCTAGAGTGTCAGCTAAAGACTTACAGAAATCTCTGGCACATGCTAACATTTGTGTTGACAAATCTACAATAAGTAAAACATGAAACAAGAATGGAGTTCATGGGAGGACACCACGGAGGAAGCCACTGCCGTCCAAAAAACACATTGCTGCATGTTTGAAGTTTGCTAAAGAGCACCTGGATGTTCCACAGCACTACTGGCAAAATATTCTGTGGACAGATGAAATCAAAACTGAGTTGTTTGGAAGGAACAAACATCGATATATGTGGAGAAAAAAAGGCACAGCACACCAACATCAAAACCTCATCCCAACTGTGAAATATGGTGGAGGGGTCATCATGGTTTGGGGCTGCTTTGCTGCCTCAGGGCCTGGACGGATTGCTGTCATTGATGGAAAAATGAGTTTTCAAGTTTAACAAAACATTTTGCAAGAAAACTTAAGACCATCTGTCCGCCAACTGAAGCTCAATAGAGGATGGGTGATGCAACAGGACAACGACCCAAAGCATAGAAGTAAATCAACAACAGAATGGCTTCAACAGAAGAAAATACGCCTTCTGGAGTGGCCCAGTCAGAGTCCTGACCTCAACCCGATTAAGATGCTGTGGCATGACCTAAAGAGAGCGATTCACACCAGACATCCCAAGAATACTGCTGCACTAAAACAGTTTTGTAAAGAGGAATGGTCCAAAACTCCTCCTGACCGTTGTGCAGGTCTGATCTGCAACTACAGGAAACGTTTGGTTGAGGTTATTGCTGCCAAAGGAAGGTCAACCAGTCATTAGCCTAGGGGTTCACATACTTTTTCCACCCTGCACTGTGAATGTTTACATGTTTTGTTCAATAAAAACATGAAAACATATTGATTTTTTGTGCAGTATTAGTTTGAGCAGACTGGGTTTGTCTTTATGACCAATTTATGCAGAAATCCAAGAAATCTCAAAGGGTTCACATACTTTTTCTTGCAACTGTATCACCCATTTTTGCCACTCTCTAACCCCTTTTCATCACTTTATCTGGCCATTTTTGCAACATTTCTGCCAGTCTTAACTCTTTTTTTTTTACATTTAGTAATAATGGTTGACAAGTGGATTTCTGTAAAAACAGATCAAACTTTAAGTCATTCTAGTCATTCTTAAGTCATTCAATCTATTTCAATATTAATTATTTTTGGTTTGGATTAACAGCTGCAGACATTTATTTGTATTTGTATATATTTTATTTGAAATAACAGGGTCAGTACATATTATTAAACACTTACATGTAAATATGTAGGATTGTAGCCAGTGGCTAATTTCTGTCCTTTGACCCTGGGCAGGTTGATGTTAACATACAATTAAAGCCTCAAGATTCTCTTAAAACCACAACATCCTCTTTTCTGAATTTAATGATCTTCTGGGGGCCTGACATGACCCTTGGGCCGCCAGTTGATGATCAGTGTTGTAGAGGATGAGGTTCTGCTGGAAATAATTTGCATCCATTGTCAGCAAATAAATACTTTCTTTGAGAGCCATTATTGTAAGTAAAATACTAGAAGGCCCTCTCATCTTCATGTTTGCTCTCACCGAAGCCTTAACTTCACCCAGTAATCTGTAGTGTAATCCTCTAACTGTATTTATAATCTCTCTTTTTGTGTGATCCTGTTTTGAGCCCCTCAGGTTTAAAGGGATGTTTCTGTGAATTCTGTGGATTGCTACCATGAACAAACATTTGCATAAGGAATGCATTTTTATGCACACTGTTGATAAGGACATTTAAAACTAAAGAAATAGGTACATTTAGAACAAATAAAAACTCCATTAATTTTTGACTAATCGAGTAATTGAGTAACTTGAGGGGTAGTGAAAGTATTGGCACCCCTGGAATTTTCCAGGAAATACACCATTTCTCCCAGAAATTGTTGCAATTACAAATTGTTTTTGGTATTAACATGTTTATTTCCTTCATGTGCATTGGAACAACACAAAAAAAAGAACAAAAAAGCCAAAGTTGACATAATTTTATACAAAAATGGGCCAGACAAAGTTGTTGACATGGCTATTTTCATGTCTTCATTATACACCAACAATATTAAATTGAACATAAATCATTAACAGACTTAGTTAAACATTCACATGCTACAGAAAGTTGAAGCATTAATGTTGTAACATTAAAGCTGAATTTCTTGCTTTCAATTATCTTTTCAAAAACAATACTGACATGGGCTACCGGTGACATGGCGACGAGTACGGCAACGATTATGGCAACATAAAAAGGAGCTCCTGCATTGACAAAAATAATACCAAACACATATTCAGTATTTGGGTGTTTTGTTGACAACAAGATATATGATGTTTATTATAAACTGATAAATAAGAAAATCTATGATGACCTGGACAGGTGGGGCTTGCTTCCTCTCAACCTCAACAGCAGAATCCAGACTATCAAAATGAATATTCTTCCAAGACTGTAGTATTTTTTCACAGCCCTTCCAGATTTTCCTCTAAAACTAATCAGGGAGTAGGATGAACATTTGGCAAGATTCATCTGGAACAATAGATGACCAAGAGTAAGATATTAAATGCTGTAGCAGCTGGGGCGGAGGGAGGGCATGGCCCTACCTTGATTTAGAGAATACTATTTGTCAGCTCAGCTGAGGCCTTTAGTATATCAGTGTAATCCAGCATATGAAGCTCAATGGAAAGACATTGAGCTATCTTTAATGGGCATTCCCATCCAGTCAGTCCTAGGTTGTTCTAGTAGAATCAATGAAGTATTCTAGTTCCAAAATCATTGTGTTAGTGTATCTGTGAAAATGTGGTCAGAGGGGGTTAAGAGATTTAAGCTCCACAGAGAGGTCGGGATGCTGAGTTGGCCTGTGTTCCAGCCGCACTTCCTCCCAGCATTACAGGATCATAAGTACAAGCAAAACAGAGGAATCATCTCCTTCTTCAGGATAATAAAAACAGCAATATAAGTTTTGTGGACATGAGTAAATCTTATGGGCTGGTTAAAGAAGATTTTTATCACTACCTGCAGATCCGCCACTTCTTTTTTTTTATTTTTAAGATTTATTTTTATGCCTTTATCAGATAGAGGAGGACAGTGGATAGACTCAGAAACAGGGAAGAAAGTGGGGAGAGACATGCGGCAAAGGGCCACAGGCCAGATTTGATCCTGGGTTGCCCAGGTAAATGGGGCGCCTTAAACCACTTGACCATCTTCTTGAAAGAAATAAAATAAAAACACCCGACTTGGCTGAAAGACTCAGGAATAATACAGATATTCAATGATGCTTATGACTCATAAATTTCTAAAGGTGTTACTGGTAAACTTTTCAAAATCTTCACATTGAACAGTAGGAATACAACGGACCATATGAGGCAGTGCTGGGAGAAAGAAGCTAATGTGGTCATTTCAGAAGAAATGTGGCTTCAAATTTGGGAAATTCAGTCCAGAACCACACACTTGGTATGATTTCTGCAGTAAAAAACAAATACGATTCTTTATTACCCCAAAACAGAAGTCAAAGTTAAGTGGGTCACAGTTCTCTTGCAGGAGGGGGTGTGGGATGGTTTCTGCAGACTGTGTTCAAATTTTTTGGTCCTGCCCGTGTCTTAGTCCCTTCTGAAATGATGCGAAGCAGTTAATTGTGAAAACCTTGGACATAACATTTGAGGTTTCCTTCACCTCTCTGTTCCTTGGGAAAACACCTGGTTGCCTTTGTAGAAGTGATGCATATCTTTTGAAGATATTTATGGTTGCAAGTAAGAAAGCAATTACCAAATGTTGGTCTCTAAAGAATCCACCAACTGTGAAACTTCTCGTAAACATTAGACTCTATTTGCATAATGGAGAAAATGACTTTTACATTGCGTTTTCAAAAGGAAAAAGGAGAGAGATATTGGGGAAAAATGGGAGAAGTGAAGAAATTGTTTTCATTTAAGATTGTCAGACTGTTCCTTTTTGTACTGTACTTGTCTTTTGATGTCTACCTTTATAATTCTGAGATCGAATAGCACCTACCCTTGTCCTCACCTGTTTTATGTTCACTTATTTTGGAAAATTTTAAAATAAAAGTATTTAAAAAAAACAATACTAAACTTCACTTGAGTAAATCAAAAATATCCAACTTGTATTTAATTTTATCCGACGATTCTTGTTTTACTAATCAGATTTTATGTGTAAACTTGCAGCTTTAAGAATATCTGATGTCATAGTCAAATGACTGTGAATTTTGTCAGTGACAGCCTTTAGAAATAATAACAGGTCGGGCAGTAGTGACGAAGCAGAAGTAGCATCATGATCACAGCCACCACAATACAAAGAGCAATCAGAATCTTCACCGTATTGGTCCTCATACCTGGAATGAAGAAAAAAGATCAACATAGTATTGTACTGGGTATAAGACAAAAAACTGAACAATCCTTAAATGAGAGCCCGACCATTAATCTTCCGGATGATTATAACATATTATAAGTAAATGTTAATCGGCCAAAAGTTGGTCGATGGACACCAGTGTTAACACTTGTGTTTTCAGTGATAAAGGAGGGAATCTGGCTTGGTTTTACTTAGACGTGATGTCTGTGCTCTATTGTTTATCCAGTAGAAGGCGCTCTGACTCTTTTCATATCACACGATCCATATTTTCCTCTTTACAGCAGAGTGAACTCGAGCTCAGAGCAGCTTGGCTGAGCATCAGATTTGTTGAAGAGAACAGTTTGCCTCAGTGGTGAGTGTATAACTAGTTTGTGAAATCAGTCTCACAGTAGTATTACACTCACTTGGGCTGCCCGATAAGATCAGAGCAAATTAGAGTAAGACGAGTTATGACTAGAGGGAGTGGGCTTTTTTCTGGTTGGAGTTTGACTCACAATGACTTACAGGAGAGAAAATGTGAATGTACGTTTAGAGGACATCAGAGAGGAGCGTCACAAATCATGTTTTACCAGTTGAGGGTGCTTATCCACTTACCTATTACCCACAGATGGATGGGAAGTGACTAATTACATTTACTCAAATTACTGTGATTGGGTAGTGTTTTTGGGAACTTGAGCAAATGTACTCTAACTTGAATACTATACTCTTGTACTTTTTCCACCTCTGTTGACTACACAGTAGACAGAATGATTCCACATCGCATCCCAAAAAAGCTGATGACCTCTGGGATTTTTTTTTTATTAAGGGAGACACATTTGCACCATGAATGACGTTATCCACTGAGTTAGTGTTTCTGCCTGTGACTTTCGGTGTCCCCAACAGATGCATAGTGACCGTTTTTCAGCATGCTGTGCTTTCTATGAGGTTGGCTCTGCTTTAGTCTTGCTAGAAGAGACCCACCTTGCCACAGATTTTCAAGAGTTACAGCAGCTCTATCATATTATAAAATATTTCTTTGTAAATTGTAGTTTAGTTATGTGTAGTGTGGATCAATATAGCCGCTTTTAAAACATGAATTTACTCTATATGGGTTTATTTAACATTATCAGTTTTGCTTTGTATCTAACTTTGCTTTAGAGGTGTGGCTTACCTGAGCAACCTGGTTTGAGATCTATTCTCTTATTTTTCTTGCCCATACAGATTATACTTAGATTATACTTTACAACTCCTCAGGACTTATAGTAAACTTCAAAAAAAATAGTACTGTAAAATTATAATAATAATAAATTCACTTTTTGTAAATACACTCACTGAACCCTTCATTAAGCACATCTTGTTATCCAACCTGTACACAGCTGTACTGTTTATAAATTTTGAAGTAACCTTTTTAGATGTCATATTTTGTATTTTTCCATTCATCCATTTTCTATATCATATACCGCTTATACTCTTGGGGGTCGCAGGGGGCTGGAGCCTATCCCCACTGTCATTGGATGAGAGGTGGGTACACCCTGAACTGGTCGCCAATCAATTGCAGGGCTGACACAGAGACAGACAACCAGGCACACTCACATTAACATCTACTTCCAATTTAGAGTCACCAGTTAACCTAATGAGCATGCTTTGGTGTGGTGGGAGGGAGTCGGAGTAGCCGGAGTTCCCCGAGAGAACCCACGCGTGCACAGGGAGAACATGCAAACTTCACACAGAAAGGCCCTGACTGGGAAGCAAATCAGGGACCTTCTTTCTGTGAGGCAACAGTGCTAAGCCATGCACCACCTTACAGCCCCTACTTTGTATTCATTCATTGTTGTAATTTGCATGCTCTTTTTTACCCTTTTTTTTTTTTGTTCTTTGTTTCTAATGGCGTGTTTTGTTTACTCCACTCTTGCTGCTGTGAATTTGGAATTTCCCCTTGTGGGACAAATAAAGGAACATGCGGCTGAGAAGTGCACTGAAACTGAGGTTATGGGTGATTCAGTGAACACAAGACCTTAAAGATTGATTGTTTACTTCACAATGTTCATGGAAAGAAGGGCCACAAAAGTAAATTGTGTCTGAATGAACATTTATAACAGACTTGAAAGGCTCTGAGTTAAATCTGAAGTTAACTGTTATTTTATACTTACAGTCATCAATGGGACCACAGCTGGGGACCTGAATGAACTGAAGAAAGAGGAAAATAAAGAACAGTTACAGACGTACAATATTGGTGCATTATGCATTGAATTAATCAGACTGATACATCTAGTTTTACCTTGGTATGGCCACGGACACCAAGAAACTTCTTGATTTCATCCCATGCAATATCATTGAGGTTAGACTGCAGAGGACATCCCTCGAAGAACAGAGTGTCCAGGACCAGGCGGACCTTTAAGTTGTTGACCTGCCACCTGCTGTCAGCCACAACATGATCACTGTTGAAGGTGTGATGCATCACCACAAGGATGACTTCTTTGTCACCAGCTGTAAACACAGAAATGTCTTCAATAAAAATATCTGAAAAAATAATTAATAAAGCAAGATCACAACGGTTATATTAGCCTAAATATCAGTGGTATGTAACTTGATAAATCTGTAAAGGACAGAGACCTACACCAGCTACAGTCTTTCTTTTTCATTCTCATTTCTTAAACTTAAAAGTGTGTTTGAAGGACAGAAGTTTAAGGTTTGAACTACAATTAATAATTTTTACCAGCTAAAATGAATTTGTGACTACCAGCAAAAATCCATTATCATTCACTCCTAAAGACTGATGCTTAGCAAGAAATGAGCCAAAAATGTTCCTGATCCGTCGCCTACCCGGAATATTTTCCAGAGCCTCACTGATGTCTGTTCCAACTCTGGATGCAATGGGACAGAACAGCAGGATGTAGTCACTGTCCTCAGGAGAGTCCACCTTAACTTGGCCAATACCTTCAAATCTTGATACCCAGGGAAGATGAGCGTCATTGGTTTTTCCTGACAGGTGGACATAGAACTTTCTCCAGGACACTGAAGACAGAAAACATGCTTGAATCACTGCAATGTTTTTAATTTACACACATGGACACACTTTTTGCTGCCCTTCCAAAAAAGAAAGACACAATGGTTACTAAAAATAACTTGAAACTGACAGTAGTAAGATAGATAAACTGCTATCTGGTTTTTCTTTCACACTTAAAGACTGCTTTGGGGACGTTTAATAAAAGCATTCAAAGTTGGAATGTTTTGCTGCTCATTTTAGCAATAAATGAAAAGATTACGTTTCTGTCTCACCTCTTGGTCTTTCTTCGTCCATGTCCCTGGAGGACGGAAAGAAAAAGACGGGATTTTTTTGGTCAAAGTCGTTTGAAATGAATCAAAGTTTATCTGATGAGAAGCTGCACTGTCATAGCGGCTCTGCACCAGCTTCAGTCCAGCAAAACAGACGAAGTTAAAAAAAATACCTCAGAAGGATATCATTTCTATTCTCAGTTTCCTTGTTGAGATTTAGAAGTTAAACGGCCTCAGAGTAAATAATTCCTACTCACGAAACAGATCCGTAATTTGATCGTAAAATCCCTGACAGTTCCCTCCCAGACGGAGCTGCACCCTGTCTGTGAAACACTTTCCGTTTTGTTTTTTACTCGGACAGACGCATTTCCTGCAGGCTGACCTCCAGAAACAAAGGTCTCATTTGAGCTATATAACACTATCAGTGTGAAGAAGAAGATAAAACAAGAGCAAAGCACGAGGACTTCATGTCACATTATTATTATTACCTGTTCTTTAAAAAATACTCTCACTTTTCCATAGGCTGCACAAAGAGCTGTCCGTGTTACACCGCCCTCTAGTGGTGGCGGGAACAACTACTGCTCTAAACAGGAGAAAAGCTTTTTCTGTGGGTGTGGACTAATCAGACTTCTGCAAAACAAGATATCATTTTACGGAAAGCCACAAAGGGAACATCCTTGTTATTCAACACTTCCTGACACAAATGTAGTTCATACAGGAAGGGCTCAAGTACAGAAATAATAGTTGTTAATAACTTCAAGAGTTACACTGCAGACCCATTATGGATAAAAAAACACAAGCAGAGTCATTTTGGATGCAACCCTATACCATCAGAGAAGCAGGATTTTTAAATGTGTGCTGATAACAAGCTGGATGGTCCCTCTCCTTTTTAGTCCACAGGACACAGCATCCATAGTTTCCAGAGGGAATTTAACATGTTGATTCATCTGACCACAGAATAGTTTTCCATTTTGCATGTGTGTTGGATCAGTAGCATTAGTGCTAGCATCCTGGCTAACAGTTACTTTTGGAGCTTAAAAGTGTTTCAAGCTGTGATTGAGTTTTGATGTTGAACTTAATTTTTTTTGTCACATTTAACCCCTTCAATTGACCTTCAATTGTCATTTTCATCAACTGTGCACACATTTTACCCATTTTTGCCACACTTTAACTGCTTTTCATCACCACCACCCCAACCCTCTCATTTTTGCCACTTTTAGAGCTTTTTTGCTACATCTAAAATCCAATTTCTCTACCTTTACTGCTGATTTTAACAAGTGTTTATACTTTTTAAAAACCACTACTTAGCACTTTTTGCCTTTCTTGCCTCTCTGCCTAATTTTCATCACTTTCTGCCCTGTTTTAATTTTGCTTTTATCATATTTCTGCTACTTTTAGCCAATTTTTGCCCCTTTAAATCCAGTGTTGCTACTTTTTAATCTAATTCCAACACACTTTCTGCCCATTTTTGCCATTTAAAGCCTTTTTGCCACCGCTTAACCCATTTCTTCCACTTTTTCTGTCAATTTTTCTAACAGCGTACCATTTTTTTTGGCACTTCCTGCTTATTGTTGTACCCATTAACCAATTTTTACCACTATTATTGAGTTGAAATTGATGTTGCCATTATAAATTCATGTTACTTTTAACCAAGTTAACCAATTTACTACCCATTCTGACTCTTATTATCACAACTTAAATCATTTTTGCTGCTTTTTTTTTTTTTGGCAATTTTGCAACTTTTTTAAATACTTCTGATCCCTTTTTTGCAACTTTTTTGGATCTTTTTGCCACATTTAACCAATTTATGCTACTCTTTTTGACAGTTTTTGCCTACATTTGCTGTTATTTGGACACTTTTGCCATTTTTCCATCACTTTTAACCCCCTTTTACCACCTTTTAGCAACTTTAACCCTTTTTGCTGCTTTTCTGCCACTTGTAACCCATATTTGCCACCTTTTTGCCAATTTTTGCTCACTTTGCCTTTGTTTGGCCACTCTTTGCCCAATTTTGTCCATTTTTTAATGACTTTTAACCTGTTTTTGCCACCTTGTAACCCATGCTTGCCACCTTTTTTGACACTTTCAGCATGTTTTTGGCACTTTTAACCCCTTGATGCCTGTTGTATCATATTTGATACATACTTTTATGACACCTCTATCTAATCAAAATGATCACAAATGACTAAATAAAAACTTCTGAACACTATCTGATAAATGATTAAAAAAATGCCCCCAAGTGGATTATCAGTTACCAAAAAAACACCTAATGTATCAAATGAGATTATATATATATATATAAATATATATATATATATATATATATATATATATTTGTTAAATCTTATGGAAATTTAGATTTTTTGGGATTTCATTAGAAAGTGAAATAAACTTTAAAGGGTTAACTCATTTTTTGGTCCCTTATGCCTATTGTTACCCATTTTGATTTTGTCTTGCCACTTTCGCCCAATTTTGCCATGTTTTTTTCATCACTTTAAACCAATTTTTGCCACCTTTTTGACACTTTGAGCCTGTTTTTGCCACCTTCTTGCCAATTTTCGCTCATTTTGCCTTTGTTTGGCCACTTTTTGCCCATTTTCAAAATCACTTTTAACCTGTTTTTACCACCTTTTTACAACATTTAGCCCTTTTAGGCCACTTGTAACCCATTTTTGCCACCTTTCAGCCCACTTTTGCCACCCCCTGTTGGCTGGGCCCCAGAAACATCTCCCCTTCATCTGACTGTTATATTAGTCTATTTTGTATTGATATGAATATGGTGTGCCTTGAGATTTTTGCTTAACCTTAGGTTTGCCTTGGGTGAAAAAAGTTTGAAAAGCACTGCTTTATCACATTCCAACGTGAAAACAACCTAAGAGGCCATGCTGTATGACTGTTCCAAGTTTGTTAAGCTCTTTTTCTTCAAAGTTGCTTTAAAAAAGTACTTAAATGCAACTTTAAATATTTGCAGTATTGTGATTAACTTCACACTAACTTACCTTTATAATTAGAAAGGAGTGTTTTTAAATATATATGTCAGAAAAAACCCTAAATGTATGCCCATTTCTGCCCTAACTGGTGCAGACAAGCGTTAA
Source organism: Cheilinus undulatus (assembly GCF_018320785.1). Taxonomy (NCBI): domain Eukaryota; kingdom Metazoa; phylum Chordata; class Actinopteri; order Labriformes; family Labridae; genus Cheilinus; species Cheilinus undulatus. The sequence continues at coordinate 42,029,710 of NC_054878.1, read as the reverse complement.
CCGAGAGAGAGGCTGTTGGCAGGAGGAGGACCCGCCCCCCTTTTCTCAGAGCTGCTGACTGCTGCTGCCTTCAGGGTCTGCTCGTAATTTTCCGTTCCCAAGTAATGAACACTGTTGTAGATGCACTGATTACATTTTGAAGAAACATGTTTAGAAAATAATTTATCAGAAATGAAACACATGCAATAAAGATGCTTAGTTGATATTTAGGTAGCCAAATAATTGCATGATGTCTGAAAATAAAGAAAAAGTTGTGGATAAAGTCATACCAAGCACAGTACCATTTCAGAGCATTTCACTGTTCAAATAAACTCCCTCCGGAGTATTAGAGTGTTTTTATTATTCACTAAGTTTCTACTGGGTTCGCTCGCATTTATATGCTGTGCCCTCACAGCTCATGATGACTCACAACAGAGAAGCTCTGAGTGAAAATTCATCCTTTCCAGGCTTCAGTTACTACAATGTTAGGTGTAATTTGTCTGAGTTAAAGGCAGTCCTGTTAGGGATTCTGACCAGTAACTACAGCACACTGAACATTATATCTTATTATCATCCTTATAGATAGATAGATAGATAGATAGATAGATAGATAGATAGATAGATAGATAGATAGATAGATAGATGGATACAGTAGGTGCTTGAATAGTTTTGAGGAGTGCTCTAACTAAAATGAACAACCTCAACCAACTATAAAACTGTTTGGCAGCACTTTGGTTCCACTTAAGAAAAAAAGGGGCGGAGCTACACATGTAATATCCAGGCTAAGTCCAAACAACGAATAGTCCAGGGCATGGGTTCTCAACCTTGGGGTCAGGACACCTTTAGAGTCGCGAGACACTGTGAGGGGGTCACAGGATGCCTTAGTAAGACTATTTTTTAGATAACACTGTTGCGACTTGCGACACCAATTTTACCAAATTTTAACCCTTTTTCATCACTTTATAACACAAATTTTGCCAATTTTAGTTATTTTTTCTCTTTTAACCCATTTTTGTCTATTTAAAGCCCTTTCCATCACTTTTTTCTGCCTGTTTTTGCCGCTTCTAAGCCATTTATTGCCACTATCTGCCTCTCGCCTCTCTTTACCCATTATTGCCTCTATCAACCCCTTTTTACATCCTTTTTGCCCATTTTAACCACAGTTGACCCATTTTTGCCATTTTATATCGATTTTTCATCCCACTCCACCCAATTGCCACAATTTTTTGTCACTTTTAACCCATTTATGTTCTTTAAAAATACAGTTTCACCACCTTTTCACTATTTTTCCCATTATTTACCATTTTAGCAATTTTTAACCCATTTAAATTATGTTTTTGGTGAAAGTTTTTTCATCTAAAAAGGCTATTCAGGTCAAATATGAAATATGGATATCACAGCTTAACTCAATAATGGACCATGGTTTTGCTGACCCCCATGGGCCCCAAGTTTAGCTGAGTCCCAGAGACCCCCCTCTTTATGGACAGCCTTGTCTGCACATGACTATTCTTGAATGTTCCTGGCTGTTCAACCACCTTCAGGTACAACGGGGATCCCTGGTCTCTGGCACCTTTATTTTGAAGGTCGCAGGCTGAAAAGGTTGAGAAACCCTGGTCTAATAGACCACTTCCTTATGAATGTTTGGCTTATCAGGCAGTTGTATGCAGTATTTTAAAAATGTTTTACTTATTTATTTTATTATTTTTTGCAATTTTAAACACAAATAAAGATTTAAAATGCCAACAAATTTATGCATAATTTGGGTAAAAATGATGCAGTTCAACCAAAAAAATCCTTCAGTGTTAACATTAATTTTTTCTTAATTTAGTTATGCTGAAAGTGTCATTATCTTTCTAAAATTATGATACACCATATTAAAATTAGGTAATTTTCACTTCTGTCTCCTTAAAATGTCAGCTGTTTATTTTTCAAGTATGTATAAGGTAGTTATTTGGTGTGAATGATTACAACTGAAACTGTCAATTTTCAAACAAAGAACATTCTTAATGCCTCTAAAGTCCCTGTAAAGTGATGATAAATCTGTATTTTAGATCCGTAGTATGATAAACCACTGTGTTACAAACCACCAAGCCAAATTTCATTGATGAAAACCATCTCTAAGTTTATAAAATCAAGCTTCAATCATGAACATGAAGCAGTAAGATCTGCCCCAGAATGTGGGCGTGTCAGTTGAATGAGCCGAAGCCACGCCCACTCACGAGTAACACAATCCTTTCAGATTTTAAAGAGTCTATTGATCTAAGCTCGGCCCACTGTGATTTCAAATCTTCAGGGATGAGCGGCTAAGTTTCCCATCATGCCCTTGGGCATGTGTTAGGATGTTCCTCGTTGTTTGTTGTTTATCTTATGTGAGATACATTTACACCATGCATGAAGTTATCCAATGAGTGGCCGGCTGACTCTCTGCTTTGTTCTTACCAGAGGACACACACTTTGCCATCGATTCTCTGGAGTTATTAAAGATCTGTAATATTGTAAAATATCACACACTTTCAAATATGCAGTTTATCTTTGAGGCATGTGGGCCAATAACTCCGTATAACTTTAATTATAGAGGTGTGACTTTACCTGAACAACCTGGTTGGAGATCTGGTCTCTTATGGTTATTGCCATGAGGAACAATGACATTTCACTCAACAACTCTGCAGTGGCTACTCAGTACTTAATCTTTAAATGAAATACTTTTTATGTTTATTTGATTAGATCTATAGACCAGTACTTTTACTTTTACTGAAGTAAATTTTAACCAGAGTAACTGCTCTTACTTGAGTATAATAGTTGTTTACTTTTTCCACCTCTGGTTAGAACACAAAGTTTGGATTTCACTTTACATGGATTTTAAGAATTATTTTCTATGTTATCCTATGATCAGCAATCAATTTGTGTTGTATTTGTCTATCATAACATTTATGAGCAACATACTTTTCACCAACCTGATAGAGTTGGGGCTTTATCACCATAAGCCACCTCCTCACCCACACCCATGGGGGCTGATAATTCCATCCTTATCTGTAGGTAAACAAAGTAAAGTTTACTTGCAAGTTTTGGGAAACTGAACTGATTTACACAGTTTTATCTGCGAGGATGCACGTTTCAACGTGGTTTCGAGAGGTATATTCTTTCTTTAAACGTTTGTTGTACAGAATTTGCTAATTTCACTAAGTACATTTTAAAATCCCGTTAGGTCCGACAGTCCCTGAACGCCTCAGCAGATGCGGTCTTATTTGTTCTCTCCAGCAGGAGGGCGTTCCGCTGAAGAAGATACAAATACAGTGTGCTGAATTATGCCGGCGTACGTGCCTATTGGCTCATATTTAGATGCTGCCAAAGCTTAGGGTTTGTCTCAGAGTCTTTTTAACCCCCAGGACCGGGCCTTCCTTGATGTTAGCTTTCCTGGTGGCTCCACTGCCGGGGGAAAGGCGACAGAGGAGGCCAGGCTCGAAGACATGGAGGCTATCCGTCCTTGCAGAGGGAGTGAGCTGTAGGACGGTAGGCTCTCTCTCTCTCTCTCTCTCTCTCATTCCTTCCTCCGTTAAGAAACAATGAAAGGTGGACAGGTCAGGTAATGCTACGTCCGCCTCCTTAGCTAGCTCTAGTTTTGCTCTAGCCGCAGTTTTTGGACGTCTGTCTTCTTCTTGACCGTCGTCTTAAAGAGAAATCTTAATTTTGATCCACACGGACAATAATGATGGTGGTTTGAAGTCTTGCTGCCTCAGTCCTGGAATGGCTGGTTTTAAGGGTCCACTGGACCAAGAAAAAAGAAAACATCATCCCCCCTGACTGTATTTGATGTACTGGGCATTTACACTCTCCTTTTGACACCTCCTTTCAGTTTTCAACCATTAAAGCAGCATCCATTGGCCATAAACGTGATGAAAGAGGGGCACATCCACAAACAGGGATCACATGTGAAGCATGATGGAAAGACAAGACTGTAAACAGAACAGAGCTGCAGGAAACCCTGAGAGTTCACTTCACGGTTGCAGGAAAAATATTGTGCATGCATTAATGTCAATAGCTGCTTTTAAAGGGATAATCTGTGGAATTATACATGTTTGAGACTGTTTTATTGCTACAGATAAATAGTTTTGTGACAATGAGAAAAAGTATTTTCATCTTTCATTTTGGGAAAAATGAAACTTCATTTTAAAAGCACATGTATGCAGGTAATTTTAAGTAATAGAAACTCCTAATTACTGAAGTATTTGCATGACATTGTTTTTATACTGGACAGAAAAAAGCATTATAGATTTTGCACCCTCGCTTTCCACACAGCATCAATTAAATATTTAATTATCTGTCCCCCTAATGGCTGGATGATATAGACCAACATTTAGGGATGCCAGAAACTGGATTTTTTATCTATTTATTTAATTCTGCCTGATATGCCAGTATTTACAAATGAATTTGTTTAGAGTTTTGGGAATGAGGATGAACAAAGAAGAAGACTTGAGCTGAAGTACACCTGTTGGCCCTGCTTAAAACTCCACAGACTTATTCATGAATTCATAAATATGGATGTTAATTAAGCCAACAAGGACCAATATTTACAATCAATACAAGCTGATAATTACAGCTGATAAAGACAGATGTTTACACTTGATGTTGACCAATGTTTATTGCAGATAAAAGTCGATGCTAACAGCTGATACATAGGCTAATGTTTATAATAATAAAGGACAGTTTTTGAATCAGAATAGGTTGATGTTAACTGATGTTTACTGCCTATAAAGGCCGATGTTTACAACATAAAAAGGCTGATATTTACAGTTGATAAAGACTGATGTTTACAGCTGATGTAGGCCAATGTTTACAACTGATATAAACCGATGTTTACAGTCAATAAAGGCCAATGTTTGTAACTTATATTGGTCAGCGTTAGAGGATATTTACCAATGTTTATAGCCGGTAAAGGCAGATGTTTGCAGCCAGTATCTACCAATATAGGCATACATTTACAGGCATTAAAGTCCAATGTATATAGCTAGATGATAAAGTCTGATGTTTACAACTGATTTAGGCCGATGTTAACAGCAGATACAGGCTGATATTTACAACCAATATAGGGCTGATGTTTTCCGCTGATCAAGGCCAATGTTTTCAACTCATATGGACTGATGTTAACAGCTGATGTTGACTGATGTTTACTACCTATAAAGGCTGATGTTTTCAGCTGATCAAGGCCAATGTTTTCAACTCATATGGACTGATGTTAACAGCTGATGTTGACTGATGTTTACTACCTATAAAGGCTGATGTTTACGACCAATATAGGTGAATGTTTACAGCTGATATAGACCGATGTTTACTGCCCATAGAGGCTGATGCTTGCACAAACATAGGCTGATGTTTTCAGCTGATCAAGGCCGATGTTTTCAACTCATAGACAGATGTTAACAGCCAGTGGCGTGCACAGACTTTTTCAAGGGCAGGGGCAAAAAGAAAAAAAAGGGCATGTACAGTGCGTTCTTGCCACTGAAGAGGGCACTAAGTTTTGCGTGTTTTCAAGGGCACTTTAGACATGTTTATATGTTACACAAATGGCAAATTATATAGCCTTAAAACAGACTAACTAGACAGACTACTCAAGTTAGTTTGTAGTTAGGATTAGCATCCACAAGAACTGTGTAGATTCAACGTTGGACTGTGAAGAACACGTAGAAATAAATAAATAAATCCCTAGGGGGTCTGGGGGTCTTCCCCCAAAACATTTTCTATTAAGTAGATGCCATTTCCTGTATTCTAGTGCATTTTACCACCATATTAGCACCAGATAATCCAAACTGGTTCTTTGAGATATAGTTCTGGCTCAATATAGATCAAAAAAGGGCCCAACATAAAAGTCATTGCAACAGTAATGTTTCATAGTATTTCTTGGTCCTAATGGTCTTTTGGAGTTTAGTGTTTTCTTCACCCAAGAGGGCAGTTTAGTGTGTTTTGCCAACCAGGAGGGCACTTTAGCATGTGTTCTGGCTCTTGAGGGCACTTCAATGTGTGTTTTGGCTCCCAAGAGGGCACTTTAACGTGTGTTTTGGCTCCCGAGAGGGCACTTTAGCACGTGTTTTGCCTCTCAAGAGGACACCTTAGCGCGCGTTTGCCTCCCAAAGGGAAACTTTAGCACAAATTTTGCCTCCCAAGGGAGCACTTTAGCGCGTGTTTTGCCTCCCAAGAGGGCACTTTAGCGCATTTTGCCTTCCAAGAGGGCACTTTAGTGCATTTTGCCTTCCAAGAGGGCACTTTAGTGCGTGTTTTGCCTCCCAAGAGGACACTTAAGCACGTGTTTTGCCTCCCAAGAGGGCACTTTAGCGCATTTTGCCTCCCAAGAGGGCACTTTAGCGCATTTTGCCTCCCAAGAGGGCACTTTAGCGCATTTTGCCTTCCAAGAGGGCACTTTGGTGCGTGTTTTGCCTCCCAAGAGGACACTTAAGCACGTGTTTTGCTTCCCAAGAAGGCACTTTAGCATGTGTTTTGCCTCCAAGAGGGCACTTTAGCGCGTGCTTTGCTTCCCCAAGAGGGCACTTTAGCGCGTGTTTTGCCTCTCAAGAGGGCACTTTAATGCTTGTTTTGCCTCTCAAGAGGGCACTTTAGTGTGTTTTGCTTCCCAAGAGGGCACTTTAGCGTGTGTTTTGCCTCCAAAAAAGGGCACTTTAGCATGCGTTTTGCCTCCCAAGAAGGCACTTTAGTGCATGTTTTGCCTCCCAAGAGGGTACTTTAGCACATGTTTTGCCTCCCAAGAGGACACCTTAGCGCGCATTTGCCTCCCAAAGGGAAACTTTAGCACAAATTTTGCCTCCCAAGGGAGCACTTTAGCGCGTGTTTTGCGTCCGAAGAGGGCACTTTAGCGCATTTTGCCTTCCAAGAGGGCACTTTAGTCCGTGTTTTGCTTCCCCATAGGGCACTTTAGCATGTGTTTTGCCTCCCAAGAGGGCACTTTAGCGCGTGTTTTGCCTCTCAAGAGGGCACTTTAGCACGTGTTCTGGCTCTCGAGGGGACACTTTAGCGCATGCTTTGCTTCCCCAAGAGGGCACTTTAGCGCGTGTTTTGCCTCTCAAGAGGGCACTTTAGCGTGTGTTTTGCCTCCAAAGAGGGCACTTTAGCATGCGTTTTGCCTCCCAAGAGGGCACTTTAGTGCACGTTTTGCCTCCCAAGAGGGTACTTTAGCGCATGTTTTGCCTCCCAAGAGGGCACTTAAGTGCACGTTTTTTAACAATTGGGCCAATTGTTATTGCTGATATAGGTTGATGTCAATAGCAAATACAGACCCATGCTTGTAGACATTTTAAAGCCTTTGTTGGCAGCTTTTACAGGCTGATGTTTTAAGTCAGTATATGCAAATATAGGTCAATATGTACAGCCTCTATAGGCCAGTATCTAAGCTGTAAGCCAGATACTATTGCCTCTGATAAAAGTTGAAGCACAACATTTCAATCACAAAAATGGATGTTATTAATGCACCACTCTTCACCTTGTTAAACAAGCAAACCAAATCTGATGAGTGAGGAAAGTTAAAGAAAATCTCCCTGCCTGACAACCCTGATGCCATGTCATCTCCCTCTTTCCTTGTTCCTTGTCCATGTAGACAAGAGCTTCAGGGGAAAATAGGAATAGGCTGAACAGCCTGTTAGGATACTATGGTGGGAATCTTTGAAAGTGGATTTTATTGCTTATACTCACTCGCGTTGTGTGCAGGGTCACCAGATTTAGATCTAGGGTCACCAGATTTCTCTCATATCTAACCATAAAAACAGATCAGTTTGTCCAACAGTTGACTTCTTCTACCTGGTAAAAATATTTTATTTGATTCAGTTCTACACTGATTAGACACAACAGATAGACATCTGCTATTGACATCAGTTTATGCCACAGTATTTGCAGACGATCGATGTTTGTGAAAAAAGCAGAGAATTGTTGGTACAAGTGGAAACTACAACAGTGCGTGTTCCTTTAAGTTATGATGTGGTGCTCTGTGTCTTTTAGCGGTGATTTCTCCAGAGTGTCGGCTCTCGTGTTATGGACCCTGCCCACACTGGAGGGGATATGTCACCTTTGTATGTGCCACGAAAAAGAAGATCTGCCCAATCACAACCTAAAAGTGGAGTGCCATGTCCAGGTGAGGAAGTTATATGTAGATAGAAGTAAGGTGCCGCTGTCATTTTGAGATACTTTAGCACTACAAAAACTTTTAAAAAATCAACTCTTCTTTGAACAGTTGTTCAGCGAATGCCAGAAAGGAGCTGTGAATTAAGTCCATCTGGATATCCTAAGGTGAGCATAGACTATGATAGGTAAAGGGTGTACAGAGATTTGAATGCTTTATTTAATTTTAGAGATGGTTTATTTAAAGAAAATATACCATATCCTTGTTGTTTTACCAACCAGAATCCTCCTAAAAGTCCCAGCTAATACTCTAATAATTACTTATTTTCTTATGCACTGTTAAGATCAGTAATACACAGTCCTCTTCTTTAATTTTTTAATCTTTGAGGATGAAGAGTCAGAAGATCAAGATGCTGTAAAGATGAAAAGAACCTACGGCAGAAAAAGGTAAAGAGACTGACTCACCTGTTGATTTAGAGCATACTGCATTTGTATGACCAACAGCATGACAGACTCTTCCTGGCATTTAATATTTAAAATAATTGCTAGTGATTAAACCTGCACTACTGTTTGATGAATAATTTTATCTGGTAATAAAGGTAACAAAAACTTTCAGAGTTTCTACTTTGGTCAGCTTTTTAAGTATAGTAAGAATCAGAGAAAAAAAAATGTATTCTTACCACTTGTTAACAGTGTTAATTTTGGCAGCTATTTTTTTGATTTTAGTCTTGGTCTTTAGACAAAATGTCTTTTATTTTTTATGCAGTCTCTTATTTTACATGACATTTTTCTGCTTGACTGGCATTACTTTGTAGAAATCTGTTTTCACTTTGACATTGAAGAGTATTTTTGGTCAGAAAAGCCAAATCATCTTGACCAAGATTGATTTCTAAAACCAAGAAAAGGGTAAAACCCTTTAAGGAAATACTTTTCATAGGCACTGTAAATTGAGTTTAATGTCCATTGTCCAAGCTTTTTGTTAAATCATTGAGTGAAGTGTTTTCCAGTTAGATGGTTGAAGGAATAAGTGTAGAACTTTTTGTCCCTTACAGGTATGAGGAACTCCGGAGTGTTTCCATGGAAACAGTGAATTACCCCACCACCAGCTGCTCTGTGATGTCATCAGGTGGTCTGTCTAACGGGGCGGACACAGGGTCCATGGCTCCGTCCACTGCCAGGCTCCCTCCTAGAGCGGTGTCAAAGGACATGTGGCCCCAAGGCAGGGATCAGCCCCAATCTCAGGACCAGAGCTGGAACTCCAGCAGGGACCGAGGCCCCGACGCCTGGTCCCCGGGAAGAGACCGAGGTCAGGACCAGGTGTGGAGCTCAGGCAGAGAAACAGCGGGACACTCTGGCGAGGACCAGCCATGGATCCCAGACGGGGACAGGGCCCACTCTGGACCAGACCAGGGGTGGATGACGGGCAGGGACAGAGGACCAGAGCAGGGCTGGGCAGCCGGCAGAGACAGAGGCCAGGATGAGACCTGGAACGCAGGCAGGGATCCAGGGAGAGAGCAGATCTCGTCAGGCCCAGACCAGGCATGGGGAACAGGCCAAAACCAGGATGCAGAGTGGAGCAGGGACAGAGGACACGTCTGGAGACCAGGTGAGTTTACGTCACATCATCCAAAATTTTATTAATAATTCATGTTGACGTGGACAAATGTTTAAACCGAAAATGGAGCAAGGTTTCATCAGCCTCTTTTTGTGTATTACATCTTAAAATAGTGGTAAGAGATTTTTAAGACAAATTTTAAGTTTAGCTGTATGGTGGTGCAGTGGGTAGCTCTGTCGCCTCATGTCAAAAGGGTTCCTGGTTTGAATCCCTGTCAGACTGGGTCTTCTCTCTTATCACATGCTTGTTAGATTAATAGATGACTCTAAATTGCCCGTAGGTGTGAGTGTGAGTATGTACTATGTGTTCCTTTGTCTTTGTGTGCCAGGTCTGAGATAGACTGATGATCAGGCCTGGTTCTTTCCCAATGACAGATAGAGGACTGTATTTGAAGTACTGGTTGATCGCATGCTTGTGTGCTCTGATGTTGTCAAAATTAGATGTGCATGTAATATATATATATATTTAAATAATGATTAGAAACATTTATGACAGTGTAGGGCAAACCAAAAAGATTTAAAAAAAAATTAAGAGAATCCATCAATTTTTTAGCAAATAAGTCTACATTCTGAGGGGAAACACATATTTTTTTAGATGATAAAGTTTTATATATTTACAAGAAAACAGTCTAAGAATTTCAGAGTTTAAAAAGTTAGAAATTTACAAGAAAAAATGTAAAATTTCTGAGTTAAAAAGCCAAAAATGTTGACACTAAAAACTCAAAAAGTTTTTAAAATCATAAATTTATAACAATGTTAAGTCCAAAATTTAATTTAAACAGTGTTTGGGTGTTTGACTTTTCCACTCCACTATCTCAAAAATTCAAAATTTTGGTCCATGTGTATTTACAACTTTCCACAGGTTGGGAACCACTAGTTCAAGGCACAAAACACAATGTAATAGCTTTTAATTGCGTTGTTTTCTAATCTACTGCTAAACAGTCTTTTGGCTTTTTCACCCAAATGGCCACAGTGGAAAACAGGAAGTGATTTTGCACTGCTCTTTTTCATTCAATGAAAACAATACACGGCCAGCTGATCTCTTACTGTTTCTAAAATGTTTAGGTATTTTTTGATATGATACTTACTTTTCTTCCCAGATTTGAACATGAAGAAAGTCCACAGAGGTGAGATGGACAGAAGCCAGCCTGCTAATAACTTCTCAACTCCACCAGAGGGCAGAAACTCATGTAAGTCACCTTTTAGTCTGATATTGAGCAGGTTGAGTGTGAGTCAGAAACTGCTTAATTTCCCACTGGATTATTAAAGTATCTATCTAGAAGCAAAAAAAACAAAAAACAAACAAACAAAAAAAAAAAAACGTAGATAGAGACTTGTCTGTTTCAGATTTAACATTGGCAGTATTATTGTTCGGTTTAGACTGGAGACTTTTTACTTTGCTTGAGTAATGGAAACAACTAACTGAACTAACTATATAATAACCTACGAACAGTAATGACGTTTCATGAAATAAAGGGCAGTTGAAACATTTTTGGCAGCATTCTCTGCAGACCAATCAACAAGGAAACAAAACTTTCCTTCTGCAGGATATCACTGAAATTATTAGCACATTTTGTCATCCATCATCAAACAGGCTTTTTTTTTTCTTTTTTAGCACAGTCATTTTCCTCGGGTTTGATAATTTGCATGATAAATACAAGAGAGACAACACCATATTTTTATTTTCTGTCTTGTACAACACATTTTTTAATTTCTCTAACATTTCTGACATCATTACATTTATGTTTGGATGTTAAAATTAGAGGAAAGGCAATCCAGGCTGTTCGAATATGTCATGGTTTAAATAAAATCTAGTCTTAATGTGAACGTTTCAGGTTCAGATGCAGCCAGTGTTGGAGAAGCCTCGACAGCCCAACCCATCGAGGACCAGAAGCCCCCCATCATCATTTCCACCAAGAAGGAGCCTCCTACCTACCCTCCAGGTGAGACAGGCTATCAGCTGACCACTCCTGGTTCTATCTGAGTAGATGAACATGTTGACCTTTTGCTAGCTAAACCCACGGTCTTGGACATTGACATTTATGTAAATGGATTAAGAATTTTCATAGAATGCAAAAGGGGGTGAAATTTTTGCTTTTTGTCAAATTCTAAAAAGTGTCCCAATAAATTTGTAAAGCAGTTGAGCACAAACATACAGTATGCTGATTAATAAATTGCTCCATCTTCTTTCACATTTATGTTTAATATAAAATAACATTTTGATGTGTTGATGAACCCCAGGTAGTCAAGAGGAGCGTTGGCAGCTCCAGATTGTGGCCAAAGGTCGAGTCACCTGTCCAAAATGTAAAAGCGTGAGCAGGAAGACAGTGGAGGGGTTGAAGAAGCACATGGAGAACTGCAGACTGGTGAGTACTCATTGTTTGCACATTAAAATATAACAAAAAAAAAAGAAAAAAACAGAAGTAGTGATTAAAATACTTTTACAGGGCATGGCCATGTTTTGGTCTGACACTGCACAAAAATATTTATATTAATAAAAAAATTTAAATATGCACGAGGTTAAGCATTGTGGATTACTAGTGCTGCAGAATTTCATAAAAATGTGCAATTGCAAATGTATTCAGCAATATAGCAATTTACAGTTGAGGTTATAATATAATCTATAACTGGGATAATGAGTCTACTCGCTTGGTTAATTGCAGCCTTTCGTGTAAATATGTAATTGCCGAGATGACTATCGTAATTGTGATTAGATTAATTCTGTAGCACTAGTTATAACTAACCCATGTCAGACTGGACTGTTAAAGAGGAAAAATCTTATTACCATAAAGTATGTCGAAGATGTTCCATTATATTTAACACTTTATACCCCAATACCCCTTTTTGATTCAGTATAAGACAATTTCATATGGACCACTAAACAGTCACAAAGTTACTCTGATGACAAATCAACACTAACAGATTCACTCTGTTGACCAATCAACAGTCACAGAGTTACTCTGAGGACCAGTCAACTGTAACAGAGTCACTCTGATGACCACTTAACAGTCACAAGTCATTCTGATGACCAATCAATAGTCATAGAGTCGACACGCCGGTAGTTGAGTGGTTGAGGCGCACGCCATATACGCAGGCAACCCGGGTTCGAATCTGGCCCGTGGTGCTATTTCCTGCATGTCTCTCTCCGCTCTCTTCCCTGTTTCCGACTCTATCCAATAAAGGCCAAAAATAAATCTTAAAAAACAAAACAGTCACAGAGTCTCTCTGATGACCAATCAACAGTAACAGATTCAATCTGATGACCAATCAACAGTAACAGATTCACTCTGATGACCAATCAGCAGTCACAGAGTCACTCTGATGACCAATCAGCAGTCACAGAGTCACTCTGATGACCAATCAACAGTTACGGAGTTTCTCTGATAACCATTCTAAAGTCACTGCTGTAACTTTACCCCTTTTTTTTACAGTACTATCCTTCTTTCATTTCTTTACCCCATCCATTGCATAGTCCTCTGTTAATTTTTGTAAATTTTTGTTTTTTCCTCTGGTTGTAGTGCATTCCAACCACTTTGTACACTCAGTATTGGATCATTTCACATTTTTCTGTTTATATATTTATTACCAGTTGAAATAGTTTTGTCTTTGCACTACAACCATTCTTGGCTTTCAGTATTTTACTGACATTTTTCCAGTCGGCTCTTATGTCCAACTGCCATTCCTGTCAATATCTGAGACCTGCATTTAAAATTGTCTGTTTATGGCATTTTAATGTTTTAAAACTTATTTTTTCTTTCTATATATTTTTTATATAAATCTGCAATTGAATTCTATAATTCTGCTGCCCTTAATTCCTTGAATTGCCCCTATGGGGACAAATACATTTTTTAGGATTGAATTAAGATGTCACTTACTGTATGATAGAATGTTTAATCTGTTGTGTGCAGCAACCGTTCACCTGTCAACACTGTGGGAAACAGCTCAAGTCTTCTACGGGGATGAAGTATCACATCTTGGCTGACCACAGCCATCTGGTAAGAATATTAATGTTCTTGTAAGTGTAAATGGAACATTGTGTTAGTCAGATATGGGATATTATCTTCACTTTCCCAAACTATTCCACCTCAATGCATTTATTTCCACCGTACCAAACAAATTTTCCTTATAAATGGAGGTATTTCTCTGCTAAATCTACTTTGTTTGTTGTTGTTGTTGTTGTTGTTGTTGTTGTTTTTGGGGGGGGGGGGGGGGGTAGAAATTAAGTCATACATGGGGTTAGATTCAGACTGTTCTGTTTTTTAGAGATTACTTTGGTTTTTGGCTTTTCACCTTTAATCAAAGAATTCAGGGCTGACAATAGTGTAGGAAATAGGGGCAAAGAGTGGGGAAGGAACCACAGGTCAGACTTGAACCTGTGCTGCCTGTGTGGAAGACTGGCTTCTGCACATGGGGTACAACCTAACTACTAAACCATCTGCGCCCCATCTTTATCTGTTTTCAGCCCTCAGCTGATGATGGAAAGGACCTGGATGATCGTGCCATCAAAGACAAACTGCGTAAAATCCTGAAGAGACTGGGCAAATTAAAATGCTCTAAAGAGGTAGATCAGAATCATTCATGAACTTAAGACTAAATGAAATGTAAAAAATATATAATTTTCTCTCTGTGGTAAAGTGTTATCTTCTCCATTTATTTCCCAGGGCTGTAATGCTGCGTTCACCAGCATCATGGGCTATGTTTACCATATGAAGAAGTGTGGGAAGGAGGAGTCTGAGCTGGAGAAAATGCTGCTGAACTGTTCACACTGTGGAAAAACCTACAGATCAAAGGCTGGTCTGGAGTATCACCTGAAATCAGAGCACGCTCCTGTGAGTCTTACATTTTTATTTCATGTCTGATGACCAAAGAAACACTTTTAAATCTGAGATTCAGCTTGACTTGGTTGTACTGGATAATATCATTATGTTGGAATAAATCAGGACATAATAAAGTTGCTCTTCCACCCAGACGCCCCTGAAGACCGAGGATGATGATGCCCTGAAGGCCAAGAGTGAGTCCAACCCAGAGAGGACGGCAAGCGGCAGAGTACAGCGGGCATCGGCTCAGGTGGCAAACTTCCATCTGGCTGAGATCGCCAACAACGAGCTGCCGAAAGACTGGCCCAAGAGGAAGTTTCAGTCCGACCTGGTGCCAGATGACAAAAAGGCATATAAAGACTCAGCTTCTATTTTCAAGTTTGCTGTATAAATGACAGTCTCATTGTTAATTCTGTGATGCTTCATTTAACAATAAGAATCATAATAATCATGTCCACAGGCTAACTGATTGAGGCACAGGAAATGGTTGTAATATAGATAGCTAAAATGCCAAAAGTCAGGCCTTCATTGACCTTTGCTTGTTATTGCTACCTTCCACAGTTGAAATATTCCCGCCCCGGCCTTCCCGCTTTCAGCCAAGAAGTGCTAAGGAAGTGGAAGAACGAGGTGAAGCTGCAGAGGAAAGTCCACTGTCCCAACCAGGTAGAGAACATGACTCACATGTAGCATCAGTAGAAGTTAAGGTTTTAAATAACATTTGTTTATATCAGCCACACCAAAGAATAAGAGCATTAGGGGCCTATTTCAAAATAAAAATACTACAAGATTATCAATGCATATTATCACCAACATTAAAATGAACTCTTTAATCCCAAAGTAATGTCAGTTAAATAAAAATATGTAATGCAAAGTAAGTGACTGCAAAACTATTCACCCTTTCATGTCAGTATTTTGGCAACATTTTGGTCTATTATTAATTCATCCACTTGACCATGGAGTCTCCCACATGCTTTTTGGTGAACTCCAGTCCAGATTGAATCTGAGTTTTCTTCAACAGTGGCTTTCTCTTTGCTTCTCTCCCATAAAGCTTTGACTGGTGAAGAACCCTGGCAACAGGTGTTGTATGCAGAATCTCTTCCATCTCAGCTGCTGAAGCTTGGAACTCCTTCAGAGTAGTCATAGGTGTTGGTGGCCCCTCTCACTAGTCTCCTTCTTGCATGCACACTCATTTTGTTAGGACGGCCTGATCTAGGCAGATTTACACATGTGCCATATTCCCTTCATTTCTTGATGATGGGTTTAACTGAACTCTTGGGGATGTTCAGTGCCTTGGACATTTGTTTTATATTGATCCACTGACTTATACTTTTCAATAATCTTTTCTCAGAGTTACTTGGAGTGTTCTTTTGTCTTCATAGTGTAATGGTAGCCAGAAATACTGCTTAACCAGTGACTGGACATTCCAGACACAGGTGTCTTTATACTACAATCACTGAGACACATTCACTTGCACTCAGCTGATCCCCATTTCACTAATTGTGAGACTCCTAGCACCAGTTGGCTGGACCTCTGTTGAATTAGGTCAGTCTTTAAAGGGGGTGAATATTTATGCAGTCATTTATTTTACATGACATATTTCTGCTTAACATAACTTTGCAGATCTCTGTTTTCACTTTGACATTAAACAAACCTTCTTTTATTCAGTCATATCAGTATTAGTTTGGAATTCTTTTAAATTACTGGTAGTTTTTTGAGTAGTCCATAATTTTTCCCACACATGCTTCTTGCTTTAAAATCGCAGGGCCTGACCAAGGCCTTTTCATAAACGTTTGGTCTCTATGTAAAGCTTTTTTTGTCCTCCACAGGGATGTAACTGCACCTACACGAGTGTGTCTGGACTAAAAGCTCATCTAGGACTCTGCACAAGGGTAAATACGTTTCTTCTTGATTCCTGAAATAAAGTTTGAGGTCTACTGATTTTTCAAAACTTTGCCTTGTTGGCAAAATCCAAACCTTAGGAATAACTACAATGCTGCGCAGAACCATTAAGCTCCCAGGCTTCTGTAGAGGACCCAAGCTTGAAGGAGACACAAGACTGTCCGAAAAGGGCAAGTGGGGAATATTCCAGAAATACTTGCATGGGTTTGATAGTCTTTTATTTGTTTGTTTGTTTCAGGGTGATTTTGAAGCTGGCAAGTACAGATGTCTGATCTGCAACAAGGAGTTTAACTCTGAAAGTGGAGTCAAATACCACATCAACTCTGTCCATTCACAGGTAACAGCAAAGTTCAAAATAACTTTTTACCACAACCTGACTATACAGGTAGACTTTTTCACATGTGCATTTCACAGGATATTTTTCACAGTTGTCTGGGCAACACCCCATAGAGTGTTTAGGTAGGGCAGAACCTGTCAGTCACATTCCTTACAGGTCAACCAGAGCTACATCTTGCACAGCCCCGTTAAGTAAACATAACAACACAAGCTTAGAGGCAGCTGTAATTGCTGTGCACCACCAATGGAGCCATTTGGGCAATTAAACTTTTGCCAGAGCCAATCATGAGAACAGCAAAAGCATAATTTCCACGAAGAAAAGCTATCAGTGTGGTTCTTAACTCTTCTTTCAATAAATAAATGTCCAGTTTTGATCAGAGAATTATAGAGTCTATGGATCCTTGGGACTCTTGCAACAAAAATCTTAAAGGTCACATATTTTACCCTTTTAAGACAAGTTTATATTGGTCTCAGAGGTCCCCAAAAATGCCTGTGTTGCTGAAAAAGCACTCCAGTGTTGGGTTTTTGCATGTCTAAAAACACCTCTGTTTCAGCCCTGCTCAGAATGAGCTGTTTCTGTATCTGTGGCTTTAAACTTAATGAGCTGTTTGACTCTGCCCCTCTCAGGAAATGGATGTGGCTCTCCTGATCCTCCCCTTAGCCGACAGCTGAGAGGAGGGCAGAACTTTCCTCTAAGTGGGGAGGGCCAACCAAACCTGGGGGCTGGGCTAACTCTCCAAATGACATCATGAGGGGAAATCTGAGAACTGCTTGTTTCAGCAAACATTTTCTGAAAAGTGGAGAAAGAGAGGGCGAAGGAATTATTTTTTCTGAATCATTGGGGGACAGGGGGATTCTTGTGGACAGGCTAGGGGCACATATTTTAGTGAGAAAAGCTTGAAAAGTGTATTTTGCACAATATGTGACCTTTAAGAGTCAAAATCACTGCATCCCAGAATGTTTGTAATTTTGCACAGAATCAGAAAATATGTGATTGATTGGTATTCACTTGACCTCACTGTCTCCAACAATACATGTTAAACAATTTGTTTTAATTTATAGATGTAAAAATAGACACATCAAGTTTTACCACCCAAACTCCCATCACCTTCTTAAGCTAATGGATGTTTGTTATGTTGTACACATAGGATGCTAGTTACTCTTGGGTGTGAAAACTACCATGTGTGGTTTCCATCAGATAACTGAATGCACCAAATTGTGATGGTTTCGGACAAATAAACGTCCCATCAAAGGCCTACTTCTGCACCTTGACCCTGTCAAGATTTTTCACTCCTCTTTCCTCTGTTTACAGGACTGGTTTGTGACCAACAAAAAAGCCTCAAAGAAGTTTGAGAAGTTCCTCAAAAGTCAGCCCAAGGAGTTTGTCCATAACGTGGAGAAGCAGAACATGGAACAGTACCACCACAACCACTTTCAACATCATCATCATCATCATCATCAGCATCACCAACACCATCAGCATCATCATCATCATCATCAGCAGCCGCAGCATCAGCTCCAACACCCACCCCAGCACCTGCAGCACCCTCTGCAACCTCTGCACCATCTCCAGCACCAAACCCAGTTCCTCCATCCAGAGCACCAGAACCTCCCTCCACATGTGGACACCCAGCTCCAGCAACCTGTGCTACAATACACTCCTTTAGAGCCTCCGCCCGTCGGAGGACCCCTGTGGGTGGATATGGACCGGAGAGACGACATGCCAGGGTTGGAGCAAGCGCCGATCGAAATGGAAATGGACGTGAAACCCATAGGGCTCAACAGTGGCATGGTGGAGGAGAAAAGGAGAGAGAAAGAGGAGAGGAGGAAGGTTGACGTGAAGCAGAAGGATTGCTTCGCTTTCGGTAGCAGTGAAGGCAGCGAATCGGAAGTGGAGCAGCAGGACAGGCAGAGACAAATCGACC